>NC_083333.1:7001597-7304702 GCF_963455315.2 Globicephala melas
GTGCGTCCCAACCTGGCAGCAGGGGACAGGCCTAGCCTCGGCACAGGGAGGGCCCCTGCCAGGCCCGGCTGCTAACCTCCTCTCCAGGGGAGGAGAGGGCTCTTCTGAAAGCCCCTCAGTATATCTTGCCAGGGTGTGGTGGCCGATGTGAAACCTGTCACGGTCCTTTTAAGGAAGGGGTAGGGGGCTGCTCTGTCAGCTGGGGGCTAGCGGAGACCAAGAGGACCACTTTCGCTTGACTTTCAAATAGGCATTCTGTGATGTTTTGTGTTGGCTTTCAACTTCTCCTGTGTACACTGTACGTCTTTACCTCCTTGGAAGGCAGGAACCTCATCCTAAGTGTCCACTCTGTCCCCCTCGGGGCCTGCACTGTGCTGGACACAGGTGTCCGATGCTACCCCAGAGACCGCCTCTATCTCTTGGAACTTTCAGGCTGCTGCTTTGTGCCCGAGGGCGATTTCCTCCCCCACCCCCCACCCGAGCTGAGGTTGCTCTCTGGTCTGGGTGTGGCAGGCTTGAAATGCCAGGAACCCAACCCCCCCAGGACCCATCAGCCAATGCCTCTGGGGAGTGTAACACCCCAGCTCCCTCCCCATCTGCGGGGATAATCCTGACAGTGTTTCCTTGTGGGATTGAGGCCCTGTTGCCCAGTATGGAAGCTGTTTTCATAGTGTCCCTGGGTTGGCCCTCTCCCCTTCCCTGCATCCTCTCCATTGAGATAATCTACTTGCAGTGCAGTCTTCGTCTGCTTCTGGAAGAACCTAAACTAAGGCAGTACATGGCCCTCACTCAATATTTGTGGAAAGGAAGAATATTAACTTAGACCAAGTAGTGTTGTGGGGCCCTTTTAATGCTCCAGAACTTGGCTTGAAATGCTGTCTTGGGGGATTAGAGGAGGCCCGTATTGATGTGAGAAGCAGTGTTCCTTTTGAGACTTTCCGTGATAACCTCCCAAAGATGATGTTCTGGAACTCACTTATTTTGAAGGCCACATAGGGCAGGGAGTATATTTAATTTTTTTTAAAAAAAGCCTTTAGGGAATTCGGGGCATTTTCCTTGGGCTTCTGAAAGCATGCTGTGTGAGGAATTTTACCCATGAAATTAATTTAAAATTAGAATTGATACAATCTACAACTTTCTCTTTTTTTGTGGGCGGGGGAGATTATACATATCTAACTGTGATGGGAAATTAAATAACAAAGAGATGCCAGATTATTTGGGAAAAAAGGATATTCGGAAAAGAATTTTATTCATTGAGTTGCTTACTCTGTTAAGGAAGGAGCTGTGGCTCCGGGGCCTCGAGCGGCGTTTTGGTGGAAGGTGAGTTGAGCTCATCGACACACCAGACACGTGCTTCCTTCAGAGGTAGGTCTGATTTCCTTTTATTTTTATTCTTTTTTTTTTTTTAACACATAAACGTGTGGTAAGGATAAACGATAAGCTTGTCCGTGTAGCAGGTGGGCTTTCACTCAGGTGGAGCTGCTACTCTGGGATAAGGTTTCCTTTAAAGCAGTGATTGGGGCTGTCGGTTGTCAGCAAGGGCTGCTGGCCGCCGCTGCCGCCGTCTGCTCAGAGAGGTAGGCTGGGTTCTCTGGGGCCTCCCCGTCACTGGGGCCAGAGTGGAAGCCCCTCAGGGCCCAAACCTGGTACCGCTTCCTCCGGTTCTGCTTGTAAATGCGAATCCTTTCCTTTTCTGCCTCTGGGTCGGCGAGAACGCCATCCCAACGCAGACTTTCGTTGATCTGGTTGGAAAGGGTCTCTTCTATTTTGGCAAAGCAGGGGAGACATACGGCAGAGGAGTAAGAGGGGGTGAGCTTGCTTTCATCCCTGTCCTGTCTGTGCTCTGGCCCCGGACCATGATCTTTGCTGGGACTTAAGATGTCATGGAAGGATGGAGACAGCTCCTGAGTCTTCAGGCCTCCACTCTGATGTTTATCTGCTGAGCACATGGGTGGTGTTAGTGTTTGTGATGCCTGCCCTCAGCCTGCTTGGGGGTGATGCCCAAACCACTAAAGATGTGAGGGGGGACCTGGAGGCCCCTCCTCACATGGGGCCTCAGGTGGCCAAGCCCACCAGCCCCGTACACATCCACTGCCTACATGCTTTGGGCTGTCATTTTGGGGAAGGAGGAACCATTTATTGAGCATGTACTATGAGCCAGGTCCTCTGGGTAAAGGCTGTCAGCCTTTACCAGGTGAGGAAACAGACTCCCAGGTGAGGAAACAGACTCCCAAAGTTTCAGTCGGTTGCCGATGTCACAAAGCAGGTGGCAGAGCCGGGATTTGAACACACACCCGATTGCCAGGGCCCTGTCCTTTCCACACTGCCCCCCACCTCACCTACCCACGTGCTCGCCAAGGTACTGCCCAGTTCTGGGAGCCTGTGACTTACCCCTATTCTAGACACTTTATGATGGAAGAAATGAAGAACAGCAGAAAAGCTTCCTAAATCTGACTGTGGAAAGCATTCTGCCAAGCCAGGAAATACTTTTTCTGTGTGGCTTATACTGATTTTTAAAAATATTAACAGCCCTTCTGAATTATATAACATGCATATACAGTACTACAACATGCGATTCTTTAAACAGCTCATCCTATTTCTTTGGGATAGAGGAATCTCCCTCCCCCCACCAAAAAAAAAAGAGAGAGAGAGAAGAAAATAAGAAAAAAATCCTCTCTTGGCATTCCTATACCTTCCTACTCCCTGAGAATTATTTGGTGTCCCCTGCTGACAGTATGAGGTCCGTGCCACTGTAATCTCTAGAGGCAGAAGCTAAGCTAAAAAGATAATAAATTTCCTCATCTGGTTTGGCAGATACACGTGGAGTTTATTGACCTAAACTCCAGAATTGCTTTCTTGCCTCTTTCTTACAATCCCAACTGGAGAAGTAATTATCATCTGCCCGTCGCGCCTTCTGCCTTCAGCTTGTCAGGGGAGCTGGTTCTGCATAAAGAGGGCTGGGACCCAGAAACGTGAATCCAGGACTAGTCATGCTGGAGGTCAGGGCAGCTGTGCCAGGGTCGGCGAGAGCCACCTCCCTGACAGACAAGAGCCACCAAGGTGAACCACACAAGGACGGTGGAGACTCACAGCACCCCTGGACAGGTGCGCTCGACGTCACTGTTGCACTCTCTCCACCAATGGGTGCTCAGGGGCTTTGTCGAGCTCCCGGGGCGTTCTATGAGAACGGAGGGCTCTGTGCTTTTGTGGCAGCTGTTAGTGGGTGTACGTCTGTGAAGTGTCCGCAGGAGGGCCTGGAGTGAGAACCCCACGTGTATGGTCATACGTGTACTGGAGAGGTCTAGGCATGTGAGTATGTAGCGGAGTGTGTGCTTGTGCGTGCAGACTGTGAATGCGCGTGCCTGCTGGGGTATCTGTACTTTAGCTTTATTTGGCGATTATATTGATAGAAGGGGGTGTTGTTGAGGGTGTCCGGGATTATAAGAGTGTGTAGCAGTGACTGGTGTGATGGTGTTTGTGTGCAGTCGAAGGGTGGCCTCCGTAGATGAGGGAAAAGGAAGGGCGGTCTGTACAGGGAGCATACTTTATATGAATGTCCTGGGTGTCTACATAGAGGCAACCAGAGGCAGGTGCCCCGAACAAATGAGGGTGAAAGGAGGGTGTCCAGGTGGAAGGCAGGAGCCTGTGATTCTGTGTATGAGTGAGAGCATCTGTCACTAGTGCCTTAGTGGCTGTGCATGGGGACAGTCTCTGTGTGAGGATGGGGGCATCTCTGTAGGAGGGCTTGAGATTTCTGTGGGGAAGGAATAGATGTTCAGGATTTTAAGCTTGGACTGAGGGAGGAGGAAGATGAGTGAGTGTCTGTGTAAAGCTAGGAGTCACAGTGTGGGGCTGGGAGGCTCTGTGGCGTGTCTCTGTGTGGGGCTGAAGGTCTCCATTGATGCTGAGAATTCTCGACGCAGGATTTGGGGTCTCTGCGGACATGGATGGTCTTTGTGCGGAGGGCTGGATCATCATCGTGCGGAGAGAGGGAGGACCTCTGATTGGGGCTGGCGAGTTTCTGTTTCTGGGCTTAACTTCCCCAAGTAGGTGGGGGTCTCTGAGGGGTGGGGTGGGTGTCCTCGGAGAAGAATCTCAGGTATGGGAGCGAGGCGGACGCGTTAGCTGCTCCTCTTACCGTGCCCCTTCCCAGACCCCTTGGTCTTTCTCTTCTTTTTCTTCTTCACCTTCCGTTTGGTCAGTTCTGAGGCGCAGCCCGAGATGCGGGGCAGTCTGGACCCCTGCGAGGCCGCCATGCAGCCCTCTCTCTCCTCCTCCTCGCCGTCCTCCGACACCCCATCCCCACCGCCGCAGTCCATTCGCCCGCGGGGCCGCCCCCCGCGCCTGGGGCAGCAGAGACCCGCTGCGGCTGAGCCGGAGGCTCCGGCGGCGAGGGCCAGGCTAGGGCCAGGCTAGGGCCACGCGTCTCCACGGCGACCGCCGCACACTGCGCGCGCGCAATCCGCAGGCTGCTGCCTAGGAGACGCTGGCGGAGGAGATGTGCGCATGCGCATTTCATCCTGTGCGCTTGCTTGGTCGGCGGTGATAAGAGGAAGAGTGGGTACCGAGATTGTGAATGCTTGGGTTGACACTCATTTTCCACTCCTGTGCCCTTTTATTATTTATTTATTTTTAAAGCATTTATTTATCTGTCTATATTTATTTATTTATTTAGGCTGCCTCCCGTCTTAGTTGTGGCAAGCAGGGGCTTCGTTGAGGCATGCGGGCTCTTCATTGCGGCACGAGGGCTTCTCTCTAGTTGTAGCGCGCGGGTTCCAGAGCGTGTGGGCCCTGTAGTTTGCAGCACGTAGGCTCTCTAGTTGAGGCACGCGAGCTCAATAGTTGTGGCCCGTGGGCTTAGTTGCATCCCCGTGGCATGTGGGATCTTAGTTCCCTGACCAGGGATCGAACCCGCGTCACCTGAATTGTAAGGTGGATTCTTTACCCCTGGACCACCAGGGAAGTCCCCTGTGCCCTTTTAAATGCTGTGTGTTCTCTCCTAAATTTTTATCTCCTGAGTTCCAATCTCATATGTCTATCCTGGCCTTTTAAGCCCACTGTGTCCAAACTCATTTCTCTATTATTCTTCATCTCTGTGAACAAAAACAGCTGGTCAGTCCAGAGCCCTGGCAGTCTTCCTTACCCCCACTCTCTCCCTGTACCCTCACCTAGGCTGGGGCTGACCACCGTGTCTGGGACGTGAGCTTCTGCACCCCCTTCCTAAATGGTCTCTGCTTCCAAATCCACATAGCTGCTAGGAGGAACTTTTCTTTTTTAATAATTTTATTTATTTATTTTTGGCTGCATTGGGTCTTTGTTGCTGCATGCGGGCTTTCTCTAGTTGCGATGAGCAGGGGCTACTCTTTGTTGCGGTGCACGGGCTTCTCATTGCGGTGTCTTCTCTTGTTGCGGAGCACGAGCTCTAGGGCGCGCGGGCTTCGGTAGTTGTGGCTCGCGGGCTTTGTTGCTTGGCGGCATGTGGGATCTTCCCAGACCAGGGCTCGAACCCGTGTCCCCGGCATTGGCAGATGGATTCTTAACCACTGCACCACCAGGGAAGCCCAGAACTTTTTAAGATGATGAACAATTTCACTCTCTTGCTTAAAACCCTCCGGGGGGGTGGTGGGGAGTGGGCCATCACACGACTGAACTTTAGTGTGGCTTACAAGGCCTGGTATGATCTGTCAGCTTTTCTTTCCAGGTTAATCCGCCACAGATTGTATTTTCCCAAAATGGCTGCAGTAACAACTTTTATTCCCCAGGCTCTTCTAGAATCTTGCCACTCCCACATCAAGAGACACAGTCTAACTCCTCCCCTTCAATCGGGGTGGCTCGGTGGGGCCACATGTAGCCAGTAGAATATGGTGAAAGTGACACCGTGTGACTTCTTAGGCCAGGTCATAAAAGGTACGGCACATCCACCTTGTTAGGCGAAGACTTGCTCCTGGAGACCTGAGCCTCCTGCTAAGACATCTGATGTCTGGGTACCCTGAGGCCACCATGCTGTGAGGAAGCCCAAGCTAGACCACATGGAGAGACCCCCAGACTATGTAAAAGGAGAGAGAGAGAGATGCCCCAGCTGCTCCAGCCCCCACTTTTCCACCTCCAGCCATAGTCCGACTATAACAGCGGGAGAGACTCCCAAGCCAGCCCCACCAAGCCAAGCCCTTCCTGAATCCCCGACTCAAAGAAACTGAGAAATAATAAAATGATTGTAACTGTTTAAGTTACTAAGTTTTGGGGTGATAAGTTATGGAGCAATAGATAGCTGAAACATCAGTCTTTGATGTTAGCCATTCTAGTGTGTATGAAGTATTTCCCTGTGGTTTTAAGTGCCGTGTCCCTGATGACTAATGACGTTGAGCACTTGTTAAACTACTTATTGGCCATTTGTGTAACATAGTTTGTAAAGTGTCTGTTCAAGTCTTCTCCCATTTTGTCATTGGGATATTTATATTTTTATTGTTGATTTGTAAAAGCTCTTTACATGTCTTGGATATAAATCCTTTGTCACATATATTGCTGCAGAGATTTTTTTTTTCCAGGTCTGTAGCTTGTCAATTCATTTTCTTAGTGGTGTCTTGTGGTAAGCAGAATTTTTCTATTCTGATGAAGCCATTTTATACGTTTTTTTCTTTTTGTATACTGACCAAGGAATCTTTCCCTACTCTGAGATCACAAAAGTACTCTTCTGTTTTCTTCAAGAAGCTTTATGGTTCTGGGTTAGGTCCACCATCCATCTCAAACTCATCTTGTGAATAAAGTCAGATAGGGATCGAGATTCATTTTTTTTCCAAATGGATTTCCAGTTGTTCTAGAAATTTTCATTGAAAAGACATTTGTCGTGGTCCGAATGCAGGTTGGAAAAGAATTTCCAGGCACAAGGCAGAATGTAAAGAAGATAGAATTTATTAGAGGGAAGGGTCGCTGCCACAACAATGGGCCGACTTCCTAGTAGTCTGGTAGCGTCAAGCCTGAACATGTGCTATTGATCAGTTTTTATAGCCAGAAAATGAAAGAACGGTCCGAGGTGAAAATTTTGTTTACTGATTGGTCGAGGCACATATACCTTTCTTCTATAGGGTGGGAGTGAGACAGTCCAGATGCCTTTCCTTATTTAGGACAGGTCCCATTGCCCAGGTGGGCGTCACCCAGGTGGGCTCAGGAATTTCGTAACCATCGCAACATGGTGGGGAGGGCGAGTAAGAGTCCGGTAGGGGGTGTAACACCGCCGACACTTTTTCAGGCAGGGTCGTCCTTTGTCGCTGGAGCACCACAACGTTCCTTTCCCACTGACTTGACTTGGCACTTTGGTAGAAAATCAGCTAATTGTTCATGTGTGACTATTTCTGGGCTCTGTTCTGTTCCGTTGATCTATTTGTCTTTCCTTACAGCAGTACTACAGCGCCCTGGTGATTGCAGCTTTATAGTAAGTCTTGATATTAACTAATGTTAAATCCTCCAACTTCGTTCTCTCTGAAGATTGTTTTGACTCCTCTAGAGCCTTTGCTTTTCCATATACATTTTCAAATCATCTTGTCTGTCTCTTCAAAATAGCCGGCCGGGATTTCGCTGGGAATGGCATCAGGTCTATGCATTTCGGCACTCCTAGTACTCAGCGAGGATCGTCATCAGTACTGATCCACACACAGGCGTGAGTGAACACATTGCTCCGTAGAAGACTTTTCTGTTCTTCTATTTTCCTCCGTCTCTCACTTGCTGTCCAGCTCCCTGAAGCATCCCCTACAGCTCTGCACACAGCGAGTGCTTGTGATCTGCCCCTTGACCGTCTGCTTTTGTCCCCAGGAGCTGAGTGAAATGTAAATCACAGAGGTCCTTTGTGCAGGTGACCACCTGCTAATCGAGATGTCTGGGGTTGGCTTGCCAGATACCCTACCCTGCTGACCCTGGTGCTCGCAGACGGGTGCTTACAAAGACCGGCTGCCCTCCTTTTCCGAGAAAGGCTGGCCTGTCTTCCCTCTCAGCTGGTCCTCTTTGCCTCGATGCTTATCTGGTAGGAGGCAGCTAGGCCACTTCTCTTCCCGATTTTTGTGAAGGTTGCATCAAGGTTATGTTGAACCAGCCAATCAGCTCGAGAGACAAAATTCACATCCAGCAAAGGAATACATTTTTTGGAATAATCACAAAAATCCCTTGCAAGTAGAGAGAGAGAGGGCGAGTATATACCTGTTTGATAGATGAGGAAACAGAGAGATGCAGAGTGACTTGCTCACCTCTCAGTGCTAATAAGCCTCCCAGCTGGGCCTGGAGTCCACCTTCCCAGTTTTTTTTGTTTTTGTTTTAAATTTTTTTTTTATTTTTTGCGGTACGCGGGCCTCTCACTGTTGCGGCCTCCCCCGTTGCGGAGCACAGGCTCCGGACGCGCAGGCCCAGCGGCCATGGCTCACGGGCCCAGCCGCTCCGCGGCACGTGGGATCCTCCCAGACCGGGGCACGAACCTGTGTCCCCTGCACCGACAGGCGGACTCTCAACCACTGCGCCACCAGGGAAGCCCTACCTTCCCAGTTTTACACATTAGCATCTTGCAGGAAAACAGTTGACTTTACAAAGGTGTTCACTGCCCAACAGGAGAGATGATAGTGTTTTCATTGTTTGTTTCAGCTTCCTTGTTTGTACTTCTCTTTGTGGTTTCAGTGGCTGTGATAGTTATGAGCCGGTAGGAGCTGAGGTTTCCTTCTCTGCAAGGCTCAGGTTGTCCCCTTTGGCCAGTGCTGACGTAGGCATGCTTGGGTGGGGCTTGCGGCTTTGTCCCTCCCTGAGGCCTGCTCAGCCTTGGTCCCAGCTGGCTGGGCTGCTGGTTCCAGCTCTTTGCTCTTTCCGGCCTACTTTCTCCATGCTGTCAGCTCCTTCCCCAAGGTAGACAGGCAGTGTCCACTCTTTAGCAGCACCAGCCTTAGACTTGGGCAAGTGGGGTCCCTACCCTGGGCCTTGCGCTTCACAGGACACTGCTCTGACTCTCCCCCCACGACTATCCTTCCCTAAGGGACAGGAAGTCTGTGGAGTCAAGGGATCCTTCCCACCCAGCACCTCACATTCCTCCTCCAACTTGTGGCCCACAGTCTGAGTACCTGGCACCTTGGACTTTCTTGCCCAAATGACCCCTGCCTGCTTGTAGGGTGTATCTGGGCCTCACTCCTGAGTCCATCCTCCTGAGTAGCCCTAGGCCAAGGGCAGCATAGGTGGAAACTCAATAGGCAGGCTGAGGTGTCCAGACCTGTGTATTCAAGGGCCTTCTCAGTGCAGGATGGAGCTGAGTGTCGGAAGAGAAGGGGGCAGGCCGTGGGCTGGGTGCAGAGCCCCAAAGAGCCAGAAATTCTAAATTTAAATCTGGCCTTCCAGACCGGTATGAAGGTCTAGTTGTCAAGGTAGAAAGATAGTATTTATTTTATTTAACAGTATGTCAATCTATTTTACCACTTTTAATATTTAGACATATGGTGTGCGGGCCTCCATCTTCTTTTGCCCCAACAGGGCTTTGCAACTGTTGAGAGCAGGCTTGCTCTTTATTTTTCCTCCTTTCATAAGCCACTCCAACTGCTTCCTGATTTTCGCTTCGTACCTCATGGTACCTTAAAAAAAAAGGAAAAGAAAAATCCTACAACCTATTAAGTAAATCACATTATAGCCATATGGCAGCCTACTTGGGAGTTTCTAAAACAGAACGAGGCAGGCTGGTTTAGGCTGATTTGGGACAAAAGCAAAGAGAGTGTCCTTGGAGAAGAAGTAGAGCAGTGTGAAGGGGTTGCTAACACCTGCTACCCTCTCCTCACTCCCCTCCAGCCACACTGACCCACTGACCGCCTAGCTGTTTCTCCTACATGTCCACGTCTCAGCCCAGGTCTCTGACTTCCTGTTCCCTCCCCCTGAACACTCTTGCTCTAGATGTCCCGCCTCCATCCTCAAGGGTAGAAGAATATGTCACCCCCAAATATGCCTCTTTACACAGGGTCTGGGTGCTTTTCAGATGTGACGGTCTGTTCCTCACGTCTGGGCTGCTCTGCCTGTCTCTTCATATGACAAACCCCAGGAAGCTGGGACCTACACAGGCAGTTCTGTTTGTACAGCCCCTTCCCCACACCGTCTGTAGTTAAGCGCTACGCTGATGAGGATGCTGGAGCCTCTCTTGGGGCTTTAGTTTCCTTCAGAATGTTCGTTGATTGTTCTACATCTTGGCACCCAGTCTATTTCCGGAACTCAAAGATCTAAATCGCTGTTTGCCTTTGTGGGCTGCTGTTTAACTCCGAGTCCTGGACGCCTGTTGGTTCTGAGGTGATGAGGGAGCCCCAAGGCTCCGACTCACCGGGAACATTTCTAGAAAGTGTTAAAGGAAAACAAAGCTGGATAATAGTTAATGGCGGTAAAGACAGATTTTATTCGGTACTACTGCAGCGGGGGAAAGAGACTTCTTTAGAATAGAACCGAGCTTGGTTCTGATCTATGTAGAAGGCACTTGGCCTTTAAAGGGAGAGTAAGGGAGTAGGGAAGGGGAGTGAGTGAGGCATCAAGCATAGTCGAGACAGTGAAAAATTACAAAAAGCAAGTAAGTGGTCAGTGTCAGTATGATTAGGCCATCTTAGTCTGGCCTAATCACTCAACCAAGATACCTGCCTAAAGAGATTGAGACACAGGGGCCCCGTCGTCCCTCATGGTTATATTTCAGAGGAATAGCTCCCAGGTCCATGAGAAAGACACTCCTGGGTTCCAGGAGGTATACATACATCTCAAAGGCACAGAGAAAGGATTTACAACGATAAGTTTCCAAAATAAATGCTCTAAGGAAATGGAGGCCAGGAGCCTGTCAGCAGGCGTCGGCTGGAACAAATGGTAAATTCCCTTGGCAGTCGAGGTTTCTCAGACAGAAACTCAAGAGGGAGGGAGGGACTGGGTCACTGCAGGGACACCGTGGCCTTAGACTGCTAGAAGCCAGGCTAGATTTTTTTTTTTTTTTTCAAGTCTCTGTGTGTGGGAGAGTGGACAAAATCATTTGTGTTGGGAGTTGCAGTTCTCACAGGCCAAGGCTGAGGCCTAGTTGAGAAGTGGGCTCAGAGGTACCTGATGGAAGTTTGATCAAGGAAAGAGCCTTCGTCAAATGGAAGGTGGAAGTCAATGACGTCATCCCTGTAGTTTGGGAAGCCAAGAGTGAGGGTTTCCGGGTCTTCCACCTGATTAGGTGGCCAGAGGGTGCCAGCCAATGTGGTCCTGGATCACTACAGACACCCAGAACCCCTCGGGCTCTTGCACCCACTTCGTTGCGATGCACAGGCTTCTCATTGCAGGCGTGTCCTGCCACCTAACATGTCCACACTGCCTGCTCCCCGTCCCCAATCTTCTGAAAGTGTCATCGGAGACATACAGAAGGGCTGTGGTTTACGGGACCAAAAGAACACCACATGCCTTGAAGTAAGAGGAGAGTTTGAGATTTAATCACTAATTTGTGCCAGTGTGTCTCTGGGCACATAAATGAGCACGACTATAACCTGAGGACATGAATGCCTATGCCACAGATTATTACATCAATCAGTGGCACTTGGAAATATATAAAACTCTATAATGAGGATGTATTTTATTCATAAAGTCTTCCATTAGCAAGCAGTCCCATCTGTGGGAGTGAATCTGTGTAAGCCAATATCTATTTACCTTTGTCTCTTAGACTCAATAGAAAAGAGGCATGTCTTCTTTACACACACACACAGATAGATTGCTGATTCTCTGTACTTCTTGATGGTGCCTCAGAATTCAAGGATATGAGGCTGGAAATGATTGGCCAGCTGTAATCCACATCCTTGGCCAGGGGCCCGGGACCCTTCTCCCACTGGTCCCCACCTACCACTCTGGGCTCATTTTCTGCTCTCCCTCACTATTCACCACTCCCAACCTTTCAACATCCCCTTTCTTGCCTTCTCTGTGCCTTTGCACCTGCTGTTCCTTCTACCTGCAATGTCCTTCCCTATCTGGCCCACCTGGCAAACTCCTAATCCTTTGGGAGGCTGAACAAGGGTTTCCTCTGAAAAGCCGGACCTGAGCCCTGCCACACTGTAGTTCACTCCTCTGTGTTTCTTTTGTGTCTTATGTAGCCACAGGGGTAAGCTGGCATAATGGCCCTGCTACTACCTGCTGTATGACCTTGGGAACATTCCTTAAGGTGTTTATGTCTCAACTATCATAGCAGTAAAATGGAGATAAACAATGTCCTACTTCCATGGCACCTGTCTACCATGAGATCAGCACACAATAGGCAGCATGTTACAGCCTGCACGCCGTTGTCCAGAGATGATTTTTTTTTAATTTATTTATTTATTTTTGGCTGCGTTGGGTCTTCACTGCTGCGCACAGGCTTTCTCTAGTTGCAGCGAGCGGGGGCTACTCTTCGTTGTGGTGCACAGGCTTCTCATTGCAGTGGCTTCTCTTGTTGTGGTGCACGGGCTCTAGGCGTGCAGGCTTCAGTAGTTGCGGCACGCAGGCTCAGTAGTTGTGGCTCGCGGGCTGCAGAGCACAGGCTCAGTAGTTGTGCTGCACGGGCTTAGTTGCTCTGCGGCATGTGGGATCTCCCTGGACCAGGGCTCAAACCCGTGTCCCCTGCATTGGCAGGCAGATTCTTAACCACTGCGCCACCAGGGAAGTCCCAGAGATGATTTCTTTATGTTTCTGTTTTCCCAATTGAACTATGAGGTTCTTGAAGACCCAGTATTTTACCCATCTTCCTCACGTAGCAGATTTCAATGCTCCTCCAAGTCACACACCTGCTGTGGTTGCAGGAACACTGGGCCCTTTTGGCAGCACAGGGGCGGGGGCGGAATTTGCCAAAGCAACCAAAGAAAATTTGGGAAAGAACTCTTAATAACTAGGATGTCAGCTGGGGCTCCTCCAAGCCTGCTTTGAAATCAAAGCAGGACCCATCCCTGATGTGAAGCACTTACTCTCTTAAGGCTCCCTGCCTTGGGCCCTGTCCTTGCTGTTGTGCAAGGACACTTTCTTTAAAAATCTCAACACTTTCCTTGAGTTGTTCACCAAAATCAACTCACACAAAAATGTCAGCAAGTTAAGTAGACTTCACTGAGGGTTTTGTAGGGGAGCGACCCATCTTTTCTTCTGCAATGTCTAATCTGCCATTAATCCTATTCAGTGTATTTTTCATCTCAGACATTGTAGTTTTCACGTCCAGAAGTTCAATTTGGGTCTTTTTTTTTTTTAAAAAAAAAAACCTTCCATATCTGTACCTAATATATTCAAGCCGTCCTCTAGCTTCTGGAACATATAACTGTTTCGGTGCCTTTGCCTACTGATTCTATCATCTGTGTCATGTCTGAGTCAGTTTCAATTAATTGAGTTTGTTCCTCTGTATGAGTTGTGATTTCCTTCTTTCTTGTGTTCTGGTAACTTTTTGTTG
The DNA here is from genome assembly GCF_963455315.2 of Globicephala melas. Lineage (NCBI taxonomy): Eukaryota > Metazoa > Chordata > Mammalia > Artiodactyla > Delphinidae > Globicephala > Globicephala melas. The sequence continues at coordinate 7,015,006 of NC_083333.1, forward strand.
GATGCCAGACACTGTGAATTTTACCTTGTTATATTTCTGAATTCCTGTAAACATTCTTGAACTTGATTGTGGCAGTTAAGTTACTTGGAAAGAGTTTTATCCTTTCCAATCTTGAATGTAAGCTTTCTTAAGTGGGACCAGAACTGGATTTCTGGATTTAGTCTAAGGTTAATTTTTCTCTAGCCTCAAAGCAAGACCTTTCTTAGTATTCTAACTCGTGGCCCCTGAGATGTTTTCCACTTTGGCTCTTGGGAACAGGCCTTATTCCAGCTTTGTGTGAGCACCAGGCACTGTTCCCACTAATCCTTTCGGGTGGTTCATCCCCCAGCCTCGCATAATTTTCTCACACACATGTGCTGAGCGGTACTCATTGAATACTTGAGGGGGAACTTGTGCAGATCTCTAGATTTCTCTCTCTCTGTGTATCTCTCTCCTCTCTAGTCCTCTGGCCTGAGAATTCTAACTGGTTTCATTTCCCCAGAATCCAGCTCTGTCTCTTCCATTCAGGTAGATTTCTCCTTCTCTGAACCATGGTCTGGAAACTCTCCAGGCAGTACGTTGAGCAGTGCAGCCTTTACCTTGCTGTTTCCTCTCTCCCAGAGATCACTTCGCTTTGTTGCCTGATGTCCAATGTCTTGAGTATTGTTGTTTCATATGTTTTGTCTGACATTTTAGTGGTTTCAGGCCTGAAGCTAACTCTGGTCCCTGTTACTCCATCTTGAACGAAGCAGAAGTTTGGGTAAAAATATTCTTATTTGATCGTGTAACGAATTTGTTGAACAAATTCAACTTGATGATGTCAATCCAGGAAATAGCCTTGTTTTTCTCAAGGGAGGAAGGAGGAGAGCTCTCTTCTCTCCCTGTCTTTTTCCTGCTTTGATCTCCTCCGGATTAGGGCGTTTGAGGGTTTCTCCAGGAGCCCCTATGTGATGCACTCTCTTGCTCCCCTCTAAGCACCTGCCCCCCAAGCAACATCCTGCAGCCCCCGACAGCTACGGTTCCCTTGTCCCACCAGCCACTTTCTCGGACAGGAACTTCTTCAAGACCAAACACAGCTCTCTTCCACAGTTTCCTCTTGGCCTCTCCCCTGGCCTAATAGTGGAAATGCAGGCCTACGTACCCTATCCTGTTTGTCCCACTACTGCAAACACAGAGCAGTTTCCTGCCCTCCCCTCCATAATTCTCTAGGCTAAAAAGATACACTAGGCTCTGGGTCAGTGGTTCTCAATGATGGGGGGGTGGAAGATACGAGGGTGGACCCCCCCACCCGGGGATAACTGACAAGGTCTGGAGGCATTTTTGTTTGTCATGACTGGGGAGTGGGTGGCTAAGGAGGCACAGGACAGCACCCCCGGCCAACAGCATAGGATTAACTGGCCCAAATGTCAATAGAGCTATGGTTGAGAGACCCTCTTCTAGGTTCATGTCGGCCCTCAAAGTCCAGGAGGCAGAGTCAACTCCCCTAAACTTCTTCTCTCACCATTCTCTGCTCCTGGAGCTACAGAGTCACCAGCTCAGCCAGCATCCTTCTGGGGAGCGAGATGCCCCTCTCATAGGCACCCTTGATTTTTTGAAGGGGTTTTCTGTTTCTGTTGTTCCGTCATCCCGTAAATCCACCTGAAGAAAGAGGAGACGTGAGCTTATTTGGACCAAGTCACAAAAAGAGAGGAGAGGAGGCCACTCTGAATCTGGCTGCGGAGGTGGTGCAGGTAGGGTGCTCTTCCCCAAGCTGTGGGGAGAGGAGTTGGTCAAAAGAAAGGGCCTCAGCAGCAGACTCCAGCCATGACATTGGAGTGAGAGGCTGTGCAGCAGCTCGTGACTGCTTGAGGGCGGTAGGTACCTGTGTGTGTTGGCGTGTGCGCATGTGTGGAAGCGTGTGTCCCTCTGCAGTGAGCATGACGGACCCAACACCAGGAGGAGGAGGAGGTTATGGTGGAGGGCGTCGGGGGAGGAATGGGCAGGAATGGGCCGGGACCAGTGTACTGCCTCGTGGGGCCAAGGGAATAAACACTGGGCCAGGAGAGCAGGAAATGGCTTTTTAAGCGAGCTGGGAGGCTGTGTCTGCTCTCCCCTGTGAGTCATCCCCGGGGCATGGGGCAGGGCCAGACAAATGCTGTTTTGTTACTGTCACTGGGACAATGTGGTGAGGCCTGGGGAAATGAGTGCGAATCCCGTCTAGTCAGAGCCTCCACAGAGCAGAGGACAAGCAGTGCTTTGCTGAAAGCTTTGATACTGAAGGGATGAAGACTAGCGGGGTTCACTTTTTCTGAGCCCCAAAGAGCTACAACTTCAGCCAGGAAGAGGTGCTACAGGGAGGCCACTTCAGGACAGCGTAGAAATCTTTATCCCATGGTCAGCAGTCCAAAGAGAGGCTAGGTCCCTCCAGAGGTGGTGAGCGCTGCGTCACGGGCTGTGCAAGCGGCGATGTGAGCGGCTCCTGCCTGCAGGGGCGGCTGTGGGGCAGGTAGGCGGCCTAGAGCCTGCAGAATCCCTACAGCCTTGAGGTTTCAGGCTGAGTGAGGTGATGATGGTGGTGAAGATGATGTAATGACTCGACTGAGCCCCTCCAGTGAGCCAGGCCTAGAATCGGGGGCTTCTCCTACCTGATCTCATTCAGTCCTCCCAGCGGGACTATCACGTCCCTTTTGCACATAAAGAAACTGAGGCTTAGCCACTAGCTACACTGGCGAAGGAAAATTTAAACGAAGTAAAATTAAATCTAAAAGTTCATCCCACGTGACCGGTGGCCAGGGGACAGCATGGCAGTATGACATTTCCATAATGGCAGGAAGTTTACTGGACAGTGGTAGCTTAGAGAGATGTGCTCACTTACCCAAGGTCATCTCTCCCATGGGCAAGATCCAGAACCCAAACGGAGGTCTGACCCAGGTACCGGTGGAGGCTGCTGTGTGAGTCTGGAGACCAGGACTTCCAGATGTGGTCATCACTCAGCACCTGATCCTGGAGTTATCTCAGGAAATCAGTTCGTAAACAGATTTGGGGTCGAATCGTTTTCCTGATAGAGAACGGAGGGTAACAGGGCTCTAGCACTGCCCCTCCAAGCTTCGCGCTCCCACCCCACCTGCATACCAAGCCAGGCACCGCGGCTCCGAGTGGGTGGAAGTGGAGAACGTGGCAGATGTTCTTGAAACGGGGGAGCCAAGACACAGGGCTGATGGGTCTTTTTTGTGGCCGTTTCCTTTAGTGACTGAGCCAAGTTGCCACAGCTTGTCCGGTGTCTGTCAGTGGAGCGTTCATTCATTCAACAAATACACGTTGAGCTGCAGGAGGTGCCAGGTGCTGTTTCAGGCCCCAGAAGTCATACCTGCCCTGCTTTTGTACCTTGGGCGGTTAGAATGGCTCATTTGGGGGGTTGGGGACTTGGAGCTGCTTAGGGAACAGACAGTGATGTTCGTTACCCAGAAACAAGAAGGGGCCGTTGAGACTGGTTTGGCGGCGAGGACAGTCACCCAGAGGGGCCCTGGCCTACAGGGTGACCTCAGGCCGGTCCTCCGCCAGAGGCCTCAGGTCCTGGGCCGGGCGTGGCGGGGCAGGGCGGGTCGAGCGCCGGGTTCCCGCGGCCGCCGCCAGAGGGCAGCCAGGGAGCGTGCCGGAGGCCGGCCGGACCCCGGGTGAGTCTGGCGCCCCGGGGGCGGCCCCCCTTTCGGGGCCCGGTCTGCGAGCGCCGGGCCGTGCGTTCGGCTCGGTGGCAGGGACCGCGGGGGCGCGTGGGGCGGCCCTGGAGCGGCGGGTGGGTCCGGGGAGCTGTTGCGCGCGGAGTGGGGACGAGCCTGGGGGCTGCGGGCCGCGCGCAGGGCCCGAGCCGCGTTCCCTCCCGCCGTGCCCGCTGCCCGCCTGGCCTGGAGTCCGGGGCTGGTCTCGAGAGGCTCGGGGCAGCGCCTGGGCCCGGCCCCCGGAGCGCTTGGTGCTCAGCGTCCGGCCCTTAGCCTGTCTGGGGCCCTCGGGGGGTGGGGGGCGTCGTGCGCCCGCGTTGGGGGGCCGCGGGGAGCGAGTGGGCGGCCGAGAGCGGCGGCGGACTGCGGGCGGCGCTGGGGAGAGCGCTCCGGGCGAGCGCGTCAACAAGCGCAGTGTTTACCCACCACCCGCGGGGCGCGCAGGTGCGCGGGAGGGGCCCCGCGAGGACGGCGCGCCCCCCCTCTCCGCGCTCGGCCTGGCCTTCGGTGAGGATCCCACGCTCCAGATGGTGGGCCTGGGCCCTGGCCGTCGGGGCTTTCGCCCCCAGTTAGGTGGTCAGGAGTGGGAATCGAATAGCACTTGGTGCCAGGGAGGGTGTGAGGAGGGCGGGATGGAGGTAGCTCTCACTGGCCAGGCAGGATTCCTCACCCTGAGCACCTCTTTTCAGCCTGAGAATCCTGCCCCGGGTTTGTTTTCCAGTCTTCCCAAAACCCTGCTCCCAGCAGTCGGGCCAAGCTCTGTTTTCCTCAGCCGCGGGTTTGGAGGAAGTGTAGAAATCATCCAGGGGGGCTCCGTGCATTCAGGATGAAGACTCTGGGCTCACGGTGGTGCCTGTGACACCTGCGCTGTGGGTGTGGAAGCCCCCTTGCTCGGGCTGCAGCGAGGGCTCTGCTGGGAAGTCTGGGAATTTTGACCCCTGCTTGGGGCTCGGAAGGCTGAGGACCTGATTTTCCTACCTGCGTGGTCTGTGACATGCCCACCGCTGGAGGTGGCCCTGGGGAGAGGTGTGATGTGGGGGGTGGGCACCCATCCTCCGTGAGTTTAGAGCTGGGGATGGGGGGTGATGAGGCTCCATCTGTGCAGCCGCGTGAGAACCTTTGATCCCCCAGCATTTGGAGGTCTGGGGGAGTCAGAGTGTCCTGGGACACCCTGGTAAGAGCATTGGCCGAGCCGGGGCTGCAGTCTAGTTTCTGCGCCCCCCCACACACACACCTTGAGCGATTGTGCCCGTCTCCGGGTGCCCCTCCATCCTCCTTCCTCTGATGTTCACTTGGCCTCCCATCTCTTGGGGGGAGAAATCCATGCACTGGAGCAGCAAGCTTCGTTTCCTCTTTTCTCACTGCCACATTTTCCCGGCAAGGGCTCTGCACCTGCCGCCTGCCTCCTGGCTGCACGCCTCCCCTCTTATTCCTGCGCAGCCTGGGCTGCTGTCCCCACCACGTTGCGAAACTGCTTCCCTGAAAGTCAGCTTGTTTCCAAACACCGATTTTTTTTTTGTCGGCCTCATCCTGCTGCCAAGTCCTTCTGCCCAGGAAGCAGGCCCCTCTTTGCAGCCTTCTCTGCTGCGATTTCTCTCCTCATTTTGTTCTTGTTTCTCCATCATTCCTTCTCCTCTTCTGATGCCCCTTCCCTCTTTTCTGGGATGTTGTGTGAGGCCCCGTGTTTATCTTCTCAGAGAACTTGCTTCAGGATCCCTCAGGGAACTCCCCCCCCCCGCGCCATTCTAGCTCTAGTCCTGGCTCCTTGGATGCCCAGTGACACCCCAAACTCACCATGTCCTCCTTACTCCCCAGCAGTGGGTTTCCTTCCCTTCTGTCACACTGACTTTTCCCTGAAGCGTCTCGCCTCTCCCTGTCCCTTTGTGACCAGGCTGCTGTTCCAGGCCTTGAATGTCTCAGGCAGGAGGTCAGAGGCCCCTTCGCTGGCCTGATGCCAGAATCCCTTCCAGCTCCCACAGTCCAGCTGGCATGTCGCCTCTAGACCAACGGTCTCTGGATGACAACTGCTTTTACCCTGTTGCTGAGCCCTCTCGCCTAGGAAGTCTTCAGAGGCTCCTGGTCTCCTCCCACACAAAGCTCAGCTCTGCCACCTCCTGTAGCCCCTCAGTCGTGTGGCCTCACCCTCCAGAGCCACTTTCCAGTCCCGAGATTTCTTCCCTCCCTACCATGGTCAACCCTCTTGGCCTTAGTCTTAGAGACCCAGCCCAGAGCTGTCTCCCTGGGAAAGCTTTGCTTCTCCCAGCTGCCCTGGGGGCCTCTTTCCTGGCCTTCCCACTCCACCGTGCCCTCAGGACCACGGCTGTCTGTCTGCTGATCGCAGCCCCTTTGTGTCCTCTTCCTTTCCTCCCAGATCTCCAGGACTGGGTATCCTGTTGGCTCTCGATAAAGGAATTCCTCCCCTTACCCTCCAAGAACACCTCTGGCCATCCTTCAGAGTCTGGTTCAAATCCCACCTCCCTCCTGGACTGTTCCAGTCCCAGATTCCCAGTGGCCTGCACTTCTGGGCTCATGGATGGATTCATTACCGTTTGTGCCACCCAACTTAATACTTTGTTCTCTGCTATTAGCCTCCAGTTGTATCATGGGTATGAGAGATGCTTTTCCGGTTCTTAATCATAGCAGCTGTTTATTGAGTGGTCGGTATGTGCTGGGTGTGTGCTGATCTCTCCGAGCAATCCCTCGTGTGTGTTATTCGCACAGCCCCCAGAGGGGTAGGAGCTAGGAGTCTTGTTTCATTCTCCCCATGAGGACATAAACCCCGTGAGGTCCAAGGACCTGCCTAAACCACACAGCTTGTAGGTGGGCGGAACAGAGGTTGCAACTCAAGTCTGTCTGACTCCTGAGACTGTTTATTGATAGTAGGGGTTGCCGTTTGTCCAGGAAAGCGTACGCTTCAGTCCAGGGAGTGTGTTACAGGTCCTCTTAGCACCTGGCCCAGATGTGCAGGATGTCCTGGTGGTGTGGTCATCTGGTTGCTTGGGACCCCACTGGACTCCAGGAAAGGACTTTGTAACAGAACAGATGCTTAATGGTGGGACCAGTGACGGGGAGGCTGTGACAGCTGCCCCAGAGGCCTTCGAAAACAGGCCGTGCATATGTGTGCAAATGTGTGTATGTGTGTCTTAAGTAAGAGTTGTGGAACAGAGAACCCCGAGGAGCCCTCAGGTCATTTCTGTCCCTTAGGATACTTTTCTTTTTTTTTTTAGTAAGTGCTTTTAATTTATTTTATTTTTGGTTGCACCGAGTCTTTTTTTTTAATAAATTTATTTATTTTTATTTATTTTATCTTTGGCTGTGTTGGGTCTTCGTTGCTGTGTGCGGGCTTTCTCTAGTTTTGGCGAGCGGGGGCTACTCTTCGTTGCGGTGCATGGGCTTCTCATCGTGGTGGCTTCTCTTGTTGTGGAGCACAGGCTCTAGGCACGCGGACTTCAGTAGTTGTGGCACGTGGGCTTCAGTAGTTGTGGCTCGCGGGGTCTAGAGCCCAGGCTCAGTAGTTGTGGTGCACGGGCTTAGTTGTTCCGCAGCATATGGGATCTTCCCAGGCCAGGGCTCGAACCCGTGTCCCCTACATTGGCAGATGGATTCTTAACCACTGCGCCACCAGGGAAGCCCCTGTACCGGGTCTTAGTTGTGGCAGGCGGGCTCCTTAGTTGCGGTTCACTGGCTCCTTAGTTGTGGCATGCAAACTCTCAGTAGAGGCATGCAAGTAAGATCTAGTTTCCTGACCAGGGATCGAACCCACGTCCGCTGCATTGGAAGGCGGATTCTTAACCACTGTGCTACCAGGGAAGTCCCCCTTAAGGCACTTTTAAAGGCTTTTTTTTGTAAACAAAATCAACGCTATCCCCGAACAGTACCACCTTCAACTAAGTTTCCTTAGGAGCTATACTCCCCTTCCCTCCACAGGTCACTATCATATGAAAATGAGTTCCTGATGTGAAATTCAGTTGCCACGGCAACCACTAATGCGAGGCCTGGAGTCTTGCTCCTAGGTCTCTGCACCGTGTGCTTCTAGGGGCTTTTTCCATCTTTGTCGCCTAAAAAAACGAGATACTCCATTTGACTCTCCTTTTGCCGGGACATTTAAAACATTTGTTTTTTTCAGGCAGCAATTTCTAGGCACTGTTAACACCCCAGCAGCTTGTCACCATTAATAATGACCCCGAATGGTGCCTCTGGTTTAGGTCACATTTCGAATGAAATCCAGTGCCCTGTGGGTAAAAGGACAGTAGCTGCGGCCTCCACGCAGCCTTGATGGCTGGAAAGACAGAGGGAAAGAGCATGGTCTGGTGTAACAGAGAACCCCGAGAACAGAGAACGGAAAAAAAAAGGCTTTTTAGAACAGTTGTGTTGTGGGTTTTTTTTGTTTGTTTTTTTTAATTTATTTATTTTTGGCTGTGTTGGGTCTTCGTTTCTGCGCAAGGGCTTTCTCTAGTTGTGGCAAGCGGGGGCCACTCTTCATCGCGGTGCGCGGGCCTCTCACTGTCGCGGCCTCTCTTGTTGCGGAGCACAGGCTCCAGACGCGCAGGCTCAGTAGTTGTGGCTCACAGGCCTAGTTGCTCTGTGGCATGTGGGATCTTCCCAGACCAGGGCTCGAACCCGTGTCCCCTGCATTGGCAGGCAGATTCTCAGCCACTGCGCCTCCAGGGAAGCCCCATGTTGTTTTCTTTTTTGGCTGCACCACGCGGCATGTGGGATCTTAGTTCCTCGACCAGGGATCGAACCTGTGCCCCCTGCAGTGGAAGCGTGGAGTCCTAACCACTGCACCGCCAGGGAGTTACGGAGGGCTTTTTGGTACAGCTTCGTTCCAGTTGGAGGCGGTGAAATTGTTTGTCTTTAGTTGCTGTCTCCTCCTGTGTGAGACCCTTGCTCAGCTATCCTGGCAGAGGCCACCCAGAACAGGGTGCCTCAAGGGTGAGAGAGACGGGGTACCTCTGGCCATAATCAGAGCTACTAACTTTGATGGGTGCTGATTTTGCGCAGCCCTTATTCCTTTATTTAATCCTCAACCAAATGAAGGTAGAAATACTATTGTTTTCCCAATTTTACAGGTAAGGAAAATGATGCGCAGAGAGGTTAAGTGCTTGCCCGAGGACACAGAACAAGTAGGTGGTAGAGTTGGGCTGTAGTACTAGGAAGTCTGACTCCTGTGGCCAACGCTCTTTACTTGGTACCACGTGGATAGTGGAAAGACTGCGTTTAAAGAATGAGAGGGTGAATTGGAGAGATAGAGCAGGTTGGCTTTCTCAAGATTTGATTTAAAGCAGTCGTTTTCAACTTTTTATATCTTATGAGAGGCAAAAGGCTGCCGTGAAAAGGCATGTACGAGAGCGTTCACGGCAGCACTGTTTTTAATAGCCACAAAACTGAAAATCACCCAGCATCCTTTGGCAGTAGCATGGACAGATACAGTGGAGTGAATACATACAATAGAACGCTCTGCCACAGAAGAGTCCGCAGCCACATGGAACATCATGGAGGAATCACACAGACACTGTTGAGCAAAGGAGCCAGACGGAAAAGAGCATGTACCGTAGGATTCCATTTATATAACGTGCAAAACAGGCAGAATGAATATAAGGTGTTAGAAGTCAGAGTAGTAGTTCCCAGGGGCACAAGGAAGGCTTCTGGGAGGCTGGTGATGTGCGATTTTTCTATCTGGGTGTTGGTCACATACGTGTGCTCATATTTTCAAAATTCACCAGTTTTAGTGTGTGCACTTGTGTGTGTGTGATACTTCAATAAAATTTACTGAAACAGAGCAAAAGGCAGCAGTGACCCTCAACCCAGGACATGAATACTGATGCTCCACTCCCTCATAGGGGCCACACACTTGGCACTATACTCGGAATCTTAGATTTCTTGTGAGAGGTGGGAGGTGACATGAGGGTAGGCACCCAGGTTCTGGGGCAGACGGCTCTGGGGATGTGGGAGCAGGGCCAGGGCCAGCTCTGGTTTTCTCCCGTCCCCATCTACTCTGTGGGGCTTGGGGAGAGCTTGCTAATAAGCTCAGAGGCGGCTGGTGGGGTTCTGCCCATGAAGCAGCCCTTTTCTCCCCGCCCTGAGGCCTGGGGGTAAGGAGGTGACGTGGACCGCCTGCTGCTGGTCGGCGGGGTGTCAGCTTGGCCTGGAGAAACTGCGGAATATGGATGGTGCCGCCGCCCTCTGCACAGACATCCTCACCCCTCCAACAGCAGGACTGCGCCCGCCTGGAAAGTGAGCGGCATTCGCTGGGAGATCAGCTCCTCCTTCCACATGGCAGTTGTGTGCTGCTAAAAATACTGGCGCACCTTCTGTAAGACCACAGTTCCGTAGTTAGCACCTTGTGTATAAGCACTTAGCGTTACCGCAGACAACTAATCGGTCAGGCGTTTCGGTGACCCCGGTGGGCATCATCACAGAGTTGGCGGTTGGCTTGCCCGGTGAGGAGGGTGAACGGTCGTCAGTATCCAGGCCTGCCTGACTCACTCGGCTGCCCTCACACCTAATTTACGTGTTGATGCTTTTTTTTTTTCCCCCAATGTGTTGATTGCATTTTCCTCTTTAGGCCCAGCCCGTCCAAGCAGTTGAGTTGATGCCGGGGTTTGTACAGTTTCTTCTTGCTCAGCCCTCATCCCCTTCTCATTTACTGGTAGAGCATCTTCTGATTCACAGAAGCTTAGAAGGGCCTCCTCCCCATTCAAGAGGTCCCCTCCGTGAGTGGCCGGGAGGGTGGCCATTGGCTTGAGTGCCGCCAGTGACCAGGGCAGCCCATCTCATGGTTGGACGATGATTTGAATAGTTATGGAGAGCAATGGAACAAAGCCGAGGTGCAGGATGTGCCAGGTAGGTTGAAACGCTGAGCTGAAACTGACAAGAAGACATTTAACAGGGATCAGGTTTTTAAAGCCATGGGATCTGAGGCTAGGACAGCAGTTTGGCAGGACCTGTCAAATTAAAAAGCACCTGCCCTACATCACGAGGATTCTACTTCCCAGGGTCTGCCCTAAAGGAAACGTGGCATGTGTGCACAGGTGGAAAGTCCTGGGACAGCCTTTGTGGCAGTTTGCCGTCCACGGTGAAGAACTCTACACAGTTTGAACGTCTGCTGGTGGTGGAATAGGACCCGCTACATCAGCTCACATTTTCACACCTGGGAGTCCTATGCAGCTTTGAGAAAGAATTAGTTGGATCTCTCTATAACAATAATGATGAATCTCTCAGATTATAAGGTGAAGAAAAGCAAGTTTCCAAGTGATGAATACATTATGATGCCTTTCACAGAAACGTTTTCACATAGTCCTTCATACTTTATATGAATACAAATATAAGTGACACATACCTACATGTAAAAGAATATAAAAAGGTCTAGAAAAAGGCATTCCAAACTTATAATAGCTGTTATCTCCAGGGCCTCAGGGCATCAGGATTGTGTGTGTGTGTGGGGGGGGATCAAAGAGAAATTTAGCCTTCTCTGTGATATTTAAACTTTTAAAAATAATTTCATTGATGTGTTTAAAATTTTTAAAAGGAAAAGTAATTACATAATTAAAAATTAATGTCTAATTTAACCCCCTTCCTCATACAAGAAGCCTTCTTCCATCAATGCCTGAGTCATGGAGGGACCGTGACGTGAAGCTCACTGTATGGTGTTTTGCATTCAGGGGCAGCTCAGAGAGGTAGAAATTATTCCCTCTTTTGAGCTGAGATCTTGAGATCTGTCTCTTTGTCACTTTGCTTCTGGGTCTGTCCCTTTCAAGCCATCTCAAATAAGTCTGTTTTCCACGGGGCAGGATTTTCGCTGGGGCAAGATCCCCATCATGCCCGCCTCTTCCAGGGAGAAGGACTTGCCTCTTTCACGGGCTCCTTGTAGAGTCTATAGGGAGATATGGATCACACTCCAGGCCGTGCTGGGCACCTGGCCCATCAAACATCCTCCTAAAGTTTTGCAGAACTGGACCCTATGCCCCCGATGTTGCTTGAACATAACACTTTTGAAAAATAATGGTAATTTTTTTGAATCTTAAAAGTAATTCATATTCATTATGGAAAATTTAGAAAATACACAAAAACACAAAGGAGAAAGTAAACATCTGTGATTCTCAGCCTCCAGAGATAACCACGTTTAATGTTTAAAAATTGATTTCATTCTATATGAATGATTTTATTTATTTATTTTTTTAAAGTAAAAATTTATTGAATTTGTTACAATACTGCTTCTGTTTTATGGTTTGGGTTTTTTTTTTTTTTTTTTTTTTTTTTTTTTGTTACAAGGCTTGTGGGATCTTAGCTCTCTGACCAGGGATCGAACCTGCACCCCCTGCACTGGAAGGTGAAGTCTTAACTACTGGACTGCCAGGGAAGTCCCTGAATGATTTTTTTTTTTTTTTTTTTTGCGGTACGCGGGCCTCTCACTGTTGTGGCCTCTCCCGTTGCGGAGCACAGGCTCCGGACACGCAGGCTCAGGGCCATGGCTCACGGGCCCAGCCGCTTCGCGGCATGTGGGATCTTCCCGGACCGGGGCACGAACCCGTGTCCCCTGCATCGGCAGGCGGACTCTCAACCACTGCACCACCAGGGAAGCCCCCTGAATGATTTTATAACATATTTTATTTAACATTTATTTATCCATAAGAATAGTGACTGACATATATGTAATACATTTTTTCTCAGTTCAGTGTGTGTTTTTCTATTATTTTTAAACATAGAGGAGTTTCTAATGTTTATGTGGTGTTGTGGACTGAATGTTTGTGTTCTCCTGAATGCATGTGTTGAAGCCCTAATTCCAAGAGTTGGATAATATTTGGAGGTGGAATGTTTGGAAGGTATTTAGGGTTAGATGAGGCCCTGAGGGTGGGGCCCGCATGATGGGATTCGTGCCCTTATAAGAAGAGATGGCCGAGAGCTCTCTCTCTCTCTTTCTCTTTCTGTCCTCACACATGCACTGAGGAAAGGCCATGTGGACACACAGCAAGAAGGCTGCTGTCTACAAGCCAGGAAGAGAGCCCTCACCAGGAACTGAATTGACTGACACCTTGATCTTGAACTTCCAGCTTCCAGAACTGAGAGGAATAAATTTCTGTTTTTTAAGCCTCCTAGTCTATGGTATTTTGTTTTCACAGCCCCAGCAGACTGATCCATGTGGTTAAGTCTATCAGTCCTTTCATTTTGTGATTTCTTCCTTTTCTTTTGGGTTTGAAAGGTCTTCCCCACCCCAAGTTCAGATAAATATTCACCTATATTTTCTTCTCGTTCTTTATTTGGCGTCAGCTTTTCCACTCAGCTCTCTCTTTTACATTCAACTCTCATCCTATCAAAATTTATTTTAGTTTATGGTATAAGATTAGAGCCTGATTTTATTTCTTCTCAAATTGTCCGCCAGTTCTTTTAGTTCAATTTCTTTTCCTACCAACTACATTTGAAATTGAAATTTAATTTTTTTGGACTATTCAGTTGACCCTTGAACAACATGGGTTTGAACTCTGTGGGTCTTCTTATACATGGATTTTTTTCACTAAATAAGTACTACAGGTCTACACAATCTGTTGTTAGTTGAATCTGAGGATGTGGAACCACGGATATGGAGGGCTGACTGGAAAGTTATACGGGAATTTTCAATTACGAGGGGGTTGATGCCCTTGACCCTCCCCCACCATGTTTAGGGTCAACTGTACATTACAACCATGTTGCTCAAAATTCAAAAAGGCAAAACATGAGAGTCTCCCTCCCCCCCTCCCTTAGCCTCCCAGGTCCAGAAACCTGTGTTACTAGGTTAATAGATTTTGGTCTTGGACTAGATTTCCTTCCCCCTTCCCCCGACTGACTCTAAATGTTAGCTTTATTATCGTGCACAAACATATGAGCTTCCAGGTTTTCTCTTTTTTCATTAACTGATCTCTTTTTCTTCCACTATCACATGTTTTAAATTATGACTTTATAAATTTAACCCCTGGCCATGCAGATTCTTTCTCAGCTTTTCTTTGGTTATGCTTGCCTATTTAGTCATTCTTCTCTATGATATTTATGGTTATTTTATAGCTCTTCTGCACTTATCATTAGAATCTAATTTGGAATGACAATAAATTTCTAAAATAATAACAATATTGAGTTTTCCTCTCTAGAAATGTGGTCTATCCCTTACTGATTCGTGTCTTCCTTCCCGTCATTCTCTTTTTTTATAGCACCCACTTAAGTTTCATAGATTTCTTTATGGGGGTTGTGAACATTTCTTGTTTGTTCCTAGGTGTTTTATGTTTTTTGTTGCTAGGGAATAGGATAATTTCCCCCCAGTCTTATCTTTAACTGGATATTGTTGGAATATAAGAAAGTATTTGATTAAAAAATTATTGTGAAATAGATATATATGCATATAAAACAAATATGTACGGTTTAAAGAAGAGTAATAAAGTAGACATATGCCCAGCCAAATGAAGAAACAGCGTATCGAAAGCCCTTTAGAAATTGTTTTTATGCCTCTCCTTAGGTGGGTTTTCCTCGCTCCTCATCCCCAGGGGATATGCTAAGCTGAATTCTGTTATCATTATTAGCCTGCTCTTCTCTATAACTTTACCATGTAGGTTTATGTCTTTAAACAATCTGTTTTAAAATTTTGTATACTTTTGAACTTTTATAAATGGAGTCACACTGTATTCCATTTTTTAATAGATCCATTTGTGTTTGTGGGGTTTTTTTTGGCTGCGTTGGGTCTTAGTTGTGGCACACGAGATCTTTGTTGTGGTGTGTGGGCTTCTCTCTAGTTGTGGCACGTGGGCTCCAGAGCGCGTGGGCTCTGTAGTTAGCGACACTCAGGCTCTCTAGTTGAGGCCGGAGGGCTTAGTTGCCCCGCAGCACGTGGGATGTTAGTTCCCCTACGAACCAGCGTCCCCTGCATTGGCAGGTGGATTCTTAACCACTGCCCCACCAGCAAAGTCCCATTCCCCCTAACTTTATATTTAGTTCCCAGTTTTGAAACAATTTTCTCTCAGTCCCCAGTGGAAAGTTAATGGCTTAAGTAACTGGCTTAATTTAGAAGGTGGAATGTAGGAGTCTATATTATTTTCCAGACTTCATTTTTGGAAACCAGGTTTATTTCTCTTTGATGTAGAGCACAGGGGGGTTGGATGAGGGGGTGTTTGGTGCCATGATCAGAAAACAAGGGTTAGACCCCAAGTTCTTTCGCGCCATCCCTCAGGGACCCTTTGCCTAAGAAGGCTCAACGTTGAAATTGGTCTGCTGTAAGTGGGGCCTCACTTACAAGTAAAAAAAGAAATGAATTCTCTTCTGGTTTCTTTTTTAATGTCATTGAATCACACGAGTTAGTGACGGGAAACGACCCAATTTCAACTGGTCTCAGCACTGTCAGCTCTTGTCCTCATTAATGTCAGGGTCTGGGCAGGTGTTTGATCAGGGGTCGGTGCCCTGGGTGAGGCACACCAAGAAGAGGTCAGAGATGACTGTGAAATTCTTTCTAACCCCAAATGGTAGTGATCAGCCTGGGCCGTGTCTTGGAGCAGCCACGGAGCTCCTTTCCGTGTTTCCCAGGTCTCATTCCTTGGCTTTTCTCGAGAGTCTGTTCCTGTGGGGACCTTCTCTACCCGCCAGTTCTAATCCTGCCGGCGGTTCTCCTCATTTGCAGAAGCCACTGCTTGGGGGCTGATGACCCCAGCCTGGACACGAAGACCTTTCTCCCATTCCTGGGGCTTGTTAGGACCTTCCACTTTTAACGTGAGCGCAGCGGAAAGTGGGCGTGATTCTTGACCACGTGGTCTCCGCGTCTGCAGGGTTCTGCGGAGCAGGAAACTAGCTGCTTTGAGTATCTTGCTTGGCCAGCGCTGCCATGGCTGGGGACGCAGCAGGTCTGCCAAAGTCATTTTTGCGGGTTGGGAGCCACACGAGGGCACGGCACGGAAGAGGCTTTCCATTGTGGTTTATGACGGCGATTTTCTCACACGTGGCTGTGAAGCATCTTGTTTTAGCATTATCAGTTTATGACAGCGATTTTCCAACAGGTGGAAGAGACACGCCTCCACCAAAGGTTGCCTCTTCTCACTTCATGTAAAAGGGCCTCATGGGCTGGGACGGCCTCAGATATCCCCAAACCCATCTGCAGGTTTGGGTGTCGTGAGGTGAACTGGGTCACCCCTGACAGGGTGAAGGGGGATAATTTAGCAAAGCGGGTAACTCAGGAGTGAGAGTTCCCTGTTTGGAATCTAAAATGCCTTTACAGAATTGAGACTTTGCATCCAGGACACTCTGAGGTCAGGGCAGAGAGGACAGGCCCAGGGGGCAGGCAGGACCCAACTGTGGGCTGGCCTCTCTTGGTACAGACCTGGTGTCCGGAGCGTGGGCTCACACGGTAGCTAGTCAGGGGCTGAAGGCTTGCACTTCAGGGGTCATGGCCTTAGAGGACGTTCACTGTACATCACTCTCAATGGTGGGCTCTGCTGACAGATGTAGAACGTGGACTCTTAGAGTTTGTGTTGGAATATGGAACAGGCATGTGGATAGATAGCAAATTGTGGCAGGTCGGAGGAGCTGAAGTTGATACACTTTGGGGAGGGCTGGGTGGCAAGGGGTATGTTCTGGGAGTGCAGGTCTAGGTGGGAAGGGAGATAAGGCACATCTCCAGAGGGTGGCAGGTGGGAACTGAGGCAGGCCATCTGCAGGGTCTTACCAGGAGGTAATGGGGTCCTGACAAACAGGCTAGGCTAGCGACAGATCTTCAGAAGCATGGGGGATAAGGCCTCAACAGGGAAGAAGGTCGGCCTACAACCAACTCAGAGCCAGAGGTCTCCGGGTTGTGGCTGGGCCCAGCGTGAGCAAAGCAGAAGCTGACTTGCTTAGTGGTTAAGGGTTCTGGGCTCAGACTTGCAGGCTTTCATCCTGGCTCTGCCACTCCCTCACCCTGTGCCCCTGATAAGTTGCTTTGCCTCTGTTTGCTCATCTGTAAAATGGAGATAGCAATAGTATCTGTCTCATTGTTCAGAGGACTCCGTGAGAAGTCATGTACAAAGCACTTAGAACAGTGTTTGGTGGTTATTATTGTTAGTATTGAGGTCTCCCCCTTTGGCCTCAGAGTTGCCTGCGAATGGGGTTCACACCCAGGCTTGAGGGCTGCTGCTTTCATTATATTGAATTTTGTAGCCCACTTGCTTGTCTTGTTTCTACAGCTGCTGGAAATTGCAGAGTCCCATGTATTGCATCAGATTTCTGGTGCCACCTCCTCTTTCTGCTCTCTGCCTGGCCTCTGTTCTCTTTGAGCCTCAAGTTGTTTATTTTTTATTGTGTTCAGCCCCTAAGCTGCCTCAAGCCCTCCTTGAAATAGGCAGTTATAAATTTCCAATGAATAAATATAATTTTAGATCATACATGGAATCAGAGTTACAGTGTAAGGAGGTATGCTCTACCTGCCCACATCCCTGTCTCCTCGTCTTACCTGAGTCTGGGGGATCAGTTGGCAACAAGAAGGGGCAGCCCCTGGGACAGGTTAGGGTGCACAGCAGAGAAGAGGCTGCAGATATTCTGGCTGTGAAGGTCACTCTCAGGCCCGGGGGTGGAATGGATGAGAAGGTGGAGGAGGTGGAGGAGGACGAAGACTAACTCTTATCAAGTACCCACCCTGCACCTGTCACTGTGTAGGTGCTTAACACACTTTGGGCTGCTCCAGGAGGCTGGTAGATGAGTATCCGCATTGTGGGACTGTAGAATTTGGGGAAGTTTAGTCTGTACGTTAGAGACGGGATGTGCATCCAATTATTGTAGAGTCAACCCAGACCCAACTGTGGGCCATATGAAGGGTCAGGTGCGAGACCTTCCCCAGGACTTCCTCCCACTCTTCAGACTTGCCAGGGCATATGTCTCAGTCATCTTTTGCCACAATATTGCTGTGAAACAGACCAACCCCCAAACCCACTGGCATTTGGCAATAAGTGTTTATTCATCCCTCATGTATCTGTGGGTTGGGTGGCGTTTGGCTGACCTAGGCTGCTCTCAGTGGGACTAGGTTGGCTTTAAGCTGTGAGTTGGGTTTAGGCCTGTTTCATGTGTCTCTTATCCCACTTGGTCCAATGACCACCAAGGCATGTTTGTGTCAGAGTTGCAGGCAGGAGTGCAAGAGTGCAAGCTCAGCTGCACAAGCACATTTCAAGCCTCTGCTTACATCATCACCACTGGCATCATTTGGCCAAAGCAAGTCACATGGCCAATCTTAAGCCAAGGGGCAGGGAATCACCCTGCCTACCATTGAGCCATGGCAGAGTGTGGCTATCTCATACTCTTACAGAGAGAAGAATTGACACCAATGATTCAGCCTACTTTAGGATGAGTTTCATGTACTTGCTCAGTAAATGTTTTTTTGAAGGGCTGCAGTATGACTGGTACTGTGTTGCCTCTGGGAATAGAGTGGCAATGCAAGCCACTGAAAAATGCAAGCTTGGTCCTTGCCTTACAGAACTTACAGTCTAGTGATAGAAACAAACTGGAGAGCTACTTCTATCATTAATTATTTAATTACAGTTGTGATCATCTCTACAGGGGACAAGTACAGAGCACTGGGCATGTACCAAAGGGCCTGACCTGGTCCAGGGAGGAAGAGATGGTTGAGCCCAGAATTGAAGGGTAAAACTAATTAGGCAAAGGATCCTTAATAAGATTAACAATTGACTTCTCACCTGAAACCGTGGAAGCCAGAAGGCAATGGAATGAAAGTCAAAGTGCTGAGACAAAAAGACCACCAATCAAATCTATATCTGGAAAAAACGTCCTTTAAAAATGAAGGAGACAGGCTCCCTGACTTCAGACTATACTACAAAGCTACAGTAATCAAGACAGTATGGTACTGGCACAAAAATAGAAATATAGATCAATGGAACAGGATGGAAAGCCCAGAGATAAACCCACGCACATATGGTCACCTTATCTTTGATAAAGGATACAAGAATATACAATGGAGAAAAGACAGCCTCTTCAGTAAGTGGTGCTGGGAAAACTGGACAGCTACATGTAAAAGAATAAAATTAGAACACTCCCTAACACTGTATACAAAAATAAACTCAAAATGGATTAAAGACCTAAATGTAAGGCCAGACACTATAAACTCTTAGAGGAAAACATAGGCAGAACACTCTATGACACAAATCACAGCAAGATCCTTTTTGACCCACCTCCTAGAGAAATGGAAATGAAAACAAAAATAAACAAATTGGACCTAATGAAACTTAAAAGCTTTTGCACAGCAAAGGAAACCATAAACAAGATGAAAAGACAACCCTCAGAATGGGAGAAGATATTTGTAAACGAAGCAACTGACAAAGCATTAATCTCCAAAATATACAAGCAGCTCATGCAGCTCAATATCAAAAAAACAAACAACCCAATCCAAAAATGGGCAGAAGACCATAACAGACATTTCTCCAAAGAAGATACACAGACTGCCAACAAACACATGAAAGGATGCTCAGCATCACTAATCATTAGATATCATCTCACACCAGTCAGAATGGCCATCATCAAAAAATCTAGAAACAATAAATGCTGGAGAGGGTGTGGAGAAAAGGGAACCCTCTTGCACTGCTGGTGGGAATGTAAATTAATACAGCCACTATGGAGAACAGTATGGAGGTTCCTTAAAAAACTAAAACTAGAACTACCATATGACCCAGCAATCCCACTACTGGGCATACACCCTGAGAAAACCATAATTCAAAAAGAGACATGTATCACAATGTTCATTGCAGCACTATTTACAATAGCCAGGACATGGAAGCAACCTAAGTGTCCATCGATAGATGAATGGATAAAGAAGATGTGGCACATATATACAATGGACTATTACTCAGCCATGAAAAGAAATGAAATTGGAGTATTTCTAGTGAGGTGGGTGGACCTATAGAGTCTGTCATACAGAGTGAAGTAAGTCAGAAAAACAAATATCGTATGCTAACACATATATATGGAATCTAAAAAAAAAAAGTTTCTGACAAACCTGGGGGCAGGACAGGAATAAAGATGCAGACGTAGAGAATGGACTTGAGGACACGGGGAGGGGGAAGGGTAAGCTGGGATGAAGTGAGAGAGTAGCATTGACATATATACACTATCAAATGTAAAACAGGTAGCTAGTGGGAAGCAGCTGCATAGCACAGGGAGATCATCTTGGTGCTTTGTGACCACCTAGAAGGGTGGGATAGGGAGGGTGGGAGGGAGATGCAAGAGGGAGGGGATATGGGGATATATGTATACATATAGCTGATTCACTTTGTTACACAGCAAAAACTAACACAACATTGTAAAGCAATTATACTCCAATAAAGATGTTAAAAAAAAATGAAGGAGAAATCAAGACATCCTGTATAAATAAACCTGAATTTGTTGCTATCAGACCTGCCCTACAAGAAATACTATAGAGAGCCCTTCAGGCTGAAATGAAAGGACACTAGACTGTGACTAAAGTTCACAAGAAGAAATAAGGAGCATCTTTAAAGGTGTAAATTTATTTTGTTGTAACTCTTTTCTTCTCCTATCTGCATAAAGCAATAATTATGAAACTGTGTTGACAGACTTATAATGTACAAAGATGTAATTCGTATAATAATAATAGCATAAAAGAAGGGGGAAGAAACAGCTATATTAGAGCAAAGTTTTTGTATATATTGAAATTAGGTTGGAATAATCAGAACTAGATTTTTTTAAGTTAAAATGTTAGTTGTAACCTCCAGGGCAACTGTTAAGAAAATAACTAAAAAATATGTAATAAAAGAGAATTAAGGGCTTCCCTGATGGCGCAGTGGTTAAGAATCTGCCTGCCAATGCAGGGGACATGGGTTCGAGCCCTGCAGGAAGATCCCACATTCTGCAGAGCAACAAAGTCCATGCGCCACAGCTACTGAAGCCCGCGAGCCATAACTACTGAAGCCCGTTCACCTAGAGCCTGTGCTCCTCAACAAGAGAAGCCACCTCAGTGAGTAGCCCCCGCTCGCCACAACTAGAGAAAGCCCACGTGCAGCAACAAAGACCCAACGCAACCAAAAATAAATAAAATAAAGTTAAAAAAAAAGAATTAAAATGGTATGCTAGAAAATACCTATTTAACAGGAAAGAAGGCAGTAAGGGAAGAGTATAGGAACAAAAAGACATAAGACTATATAGAAAACAAATAGCAAAATGACATAAATCCTATCTTATCAGTAATTATATCAAATGCAAATGGAATAAACACTCCAATAAAAAGACAGTGATTGACAGAATAAGTTAAAAACCCCAGTTCTGTGCTATCTACAAAACACTTTAGATTCAAAAATACACATTGGTGGAAAGTAAAAAGATAAAGATATACCATGCAAGCGGTAACTAATAGAAATCTGACGTGGCCACACTCATATTAGACAAAATAGATTTATTACAGACAAACAGGATATTTTGTAATGATAAAAGAGTCAATTTATCAGGAAAACATACCAATTATAAACATGATGCACCTAACAACAGGCCCCCAAAATACATGAGGCACAAACTAAGAGAAACGAAGGGAGAAATAATAATAGTTGGAGACTTCAAGGTTCCACTGTCAATAATGGACAGAACTGGTAGGCAGAGGAGCAGTAGGGAAACAGAAGACCTGAAGAACACTATAAACCAAGTAGACCTAACGGATATTTATAGAACACTCCACCTAACAATAGCAGAATACACATTCTTTAAATGGGCACATGAGAGAACATATATTACGTCATAAAACAAGCCTCAATGCATTTAAAAGGATTGAAATCCTACAGAGTATGTTCTCTGACTACAGTGGAATGGAATTAGAAACCAATAACAAAAAGGCAATTTGGGAAATTCACAAATATGTGGAAAGTAAAAACATTCCTAAATAACCAGTGGGTCAGAGAAGAAATCATAAGAGAAATTAGAAAATACTTTGAGATGTATGAAAAAGAAAACACAACGTACCAAAACTTATGGGATGCAGCTAAAGCAGTGCTCAGGAGGAAATTTATAGCTGTAACTGCCTATATTAAAAAAGAAGAGAGGGCTTCCCTGGTGGCGCAATGGTTGAGAGTCCACCTGCCGATGCAGGGGACACGGGTTCGTGCCCCGGTCCGGGAAGATCCCACATGCCGCGGAGCGGCTGGGCCCGTGAGCCATGGCCGCTGAGCCTGCACGTCCGGAGCCTGTGCTCCGCAACGGGAGAGGCCACAACAGTGAGAGGCCCGCGTACCGCAAAAAAAAAAAAAAGAGAGACTTCAAATCACTAGCCTTCTTCCACCTTAAAGTAGAAAAAGAAGAGCAAACTAAATCCAAAGCAAGCAGAAGGAAAGAAGTAATAAAGATTAGAGCACAAAAAGGGAAATAGAGAATAGAAAAGACCACCGATTGTGTGATTCCATTTATATGAAATGTCCAGAATATGCAAATCCATAGAAACAGAAAGATTAGTGGTTTCTGGGGGCTGGGGAGAGGGGGGAATGGGGAGTGACTGCTAATGGGTACAGAGTTTCTTTTGGGGGAGATGAAAATGTTCTGGAATGAGAGTGCTGGTGGCTGCATAACTGTGAATATACTAAAACCACTGAATTGTACATTTTAATAGGGTGAATTTTATAGTACCTAAATTAAATCTCAAAATAGTGTTAGTTAAAAAAAAAAAATCAAAGTGGGTAACTAGGCAAAGGAGGTTGGGAGGAGTAGAGTTGGGGAAGCATGCCCCAGGGAGGAGTATCAGGGTGTCTCCAGGCCCCAAGGGGAAAGAGTGTGGTGTGTTACCAGAGGCCCCAGGTGGGCTGGGCTGGGCTGGGCTGGGCTGGGCTGGGCTGGGCTGGGCTGGGCTGGGCTGCCTTTGGTTTTATCATTAGAGCAGTAGAAAGTCACTGGAGGATTTCTGTAGGTGGCTCCGTTGCAGGGCTGGCATTTTGAAGAGCTCGTTGTGACTTTTTTTTTTTTTAAATAAATTTATTTTATTTATTTTTGGCTGAGTTGGGTCTTCGTTGCTGCGCGCGGGCTTTCTCTCGTTGCGGTGAGCGGGGGCTACTCTTCGTTGTGGTGCGTGGGCTTCTCATTGCAGTGGCTTCTCTTGTTGTGGAGCACGGGCTCTAGGCGTGCAGGCTTCAGTAGTTGCGGCACGCAGGCTCAGTAGTTGTGGCTCACGGGCTCTAGAGCACAGGCTCGGTAGTTGTGGCGCACGGGCTTAGTTGCTCTGTGGCATGTGGGATCTTCCCGGAACAGGGATCGAACCTGTGGTCCCTGCATTGGCAGGTGGATTCTCAACCACTGTGCCACCAGAGAAGCCCTGGTGAACAGATTGGAAAGGGCCAGGAGTGGACTTGGGGAGGCGTCAGCGGTAGCCCAGGTGAGAGAGAAACCTACCTGTCAGGGAGGTTATTGTTTAAGGTCACCCCACTAGATGGAGCCAGACCTGGGTCCCTCTGGCAACGCAACTTCTGCTCTCCACAGGCCACTGATTTGCATCCTCCCAGGTATTCCTGATCAACCCAGAGAGTGGCTGAGATCTCTGTGCTTAATGAGAGAGGGGGAGGGAAATGGACATCATATTAATCAGGCTAAGTAGGATTTGTGGCTAACTAGGGCCGCCTCGCTGCAAACAGTAGACATTAAACTGTAGAGGGGCTTCCCTGGTGGCGCAGTGGTTGAGAGTCCGCCTGCCGATGCAGGGGACACGGGTTCGTGCCCCGGTCCGGGAAGATCCCACATGCCGCGGAGCGGCTGGGCCTGTGAGCCATGGCCGCTGAGCCTGCGCGTCCGGAGCCTGTGCTCCGCAATGGGAGAGGCCACAACAGTGAGAGGCCCGCGTACCGCAAAATAAATAAATAAATAAACTGTAGAAATGGGGATTTATTGCCAGGACACTGGAGCATGTCACAGAAGCCCAGGCCATCCTCTATTTCGGCTCTTCTCTCTTTTCTCTCACCGCAGACCACCTTTCTCTTCCCTGGGCGTTCCCACCTGGGGAAAATGCCCCCTCCATCAGCTCCTAAATTTGCATCTTATTATTCCAGAGAGCAGTTGAGTTAAAACTGAAGTCTCTTAGCCCATTTCCTAGATTCTCAAGGAAGGGACCTCAACACGCCAGCTTGGGCTGAGTGCACCCCTGGAAGAGTCAGCTGGGCCTGAGGAGGCTGGTCCCAGTGTAAACTGGAGGCTTCTGGAGCCCACGCCTGAAGGCAGCTGGGCAGCTGGTGAGACCAGAGAGAAGAAGGGGCGTCCAATGGGATGCAAGCGTCCTTGTGTCAAGGGTCCCTCCCCCACCACTCTGGAGAACTCACTGCCTAAGATGGGTCTGTCCCTAGGGATAAACCACAGGGGACTTTATTTTATCACTTGAACTGGCTTATAAACAGCCCTCTGACTATCCATCTCCCCTCCACTTTGGGCCTCCACTTTCCGCCCTTAAATTGGCAGGGAACATTCCAGAATTTAGAATGAGTCTTACTACCTTTGTGAATTCTGTCCATTTTCCCAGAAAAGCAAGGTCTAGCTCATGCCCTGCTGAAAAACTTGTTGAAAAGGACCCCAGTTACTGTCATTGTCTCATTTTCACCTGCTGTTTGAAACTCAGTGGCGCTGAATCGGATGCCTGGAGGCCCTGGTGGTTGCGGAATAAATGGGCCTCTGACTGGGGACAGGAGGGGACAGGAGGTGTCTGTGAGGTCCAGTGGGGGGCATGTGTGAGGGTCAGCCGCCAGTCACGTCCCCAGCCCCACCGTTTCCAGCCTCAGCTCATTGGTTTCAGCAGACCTGCCGGTAAGGCGTGCTATGCCGCCCGCCCTTTGTGCAGGGAATGCTGTGGAAGGGAGACCGCTGGGGGTGGGGAGACACAGGGAGCCCCAGGCCCTTCACCCCACAGCCATTTCCAGTGCTAAGGAGGGGGATTGATCCTGGACGGGGCTTTTTCTCTCACTGTGAGAAGCAGGGAATTGAAATCCTTTAGTCAGATACTCTCTCAGACATCAGAGAGGGGGGACAAGGAAGGACACTGCATGCAGATGTGAGTTCCAAAGGCCCATTTCTCTTTGAATTCCTGCAGCATTTATAGGAGGCTGAGCTGTTTGGCGGCTTCTTTACAGCCGTGTGCTGGTTGCCTGGAATGTTGTTTCCAATACTAATAACGATGCTGGTGGCATGCACGCAGCTGGTGCCTTACCTCTGATGAGCAGTCACAAATCTCTGCATTTAATTTCTCTTATAACCTAGTAAAGGAAGTAGGGCAGATTGTTTTATATGCATTTAATAGCTGATAAACCCTCAGGTTGCCTGGGCATGGGATGGAGGGGGTGTGTCAGTAATTGTTTACCCTTCACAGCCACACATCTGGTCAGAGCTGGGACTAAAAGCCTGCCTTCTGATTTCGGATCCCGGACTCTGTTCACAACAGAGCGGAACGATCTTCGGAATTCTCTCAGGCACAGTCTGTAGCTTATTCTTCCTGGTTTTCCTGTCTGTCATCCATCCATCCCTCCATTTATGCCTCCGTCTTGTTCTGCAAAGGCATTGAGATACTAACCAGAACATGTATTTCTCTATATATCTTGACTATATAAGAAATTAGAGAAAAGTGTATTTATAATAAAAAGGTATAAAGTAGATACTTAATGCCAGAGCTATGTATAGATATTTTTTAGATATGCTTGTATATGTGTGTGTGTATGTGATTAAATAGAAACCCATAAAAATAAGATCAGGGAAAACATAGATTAACTGGAAGGTCACAAGCAGGGAGAGAGTTAAGACACATATTCAGGCCACAGAGGAGGCCCACTTTACTATGGTTGAACCGCAGATTTAGCTCTGAGCTAATGAGTGATCAAAGCAGGAAAAAAAATGTATTATTTACACGGTTCATGGGGTCCATGAGAAGCCGCAGGCCAGACGCTGAGTGCTTTTCCAGGCAATTAGATCTGAAGGGAATTTCTTGCCTGGGTGGCCATCCACGAGACCCTGAGGGGCAAGGAAAATACGTGCCGCATGTGCCACTGCTCTCTGTTCCTCCTCCCATGCTAGACATCACTAATCGATCACAGTCCTTTCACACTGAGGCCAGAGAGAGCCTTGCAGAGTCCTTCAAGCATGGTGTTCCAGGCGGCTATTACCAACGGTGTGGAGTCGGCATACAGGACAAAACCACTTGCTTGCTATTCCAGCTCTGGGGGTGATGGTGGTATTGGGAGTCATGAGGGCATTCTGAGTGGAGAGCCACAGGAAGCCGTGGCAAGCACCTCTGCAGGGGTGACATGAGTGGACACCATGTCCTGTTGTCCATAGGAGGTGTGTTTGCTGTAAACCGCCTCTAGGTGCCAGTTGGAGGGACCCATCAGGGTGATGACGGGTCGTAAGTGTGTCTGGAGGGACACAGGGGACATACTAGGAATTTCTGACTCATTACAGTCATTTACTTGTTCCACAGAGATTTAGAAAACACCTATTATGTGCCTAGAAAGAGTGCCTGACCCACTGTGCTCACCTGCCTCATCCCAGTTTAACATCGCTTTTTCCGAGATGCTTTCCTGACTCTTCTCTACATCAGAGCTCACAGATCACACCCCCTTGCACCTTTCTCTCAGGGCCTGTATCACAGCACATATGGATATATTTATTTACGTTTGTTTGTTTAGTGTTTCCCCCACTGAGATGTGAGTTCCAAGGTGGCAGGGACAGTATCTGTCTTGTTCATCACGGTATCCCCAGCCCTAGCACAGGGTCCAGCACATGGTAGGTGCTCAGTACATATTTGTGGAATGAATGACTGAAAGAATAAAGAGAATGCAGAGGCGAAGCGGTTGCAGACTGCCCAGTAGAAGATAGAACATAAATATAAGGTGTCAAATGCTCAGTGCTACAGGGAGGGGACAGGCAAGGGGCTAAGGGACTTCAGGGGAGGAGAGGTTGCTACCAGAGGGAAGGGGAAAGCAAGGCAGGCTCCATGGTGTAGCAGGACCCTTTGCTGGGTCTGGAAGGATGAGGTGGAGGCGGGGACATCTGGGGCCCTGGGGGCAGCAGGAACCGAGGCAGAGAGGTAGATCTGGAGGAGAGAAGAGCCAGAATGACTTTGGGGTGCTTTTAGAGCAGTGGCAGGGAGCACACCAGGAAAGGAGAGTCCGAGCCAGCTGCTGGAGCTTTGCCCACAGGCTTGATTTGGGCAGCAGATTTGTGAGTGGAGCAGGGATGGGGTGGGAGGGGCCCCAGGCAGGCAGGGGCAGGCTGGTGGGAGAGCTGGGGAAATCAGGGAGGCCCCAGTTTGGCCTGGGGGTGGTGGAGATAGTGCCTGGGCTCCCTGGACTTTGTTTCCTTCCTTCCTCTCCTGTGCCTGTTGACCCTTGGGGACCACGCTCTTCAGGTTCTGGCCCCAGGACTCAGCCCCAGCCATGCTCTGCCCTCCCCCGCCCCCAGCCTGGCCCAGCTCTCTAGGGGCTCTGTGTAGCTGATTTACCCAATAGCACTGTGGCCAACATATTTCTCATTTTAAACAGAACGTGCGTTGATCACACGTAGCATATTATCTTTTGTTTTTAATTAATTTATTTTTGGCTGTGTTGGGTCTTCATTGCTGCGCGCGGGCTTTCTCTAGTTGTGGCGAGCGGGGACTACTCTTCGTCGCGGTGCGCGGGCTTCTTATCACGGTGGCTTCTCTTGTTGCGGAGCACAGGCTCTAGGCGCTCGGGCTTCAGTAGTTGTGGCTCGCGGGCTCTAGAGCGCAGGCTCAGTAGTTGTGGCACACGGGCTTAGTTGCTCTGCGGCATGTGGGATCTTCCCGGACCAGGGCTCGAACCCGTGTCCCCTGCATCGGCAGGCAGACTCTCAACCACTGCGCCACCAGGGAAGCCCTTATGTGTGGATTTGTTAAGCAGTTTGGCGCCTGCTTTCACTGTTCAGGCCCACCCGGTGAGGTTTTGCCTGGAGAGTGAGGAGATGCAATGGCAATGGGACCTTTTTGCTTGTGATTCCTGGATCCTAGGATGAGGCAGGGTGGAGAGATGCTAACGGATACACACGCTCCTCACATGTTGGTGCTGAAGGCTCTCGAGCCAGCACGCGAGGCCTCCTTTCCACGTTCGTTCTGGTTGCATTAGCCCAGAAGACCGGCCAACCTGGGGTGGCCAGAGGTGGACAATGGAGCCTGAACTTGGAACCTGGGAGATGAGCCAAGGGTCTGGGATGACCCAGGGCAGCTTCCTGTGTCCCTGGAGGTGTGAACAAGCGCGTCAACTTCCTGCAGTGGTCTGGTGGATGCTGAGACAGAGGAGGCTGCCACATCATCTAGGGACCGTGGAAGCAGGCCCCAGTGGAGGGGCTCTCTGTGGACCACGTGACTGCTGCAGAGAAACCAAAGGAAGCCTAGGAATGAGCACTGGGCGCTTCAGAGGAAAGCAACTGCCGCCCTAACATCCCTGAGCCGGGCAGCTGCTGGCACAGACTCCAAAGCGGTAGTTGGCATGGGGGCAGGAAGCTTACTTCCAGGGCTCCTGTCATTTCTGTTAAGACATCAGGCTCACTCAGGTTAGTACATGTGGTGCATTCTTATCCCTTCCCGCTCCTGGATAGGTGACATACCCAGGACACTTGATGTGCAAGTTTGGAACCAAAAGAGTGGTTCAGGCATGGCTGGATCCAGCAGTTGATTATGTCCATCTCTCAACTCTGCTTGGCTTTATTCTCAGGCTGTTTCCAAGTGGCAGCAAGATGGCCATTGGCCATCTCAGGCCAACATTGCTCTCATAGCTTGCTGTCACAGAGAAAGAGGGTACTTCTCAGTAACTCTGGTGAGAGCCCAGGGAAGCTGGGCCCCGGTCAGTCACTGTGCCCAGCGGGTGGGGATATTCTAGTCAGCCGGCCCCAGTCACATTCACCCTGAGGAAGAGGAAGGAAGGGCCTGTTTCTCCCACCCAGAAGAACTGGGCATGATTTCCTTGGCCCTGAGGGGGAGTCGTTCTCAAAGAGAGGGATGCTGGGCAGACAGAATGTACGTCCATCGTGAAAGGCCAGCAGAGGCCCCGGCCGTCTGGAGGCAGCTTTCAGGGCGCCAACTGCATAGCAGGGCAGCAGCACACCCGCTGTTCTCTGTTGAGTGAGCGTGTACACTCGGGCCTCTTCACATCCTCAGGTCTGGTCCATCCTGGACCTTCAAACAGAGTCAGCCTTTCTGTGGAGCAAGCTGCCGGGAGCACGTGGAAACCAACCTCTCTCCACCGTGTGTGTCCCAGAGGCCGCCTCCAGCCACTGACACCACTTTTCACTTCTCTTTGGCCTTTGGTCCCTGGATCCACAAATCCGCCTCTAATGTCTGCATTGGGCCCCCGTCGCTATGGAGTCTCTTATCTGGACGTTTGACTCAGCTCAAGGCTTGGCCTGATTGTGCCTGCAGTGTCCAGCCTGTGGTCCTGCCAGGAGAAGGGCAGAGTGGCCAGGCTGGACCTGTCGCTTCTCCTAAAGTCAGAGCACCCACTCAGGATGAAGGACCAGTGGGTTCCCGGCACACCTGGGTATGTGGCGACCACTTTCCACAGACTCAGAGAGACTCACATCACTCCTACGTGATACAACCGGGATCACTCATTAGCACTTCTCAACGTTTTTAGCCACAGCATCTTCTCTTCAAAGGCTGTCTTCCCTGAAACTCCAGTAGAGGAAGCTGACAAGAGCAGCGTTGCCCTGGGCTAGGTTGGAATACATCCCCTTTACCCACCTCCCCCGCATTAATCAGCAGCCCCAATGAGGTACATGGCACCCAGTTTGAGAACCTCTTCATGATTACGTCCATCCATCCCTCTTTGTAGCACCTGATTTTGTCCCCCATGAGGGATAGTTGCTAGATGTGGTGTTTTTCTCACCACCAGATTTTTTTCTGTCATTAGCTTGTTCGCACTATGAAAAGGGCAAGAAGGGGATCCTTGTCACCTTCCTTCTCCCTGCAGGCAGGTGTCAGGCTGTCCCTTCATGACCCTTGTCCTCCTCGAGCTGCATGTGGGAGGCCACTCCATTTGCGGCATTCGTCACATTGTCTGGGCCTCGGTAAACCTTCTTCCTGGGGAGCTACACCCAGGTTGTTGCCTCGCCCCCAGCAGCTGAAGTTTCAGGAAGTCATGAGATGCTGACACCTCACGTATGACCACTGCCTGGAATGAATGGCTTTGATACCTTTCCATAAAATGTGCCCTTTTTAGAAACAACAACAAAAAATAAAATGATAACCAAAAAATAAATAGATAAAATAACAACAGCAAAATCCTTAAAACTTTTACGTAAAAGTGGCAAGACTTTAAAAAAAGAAAAAAAAACAAAAAGAATGCAAACGTTCCCAAGGGAGGCCTCCCGCTAATAGAGAGTGTCCCTTATCTGTTCAGTTTTAGAAGATGTCATTGGGGGGACTTGGTCACCCGTGATTGGCCGAGGGCGGGCTTCAGCTGGGCTTCCCTCCACCGTCCACCGAGGAGAATCCAGGCCTTGGTTTGGCTCCAGCTGGGCCTACCCGCAGCTGCCGCTTATTGACTTAAGTCCCAGTGATTCCTCTTCCTCAGGGTCGCCCCTGGCAACACGTGGTGGGCGGGAGCCGGACCTCCTCTGCCTGGGGTGCCAGCAGGGCCAGGCCCAGGCCAGGTCCCCTCGGTTCCCGGTAGGTGTTTCGGGGTCTTTGGCAACGAGGTGACGGGAAGATTTTGTATTTTGTGGAGCCAGGAGTTTTCCCAGAACTTTGCTAACACTCGGGAAGGGTGTGTCTGTGCTGGGAGAGTGTCGTTAATGGTTGACTTGTTTTTCCGGGTTACCCCAGGGCCTGCTGCTTCCCAGGAAGAGGTGGCAGGGGTCGGAGAATGGGGGGAGCCCCCCAGCCCCTCCCTGACAGTTGCCACACTCGCTGTACCATCCTCTGAGAGACCCCAGTGGACAGGGCTGGGTTTAGGGGTGGCTGGAGGAGGGGATGTGTATTTTGGAAAGTTGAGAGGCGGATCGGCCCAGGGCCAGGTGGAGAAAGGGGCCGCGTTACTATAACTGAGCAAATGGAACTTTCGTTAAATATTTTTATTGCACGTCACGCTGTGTGTAGGCACTGGAAGAGGGGCTGCAGCCCCCCAAGTGCTGTTGTTTGGGGTCAACTAGGATAAGACTGTGACAAGTCCTCAGAAAACTGTGGGACAGGACCAGAAAAACCAAGGGCCAGAAGGAGGCAAAAATAAAGAAATGCCAAGGCTGCGTTTCTTAGAGTGTGAGAGGATTTTTAAGTATATTATACAGTAATATTAAGTATATTCTACAGACGAGCACTTAAAACATTTTAATGACTATGTATTTTCATGTGCATTAGAACGTAACTTTTTAAAGTTCCCTTCTATTTATAGCAAATGATACGGTTTGCTGTTTATGGTGGAGATATAAAGTTTCCTTTGAAAATAAATTTAAGTAAAAGAGTGTGTTGATTTAAAGGAAAATATTAAGTAAAGAGTAGTACGGATGGCAGGTGGCATGGGAACGCCTGAGGTGTGGGAAGAGCGTGCTGGAGAAATTCACAGGCTTGGAGAGGAAAGGGCTCCTGGAGGAGTAAGCAGGGGTGGGGGAGGGGTAGGATCCAGCTAGGTGGAGGCGGGAGAGGGTGCAACGGAACTGGCAAGCGTGCAAGTGCGTGTGTGCGAATCTTGGTATAATCCATTTTAGTTGCGACGTATGAGTCGTGTCGAGACTGGAGGGTGGGTTTGGGCTGTATCGTGGAGGGTCTCGAATCCCAGGATACAGACTCCAAACTGGATTCAGGGAGAAGTGGGAGCCATTGAAGGTGCTTGAGGTGGGGAGTGCTTCATGACTATCTGAAGAGACTCGTTTATCTGTAGTGGGTACCAGGACTGCAGGCAGGAGGTCCAGGCAGGGGCCTAAGGAAAGAGAGCGTAAAGTGGCCACACTGGAGCCGTGGCTGAGGACCAGTGGCTCAGCCCCCCGGCCTGTCTCCAGCGGGCTCTGGCTGGCTGCCTAGAGACGTTGGAGAGAGGCAGGTCTGGGGCAGAGGTCTCTCTGTAGGGAAGCAGTGGGAGCCGGGCAGGGGTGCGGCTCAGAGGTTGTGCATAGAGGCCTGGAAGGGAGGTGCGTGCCTCTCCGGGCTGGGCCCAGTGGCCTGTTCCTGGGGTCTCCTGGCTGAGTGTAGAATGTTCTGGGGGAAGCGGGTGGGGTCGGCTGAAGGAAGCTCCTCTCTGGGTCAGAGTGCTGATTCCTGCCCTGGGCCAAGATTTCATTCATCAGCTGGGCCCGTGGTCATCTGGGTTACAGATTGTTGTTGTTTGTTTAATTCTCCCAGACAGGCTTGGTTTAAAAAAAAAACAGGGTTGTTTTTGTTTTTCTTCCCTTTGAAGGCCTACTGTGTGCCAGGCACTGTGTTTGGAACTTTTACTGTGTTCACCCTGGACAAAACCTGCATTGTACGGAGAACGAAGCAGGGTGTGGGGAAATAGGACGTGTCCCAAACTATACAGTCGGCTCACTGCAGCGCCTGATTCCAAACTCACACACTTGTGTCGTTGTAGGAATGAGACTGTGGGCCAGATATGCCACCTGGGAGAGAGATTCACTGTCTGTGCCCCCCTGTCTGGCGTGGGGCTGCTCCATGCAGTGTGCTGGGGTGTGTCTGTAAAATAGGGGTGCTGGCATCCACCAGTGTTGTTGCAGGGATTGCATGAGTTATGATATAGCTAAGGTGCTGTGTAAGCGTTACCTGCTCTCACTGCTGTGAGACAGAAAGCTAGAGTTGCAATCCTGAACATCGGTTTTACTGGGAGACATTTTTGGGAGGATATCAGAGTCGGGGAGAAGCATTGTTTTGATTTTAAAATAATTAATACATATGGCTTAGGATGGGAAAATTTGACCTTGGAGACATTGTGCCTTTGGCCTGCCTGTTTCTGGCCACACTCCCCGTCCCTGGATGTCAGGGGATGTGCATGTAGAGACAAGGGGAAATCTTTGTGCTTTTTCCTCTGTTGTTAGCCTTACTTAGGTGAAAGCTTGAGAATAAAGGTGCACCTTGTTGTTTCCCCTGGCTCCAAGGAGGCCCCAGGTCTATGATCTCACCTGCCCTAAATTACTGCCCAAAAGCTGTGTCCTAATTCCCTATGACCTTAACTAGCCATTCTCTGAGTTAGTTTCCAGCTCTAACATTCAGACAGGCTTCTTCCTTTCCAGCAGTTCTACCAGGATGTCTCTCTTCCTGGAATGCCTGCCTAATGCCTGCCAAGGCCTTACTTTTTCCTTTCAGCTCTCTGCCAGACTCTCCTCCACTTGGAAGCCCTCTGGGATTGCCACAGAGAGAAATCCTGAGACTGCTCTTTGCTCCCACTGTTCTTTGTGCAATCCCAGCGTCTATTAGAGCCATTGTCTGATTCATTCAGAATTCATCTCGCTCATGTATAGTCCACACTGGGTATTCACAGCCAACAAAACAGAGGTGGCCCCTCTCCAGAGATGAACAAGTAAACCAAGAAATAGATGCACACATTCAAATTGTGATACATGCAATGAAGACCTATCCATCTTCAGCACTAGGCTGTGTCCCCCACCCATGAGGGCCACGTGGTGTGGACAGACAAGACGTTTGTGGACTAAAGGCCCGAACAGCATGCACTTTCCTTGTTTGCAGACGGGATGAGATCAAATTGTTAGTCAACACAAAAACAATTTGAAAGGTATGACACGTTATACAAATCTAACTGTAATAATATTAATATCTCAAGATTCTTTCCCATGGATGAAGATGAGGGCAATATTTTTTTTTCTCTGTAGAAGAAAATTTAAAAATTTTTTTTCCATTGTATTGGTAGCCTTTGACTTTAAAAAAAAGTTTTACGTTTACAGAAAAAAATTGAAACGTACAGAGTTCCCATGTACCCCCTACTTACCCCAATTTCTCATTATTAACATCTTGCATTGATGTACATTTGTTACAGGTGATGAGCTGATAGCGATACATTATTATTAACTAAAGCCCATGGATTTCAGTAAGGGGTCACTATTGGTGTTGTACGTTCTGTGGGTTTTGACAAATGTATAATGACACGTATCCACCATGACAGCATCATACAGAATAATAGTTTCACTGCCCTAAAAATCCCCTGCGCCCCACCTATTCATCCTTCCCTCTCTCCCCCGAACCTCTGATCTTTTTGCTGCCGCCGTAATTTTGTCTTTCTTAGAATGTCATACAGTATGTATGTATGGATTGCTTCTTTCATTTAGCAATATGCATTTAAGATTCTTCCATGTCTTTTCATGGTTTGGTAGCTCATTTTCATTTTCTTATTTATTAATTTCTTTTTGGTGGCTGATTTTTATTGCTGAATTTTATTCCGTTGTCTGGATGTACCACAGTTTATTTATCCAGTCACCTATTGAAGGACATCTTGGTTGCTTCCAAGTTTTGGCAATGATGAATAAAACTGGCATAAGTATTAGTGTGCCATTTTGTGTGTGTGTGTGTGTGTGTGTGTGTATGTAGGTTTTCAGTCCTCTGGGTAAACACCAAGGAATGTAATTGCTGGATCATATGGTAAGAGTATGTTTCGTTTTGTAAGGTACTGCCTTCCACAGTAGCTGGACCATTTTGCAATGAATGAGAGTTCCCGTTGCTCCGCATCCTTGGCAGCATTTGGTGGTGTTAGTGTTCTGGACTTTGGCCATGTAATAGGCTTGTAGTGGTATTTCATTGCTATCTTAATTTGCAGTTCCTTAATGACATATGACGTTGAGCATCTTTATGCTTATTTGCCATCTGTATATCTTCTTTGGTGAGGTCTCTGTTCAGGTCTCTTGCCCATTTTTAACTGGGTAGTTTGTTTTCTTATTTTTTGAAAAATAGTGTTTTCCCTGTTTAGAATCTTGTTCATTGTCTCTGACTTAGCTGAAGGGATAAGGAAAGATTGTGTGGGTAAGTGGGGGTGACTGGCATGGGACAAGGCCCCCAAACACACATAGTTCTGTTTAGTGCCAAGAAGTTGGGATACCCTTGAAATTCAGAGCTTGAGATTGGAGTTCAAATTCTGGGCGTTGTCACCTACTAACTCACTTCCTATGGCTTTGGGTACGTCATTCACCTCTCTGAGCCTCAGTTTGCTCGCCTGTGAAATGGAGCTGTTAAAACCTACTGTGAAAAATGAAGGTGATTCTATAGAGCACTTGGCACCAGGCTTGACGAATAGTAAATGCTCAGTAAACGGGGGGTCTTCTCATAGATAATTAGCAGACATACTGTTTGCTTCTCCTATGTGACATTTTGGGTTTCCCTTGTGTCCTAGTCTTTGAGACCCCAGAACCCACTAGAATTCCATTTGTGCTTACAGTGAACAGTTGGGGGGGGTGCATGTGAGGAGCCTGCCATGTCCCAGCAGGTACCCACTTCTCAGCCTCAGCCCTTCCCCAGCCTCCTCTCATTTCCCTATCGGGAGCCCCAGATGTGTTCCACTCATCTCTTCTTGGTCGCTCCTTCTATCCACCCTGTCCCCTGGGCTCCTGCTTCTCCAAGGCTGGCTGTAAGTGTAGGCACCCCAGCTACTACCCATTTTGACTTGTCTGAGGATGAACCCTAGGCCCAGTAGGGATCCTGCTGGTGGCAGTGAGGAAGAGGGAGACAGGCAGGAAAATGACCAGGTTGGTGGGGTCCTCCCAGCCGTGGCTCTAGACTGGCCGGCTCCTGGCTCCTTTAGAGATGGGCCTTGGAGTTGATTTCTGAGGTGGCCTCACCAACATGTCCCCCACCCCTCTCCAGAAAGCCACATGGCCTTTCCCCTCATGCTGGCTTCTCTTCCCAGTCGACACGCATTCTGCTCACCAGGCATCTGCCCTGCCCAGAAATGACCTTGTCTGGGCATTTCCCACAGTACTGAATGGAAGGCTCGGAAACCATCCACATTCCCTGCAGGCTGCTGGGAGACAGGACCGTGCCTTCTAAGGTTCTTTGCAGAGCAGTCAGGCAAGCGGCAGGACTGGCCACAGGCAGAGGGTGAACTCTGCAAAGCCACTGCTCCCTCCCATCAGGGAAATAGCAGTTCCGTGGTTATGATCATAGTGGAGAGTAATAGCAGAACATTATTATAATATGTTATTCTGTTATGAACTGACCTCCTTGGTCACTGAGAGAGTAAAATGAATTAATACACGTCAAATGCTTAGAGCAGAACTCACACACATTCAGTGTTAAATAAGGATGTCGGGTGGTATCGCCATCATCTGCTCGGACCCTTTCCCCAGGGCACCGCCACTCCCCTTACCCATCTCACAGCTCCTACATGCTTCAGTTCCCTCAGGTGAGCTTAGGGCAGGGGTCCTCAGCCTCCAGGATCTAATGCCTGATGATCTGAGGTGGAGCTGATGTATAATAATAGAAATAAACTGCACAATAAATATAATGTGCTTCAATCATCCCGAAACCATCTCCCCACCCCCGGTCCATGGAAAAATTGTCTTCCATGAAACCGGTCCCTGGTGCCAAAAAGGTTGGGGACCACTGGCTTAGGGGATTGAAGGGACATTTTGGGAGGTCCTTAGCTCAAAGGAATGACCTGTTTTTTCAGTTTAGTAAAACGCTGTCATTGATGCTCCCTACCTGTGCTCTGCTGGGTACTGGGAGTTCCAGGCTAATAATACTGATGGTGGTGGTGGTGATGATGATAACAGTGATGATGGTGATGATGATGGTGGTGGTGACGATGACGATAACAGTGATGATGGTGATGATGATGATGGTGGTGACAGTGATGATGATAACAGTGATGATGGTGATGATGATGGTGGTGGTGGTGATGACGATAACAGTGATGATGGTGATGATGATGATGGTGGTGACGATGATGACGATAACAGTGATGATGGTGATGATGATGATGGTGGTGACGATGATGACGATAACAGTGATGATGGTGATGATGATGATGGTGGTGACGATGATGACGATAACAGTGATGATGGTGATGATGGTGGTGGTGGTGGTGGTGGTGATGATGATGATGATTGCAGCCCTGCACCGAGAGCGCACAGTGTTAGAGGTCCTGTGCTAGGTGGGTTACCTGTACCATTTAAATCAGGGTTTTTCTAACTTGGCGCTTTGACGTTTTCAGCTGGATAATTCTACGTTGTTGGGGGCTGTGCTGTGCATTGTAGGATGTTTAACAGCATCCTGGCCTCTACCCACTGGCTTGTAGCCAGTGGCACCCCTGCCCCCGAGATGTCTCCAGACACTGCCACATGTCTCGTGGGGGAACAAAATCACCCCGATTCAGAACCATTGATCTAATTTATTCTTCCCAGCAGGCTGGGAGGCTGCTACTCATTTTACAGGTGAGGCAGCCGAGGCTTAGAGAACTGAAGGAAGCTGCCCAAGGTCACTGAGCTACTAATTCACACAGAGCGAGAATGTAGACCCCAGATACCTGCCCCAAGGAACAGACTCAGAAGGAACCATCTCCCTTTATCTTTTGGCAGAAGAAGAGAATTCATCAGCCATTGGCAGGGCCACGTAGGGTCCGTGACCAGGTTGGGACCTGCTTGGTCAGCCCGGCCTCCATTGCCAAATTCATTCAGAGCTAACGAAACCTGTGGCTGCTACCCATTTTCTGACTTGGTTTGAACCCAAGGAGCTGAATGTATTTATGTGGAGACTGTGTCTACAGGCCTCCAGCCTTGGCCATGACAGGGACGTCCCACTGCTTCTCCTTCCTTCAGACACAGCCCTGTTGCCTGCAGATGCCTGCGGGGAGAAGGAACAGGTGTGCACGTATGTTTCTGCAAATGGAGCCTCCTAGGCGCATCCTCCCACTGAGGCTGTGAATCTGGGTTTACAGTTTGTATGCCCAAAATACTCATTTGTAATTTTACTTTTTTTTTTTTTTTTTGGCTGTACGCGGGCCTCTCACTGTTGTGGCCTCTCCCGTTGCGGAGCACAGGCTCTGGACGCGCAGGCTCAGTGGCCATGGCTCACGGGCCCAGCCGCTCCGCAGCATGTGGGATCTTCCCGGACCGGGGCACGAACCCGTGTCCCCTGCATCGGCAGGCAGACTCCCAACCACTGCGCCACCAGGGAAGCCCTTACTTTTTTTTTTAACACTGGTTTATTATGAAAAATTTAAAATATAAAGCGAAGTTGAAAGAAGTTTGCAGTGTACACCTGTATGCCCACCACTTTAGATTCTACTATTAACATTTTATCACACTTCTGTTTTCCTTGTCTGGACCCCAGTTCAGTGTCATCTCTGGCTGGTGGGTCAGTGAACACACTGTAAATTCTCCATGAGGAGAACACATTCATAACGTAGACAGTGGTAATCAGACAATATGGTCTTCATTAACCAGGTTAATAGGGGAGGTAAAGGGTCGTGGATGACGCTACTCACTGTTAAAGCAAAACTAGTGAAAACAAGTTAGTAAGTAAATTGGAAAGTTATTTAGTTAAAAATGTCTAGTATTTAATCCAGGCCATCTGAAAGTATAGAAATACTGCAAGTGCAATAATTTCAAACAATAAAAGTCATACAAATTGTCACACACAAAGAAGGCCACGTGTGTGAAATTCTAGATGACGTCCTCTTTCCCTTTTGTGGAGTCATCCTTTGTCTCAGAAATAAGCAAAGACCTTGGCAGATACTCTCTCCCCTTCCTCCACCAACCCCTGCTCCCTCCAGCCCAGATCCCCTGCGGGGAAGTGGGGGCCCTCACAGTCACCCCTTCAGTCCCCTCTCACCTTCCCCGGGTGGGCCTCAGCTTCTGCTTTGGGCAGGGAGGGGATGTTACCCCAGTTGGCACCGTCCTGTGAGACCACAGCACATCGTGTACTGCTTGGTACGTGTGATTCCAAACAACAGACACCTGGCATCAAAACTGCTGCGTTTTAATTATGAAAACTTTTTCAAGCTTTTTACTGTGGAATTATTTTAGGCTTCCATGAAAGTTGCAAGAATGGTTCAGAGAGTTCCTGCATACCCCTCACCTTACTTGCCCTGTTAACATCTCATATAAGAATATAACCGTTCTCAGTTTTTCCTTATTGTTCGTGACCTTCATGTTTCTGTAGAGTCCTGGTCAGTTGTTTTATAGCATGTCCCTCTGTTTGGATTCGTCTGGTATTTTCTCATGATTAGACTGCAGTTAGCATTTCGGGCAAGAATACCACCCAAACGATGTTATGTCTTTCTCAGTACATTGTTTCAGGAGGGACGTGATGTCCGTATATCTTATCCCTGGTGATATTAGTCTTGATCACTTGGTTAAGGTCGTGTCTGCCAGCTTTCTGCCCTGTAAAGTTACTGTTTTTTTATTTTGTAATTAATAAATATCCAAGAGAGATACCTTGAGACTATGTAAGTGTCCTGTTTCTCCCCAGACTTTTGCTTACTAATCTTAGTGTCCATCCATGTCCATCCATGGACACTGCAACAGTTATTACTGGGGTGTTTTAATGCTATTCTTCTGTCCCTTCATTCCTTCTGTCCAAGACAGACTGCAGATATATTGCAGGTTCAGTTCCAGACCACTGGGATAAAGCAAATGTCGAAATAAAGTGAGTCACAAATTTTTTGGTTTCCCAGTACATATGAAAGTTATGTTTACATGATACTGTAGTCTGTTAAGTGTGCAATAGCATTTTGTCTTAAAAAAAAACAATGTACCTACCTCAATTAAAAAATACTTTATTGCTAAAAGAAGCAAACTATCACCCGAGCCTTCAGCAAGTTGTAATCTTTTTGCAGTAGTAACATCAAAGGTCACTGATCACAGATCACCATAACAAATATCATAATAATGAAAGAGTTTGAAATATTGTGAGAATCACCAAATGTAGCACAGAGACACAGTGAGCAAATGCTGTTGGAAAAATGGCCCCGATAGACGTGCTAGTTGCAGGGTTGCCACAAACCTTCAATTTGTTAAGAAACACGGTATCTGCAAAGCGCAATAAAGTGAAGCGCAACGAAACGAGGGGTGCCTGTATTTATTCATTGGTGCCCTTCTGTAAGAGAGAGTTGGCCCCTTTCCCTATTAATTTATATATTTATTCAATTATTTATATCATAAAGACTCACAGATATTTATTTTATCTTATGGGTTATAATCCAATACTACTGTTATTTTTTTTGTTGTGCAAAGTGTTCCACCTTTAGCCTTTGAGAGCTCATTATGGAAGTTTTACTGTGAAAGTTTGCAACCCTTACAGAAAAGCTGGACAAACAGTATAAAGAAATCCCTCCACCTAGATTCAGTCATTCTTAGCATTTGACCATGTTTACTTTCTCTCTCTCTTTCTCTCCCCTGCCCCTCTCCCGCAGTGTTTTCACAAATGCACCATCTGTTGTTTTTTATTATTGAGGTTAATTTGCAGTTAATCTGTCCCCAGGCCACCAGAGGGTGACGGTAAAATGTAAGTGGCCAGTTCCTTGTCCCCTGGAGACCGTGTAGCTGGTTGCCCTGTCCAGACCCCCGATTCATTCTTCACTGTGCCCCACGCTTTGTTTTTTAACAGCTTTATTGAGGTATAATTCATATACCACAGAGGTTACCCGTGTAAAGTATACAATTTGGTGGGTTTTGGTATATTCGCAGATGGGAGCAGACATCACCACAGCCAGTTTTAGAACATTTTCATCTCCACAAAGAGAAACCCCGTATCCTTTAGCTATTACCTGTCTTCCTCCCCATTAAGCCCTAGGCAACTACTAATCTATTTTCTGTCTCTACAGATTCGCCTATGCTAGACATTTCCTATAAATGGAGTCATGTGCTGTGTTGTCTTTTGCAGCCAGCTTCTTTTAGTGTAATGTATTTGAGCTTCATAGATGTTGTAGCATGAATCAGCACTTTTTTATGGCCAAATAATATTCCATTGTTGGTTATACCGCATTTTGTTTATCTGTTCACCAGTTGATGGACATTTGGGTTGTTTCTACCTTTTGGCTAGTGTGAATAGTGCTGCTATGAACGTTTGTGTACAGGTTTTTGTTTGAAAACCTGTTTTCAGTTCTTTTGGGTCTATACCCATGATTAGAATTGCTGGGTCGTGTTGTAATTCTATATTTAAATTTTTGAGGAACTGTCGAACTGTGTTCCACAGTGGCGACACCACTTTACGTTCACACCAGCAATGAATGAGGGTTCCCATTTCTCTACATCCTTGCTAACGCATGTTATTTTCCATTCTTAAAAGTATAGGGGCTTCCCAGGTGGCGCAGTGGTTGAGAGTCCGCCTGCCGATGCAGGGGACACGGGTTCGTGCCCCGGTCCGGGAGGATCGCACATGCCGCGGAGCGGCTGGGTCCGTGAGCCATGGCCGCTGAGCCTGCGCGTCCGGAGCCTGTGCTCCGCGACGGGAGAGGCCACAACAGTGAGAGGCCCGCATACCGCAAAAAAAAAAAAAAAAAAGTATAGCCGTCCTAGTGGATGTGAAGTGGTATCTCACTGTGGTTTGGGCTTGATGGTCTGTTCACGTGCTTTTAGGCGTGTGTGTATCTCCTTTGGAGAAATGTCTATTCAAGTCCTTTACCCATTTTTTAACTGAGTTGTCTTTTTATTGTTGAGTTGTAGGAGTTCTTTATATTTTCTGGATACTAGCCCTTTATCAGATATGTGATTTGCAAATTTTTTTTTCCGTTCTGAGTTATCTTTTCACCTTCTTTTTTTCCATTTTATGAATCATTTCTAGTGCACTCTACATGGCCATTTGAAACGATTCCTGTTTGGGTGCATGAAGGACAATTTAACTACAAACATACTTATACATATCTTTCGTTGCACAAGTGAACACATTTTGAGGGGTGAAAACATTTCCAAGACCAGAGTGGCAGCTTTTTTAACATCCTTACCTTCCAGGGTTACGTAGTCACATACTCAACTTTAGAGATTCACACCCATCAGAGAAAGGTGGGCTGTGCTGGCCGTATGGGCCTGGGTAGCAAAGTACCTGCAACGAAGCCACCCATTTTGTTCAAAATCTTGAAAGGCAACGTTTATTAATAGACATTTATATTTATCTCTCAAACACCTGAGACAGACCCGAGCTATAAAAATCAGGACAATAATTTGAATCAGGTTTACAGAAGTAGGGAGGTTATAGGAAGTAAGAGATGGAAAGCAATAATAATTCTGCTGTTTATGAAATTGAATAAAAGGTGTGTATGGTGAGCCTTTGTTCTTTTAATATTTTTCTATAAATATACCATGAAAATATTGAAATAGACGTATGTTCAGGAAAACATTTAGGATTAGCATTGGTTCTTTGGTGCACAAAATTTTTGAATGTCGATGACATCCACTTTACTTTTTTTCTTCTGTTGCTTATGCTTTTGGTGTGTGAAGGGGTATCCCATTGTGGTTTGGGTTTGCATTCTCATATCTAAGAACCCACCGCCAAGTCTGAGGTCGTGAAGATTTGCCCCTCTATTAACTTCTAAGCGCTTTATAGTTTTAGCTCTTACTTTACAGTTTTAGCTCTTACTTTATAGTTGTAGCTCTTACTTTATAGTTGTAGCCCTTACTAGCTCTTTGATCCATTTAGAGTCCTTTTTTTTTTTTTTTTTTGGTACGCGGGCCTCTCACCGCTGTGGCCTCTCCCGTCGCGGAGCACAGGCTCCGGACGCGCAGGCTCAGCGGCCATGGCTCACAGGCGCAGCCGCTCCGCGGCATGTGGGATCTTCCCGGACCGGGGCACGAACCCGCGTTCCCTGCGTTGGCAGGCGGACTCTCAACCACTGCGCCACCAGGGAAGCCCTAGAGTCCATTTTTTAAATGGTGTGATGTAAGGGTCTAAGTTCATTCTCTTGCATGTGGCTGCCCAGTTTTCATAGCACCGTTTGTGGAAAAGACTCTTCTTTCTTCCCTGAGTGGTCTTGACACTCTTGTTGAAAACTCAGTTGATCACAGATGTATGGGTTTAGTTCTGGACTCTCAGTTCTATTCTGGTGCACGTGTTTTGAGTGTCGTCTGGGCACGAGGTGCGTCCTGCTCTCAGGGAGTGTTTGGTCCCGAAGGTGAGGTCAGACGCTTTCGTAAACCACCCAGAACTGGGAAGTGCTGGGAAGAGGTAAAAAGTGTTCGTGGAGATGCCGAGGAGGGAGTCGTTGCTTCAGGCTGGGGCAATGGGTGTGGACTGGGGAGCAGCAGGGGGGCTGCCTGGAGGAGGCCTGGGCTTAGTTACAGGATATGATGCCAAGTGTTTCTGTTGGTCTGGAGATAAATTTGGCAAGGTGGCGTAGAGCCTGTGGATGGCTGTGCACTCCCAAGTGAGGACATTGGGCTTGATTTGGAAGTGTCTGAGCAGAGCCGGGCCTTTGCAGGGCCCCTCTGGTGGTGGGGAAGGCTGGGTCGGGGTGGGGGGGTAGCTAGGATGCAGGGGAACTGCTTAGGATCGTAGGGTGACTGAGCTCTGCGTGAGCTCCTGGGTCAGGCAGTGGGAATGGTGGGGAACAAGGGGCTGTCAGAGACCTGTGGCTTCAAGCCGCTCTGCCCTGTGGGCATAGGTGGGGCACAGCAGCGCTTGAGCACCTGCTGCCCATCTCCCAGGCCTCGCACCTCTAATCCCAGCCACTGGCTGCCTGCTCTGGGAAACCCACGCCAGCCTGCATCCTCTGCGGTACCTCCAGCTCTGCTCCAGCCCAGGTAACTGAGCCTTCTCAGAACTCCTCTTCGTCCAGTTCCTG
The DNA here is from genome assembly GCF_963455315.2 of Globicephala melas. NCBI lineage: Eukaryota > Metazoa > Chordata > Mammalia > Artiodactyla > Delphinidae > Globicephala > Globicephala melas. Next base: position 7,058,333 of record NC_083333.1, read on the forward strand.
CAGGTCTCGGTTTCTGTGAATTCCTGGCACATTCCTGAGTGCTGGGAGCATGGGAGAGGCTTGGGGAGTGCGCCCTGGCTGATTGCTTTCATGAGGTGCCACACGCTGCAGCCAGGGCTCCTTGGGGGCAGAGAGGGTGACAGAAAGTACCAGGAGCCAGCTGCGTGGCCTTGAGCGAGTGGCTGCACCTCTCGAGCATCAGGTCTCGAGCCTCTTCTCTGGAAGGGGATGACGGCATGCCATCCCCTTGGGGTTGTGATGAGTTTCACTCGGTCAGCCTGTGGCCAGCACCTGGCAGGTAGGCAGTACCCTGTAAAGTCGGCTGCCTTCCCTTCCCAGTTAGGCAGCTCAGGGCCAGGCTGAGCATGTGCAGCGAATTTTGATTTGCGGCCTCCTTCTACAAGCCTCCAAAACTACCTGCAAAATGCCGGTGGTCCTGTTTGGCCTCTTCCCCACTCACCTTCTCTGTACCAAGCCACATTCTGGGGGTGGTCCCCGCTCTCACTCTCAGATGGCCCTCCGCCTGGCTTGAGTCTTTGGCAGTCCTCACCGTGGTCGTTCGTGATGGGCACCCCCAGTTCTTTGGGGTCTTCACCTCTGCCAGAGGAACAGGGCGTGTGCAGAGAAGTTGACAGCTGGCACCTGGGCAGCACGTACTTAACCTTGGAGCTGGAACAGGGAACCGCCTGTTTTTGTTTCCATGAACCAGAGAGGACAGCTGGCCACAGATAGCAGCGAGGTCAGCAGGGGCTGCCTTGCCTCCTGGCTTTATGCAAACAGCCAGGGCCAGGGTCCCCGCCCCGGCTCCGGGGAAGTAGGCGGAAGAAGTGGGCTGAGGGACCTGGCAGAGCCTGAGAAGAGCCACCTAGAGCTGGTATCCTGGCAGGGCTGTCAGAGGCCGCTGCTCCCAGGACCTGAGCACACGGAGGACTACCCTGTCGTCACACCTGAGGCTTGGGTGAGAAGGGGTGGGCCTCTTTTCCTTCCAGAGGCTTCTCTGCTTCATGGAGAGATTTCTCTTGGGCTCCTCCAATAAGCAGCTGTCAGGTGTGAGCTGAAATCAGATTTCCTTTGCAAAAACTCTGTTTGCTTGGGACTTTCCACACAAATTGCTAAGATGGAAACAGGCTTATATTTCTGCATGAAAAGACAGATAGCCTTCACACTCCTCAGTATGCACCCCAAGCCAGGTGCCTGGCAGCCCCTGGGATGGACGACTTGGGCATTTTCTGAGCAGAGTCCCCCGAGCCACGGACACCTGCTCACCCTGAAGGCTCGATTTTATTCTGGTAACCTATGAGCTGAGTTTCAATTCCATCTCCTGTTCTTTATTTTTTGTGCCATCAACTTCTTTTTTTTTTTTTAATTTTTTTAAAAAATATTTATTTATTTATCTTTGGCTGCATTGGGTCTTCGTTGCTGCACTCAGGCTTTCTCTAGTTGCAGCGAGCGGGGGCTACTCTTCGTTGCAGTGTGTGGGCTTCTCATCGCGGTGGCTCCTCTTGTTGTGAAGCACGGGGCTCTAGGCGGGCAGGCTTCAGTAGTTATGACACATGGGCTCAGTAGTTGTGGCACATGGGCTTTGTTGCTCCACGGCATGTGGGATCTTCCTGGACCAGGGCTCAAACCCGTGTTCCCTGAATTGGTAGGCGGATTCTTAACCATTGCGCCACCAGGGAAGCCCGCCATAGACTTCTTTTTTGACAGTCTGGTGAATGCTACGGAATGTTTCTCAGAATAATGGTTCTAAATGCACAAACAGGATTACAGAGGATGCCAATTATATTGACTTATCATTATCAGAATTTTTTTAAAAAAACAAGCTTTTGATACAGTAACCTATGTACTTCTTTTCTTTTCTTTTCTTTCTTTATTTATTTTGGCTGCACCAGGTCTTAGCTGCAGCATGCGGGATCCTTTAGTGGCAACATGCAGGCTCATAGTTGCGGCATTGCGGACTTCTGAGTTGTGGCATGCGGACTCTTAGTTGCAGCATGCATGTGGGATCTAGTTCCCTGACCAGGGATTGAACCCAGGCCCCCTGATTGGGAGCGTGTAGTCTTACCCGCTGGACCACCAGGGAAGTCCCTGTGCTTCTTTTTTGAATCATTAAGTAAACAGCCTTGCAGTAGGTCTAATAACTATTGTAATTTTAAAGTAGTGGTGAGCATGAATAATATTTCGAGGTATCTGCAGGTCAGTATTGTGGTATGAAAATATCTGTGATTCCACCAATGACTAAGACACAGGTACTTTTAGAATGACTGTGGTGTGTTGCCTATATTTATAATGAAAGGAAATAGGTGATTTCAGTTATAGGTTAATGAAAATGAAGATACAGTTTGTTTCCATCCAAGTTCATGGCTCCCTTGTTAAGAACTCCCAAGACAAGCAATGACCAAAGGAGATTGTTTTCCTGAATCCACTTTTTGCATCAACCATGACAACTCCCTGTTTTAGATGTAAACCTCTCTCCTGGTCCTGAGGACCCCAGGAACTCCAGGGGGCATTTTAGACCAGCTTAAACACCTATGTGTAGGGGACATGTTGAAGGGGGACATGTTGAAGTCCTAATGCCCAGAACCTCAGAATGTGACCTTATTTGGAAATGGGGGCATTGCCGATGTAATTAGTTAAGATGAGGTCATATCGGAATCTCCTTTGGTCTTAATCCAACATGATAGAAACACAGGGAGACGGCCACGTGGAGACACAGAGGGAAGAATGCCATGTGAAGATGAAGACAGAGACTGGCGCAAAGCAGCCATGAGCCAAGGAGCACCCAGCATTGCCAGCAGACAGCAGAAGCTAAGGGAGGTGCTTCTCTAGACAGATTCTTCTCTGGATCCTGCAGAGAAAGCTTGGCTTTGCCCACATCTCGGTTTTGGACTTCCAGGCTCTAAGACTGTTGTAAGCCTCCCAGCTCGTGGCACCTGGTTACAGCGGCTGTCGAAGACTAATACCACGTGGTCCAGCGGGGACTGGAGCACTGCTTTGGGCGCGGCAGCCAGCCTACGAGACTTCCCTCCTTCCCGTGTGTTCAAGGGTGAGTCCTGCCTGAGGAGTCTGGTTGCCCTGGAGCTGGCCGCCATCAACTCTGTGATCGTCTTGATCTGGGACCTCCACCTGCTCTGTTTCAGGCCTTTTAGAAATGACAGAAGTGAGCTGTGCCTCTGGGCACACGTAGGCAGAGCTTGCGGCTGTTAAAATCGGAGGGCTGGCACCTGAAGTGAGAGGGGTAAGAAGTGGGATGCTTTGCATCTCACTTCGGTTGGAGGCTGCAAGTACTGTTGCAGCCTGGAAGTGAGAAGACAGTTTCAGGGAGACAAAGAGACAGGCAGGGATTTGGGTCCACTGGAGTGGGCATTTGGGGTGAGGATTTACTTCCCCGGGGAGAAGACCCCTGCAGCGGTATGTGGGGCTCCTAGCTGTGCACCTTGTGGGGCCTTCTAGGGGGTACAGGGAGCTGTCCCGGCTCGCCCTGCAGTCGGCTGAGGTGTGGCACGTGCCTGGTGCAGAGTCAACACTCAGAGCTTGTTTGTTGAATGAATGATGAGGGCAACGAAGACAAAAGCAGTGCCACTTGTCTTTCTGAGGCCAGCAGCCCACTCGGCCCTGTGCCTCAGTGGGAATGTGCCCTGGGGCGTCTAGGATGGACTGCTTTTTGCAGAGCACAGATAGGAAAGGCTGCAGGAATCTGAGCTAGGGCTGAGGGGTCTTAGAGAGCCCCACCCGAGAGGAGGAACCTGAGTGGGCCATGAGGACAGGTAGGGTGCCCTCACTTGTCTGACTCTTCCTAAGTCACCCTTAGAAAAATGCTCCAGAAGTAAATTCACCTGTAAGCCCAAACCCTGCTCTCTGACACACGAACTCTGCATTTTCCTTGTGGGCCCATGACTGTTATATTGTGTGTCTATGATGTGGTCTACACGTCTTGCACTTACTCTTGCTGTAAACCCTTTTCCAGATCATTTGTCATTTTTAACATTGACTGTGACATTGTACCAGATGGGCTACTGTTGACCATTCAAGAGTTAGAGCCCTTTGGGGATTTCCAACTTTTTTTTTTTTTAATATGTATTTATTTATTTGGCTGTGTCGGGTCTTAGTTGCCGCACGCAGGATCTAGTTGCGGCATGCAGGCGGGATCTTAATTCCCTGAGCAGGGATCGAACCCGGGCCCCCTGCATTGGGAGTGTGGAGCCTTGCCCACTGGACCACCAGGGAAGTCCCTTCCCACAGTTTTAGCTGGTATAAACTGCTTTGCAGAGTGGGCCTGAGGCAGGATGGGTGAGACCTGCTCAGTGCAGGGGCCTGCGTGTGGCTGGGAGGAAGGTTAAGGGGCGGGGGGAGGTCACAGTGCCCAGCCTTTAATTCTAGTCTAGGGAGGCTGGGCTTTATTCCATGGGCTGTGGTAAACTCTCGAAGGTCAGTGTTCCTTCTGTAAAGGGGGACCTGCATCCTGTGTCCTGAGAGCTGCCTTCTTCGTGGGGTTAACAGAAGTAAAGACCCACCCGCTCTGGGACACAGAGTGGAGTGAAATGCTGAGGGGAGACAAAGGGGGTCCATTCCGAGTTGGGGTTCGGTGGGGAGGAGAATCCCCAGAGGGTCAGTGCTGGGCCTCTGCAGGTAGACAGTGTACAGGGAAGGCGGGTCACGGGAGAACTTCCAGAAACAGAGCTGAGCAGCCGGAACACATCCAGGCTCCCAGCGATGAGAGTGGAGACCCTGCGGAGGGATGTGGTGGCAGGTGAGACCGGAAGGATGGTTTGGGCCAGATCATGGACGGCCTTCGCGCAGCTTGGGTTTTTCCCTTCAGCACTGAGGAGCCATCGAAGGTTTAGAGCAAGGGAATGGCATGGTCTGACCTACACTTTAAGGGTGATCTCTCTGGCTACAAGTGAAGGGGGTGAGGTGAGCCTCAGGAGGTCCAAAGGCCAAGTGGGAAGCTTTTGCCAAAGTCTGGGCAAAGATAGGGGGAGAATCGAATGGGGAGGGGGAGAGAAGTCACCCAAGGAAGCACATCTGGCACGGTGCCCGCTGATAGGGTGACTCCTAGGGACGTTTGTCAGGCAGTAGCTTCCCCGGGACTCCTGTCTCATCTCCTGAATCCTCTCCAGCCTTGCTTCGTGCATAATTAGCCCAAGAGAGGTTCCCTCGGATTTCAGACAGGCCTTCGATGCTTCCTGTCTGAATCTTTCATCCTCCGAGTGCACTGTGACAGGTGGAGGAAACATTGATGTCTCCACTCACCGTATCTTGCTGCTATTATCATGTTTCCCGAATCATAGTAACGGAGCAGATGTCAGGGCCTGTTGCTAAGGGTTCCCTGGAATATTAATACCCTGGGTGTAGAACTGCAGGCTCTTAGACGGTGTCTTTGAGGCCTCGGGAAGCACGGGCTGGGTGGCCAGTATGCTTTTATATTCGTCCCTGCTTTTTCTCCCTCCTTTAGCCCCTCATTTCCTCCCCCTGACCACCCCCCACCCCGCCACCCCTGCCCAGGCACAGTTGGTTGTCCAAATGGCAAACCCAGCAGCAGCAGTGAATGGGCAGCCACCATCCCCTCCCACACCCGGGGCAGGCATGACTAAAGGATCACAGTGTTCTTTCCAGAGGCTGATGCAGGCTCCAGCTCCTTTCCTGTGTGACTCTCCAGGCATCGGCTCAGATTTGGCACTGGGATGACACCCCTTTTCCGGCCCTGTACAGGCCACCCGAGATGGCTCCCGGGCCCTCCCCCAGACCCCTCTCCTCTGAGCTTATCCTCTGGCACGTGGGTGGGGAGCAGAATGGGTTTTACTTGCTTCTTGTGCCTCCTGTTTTGCCTCCCTCATCTGGCCTTTTGGCTTTTCCACTGCTCACAGTTTGCAGATCAAACTCTAAACAGCTCTGGGAGGTTGGACGCAGCAGGATATTGAGACCAGGGTTGGGATTTTGTCTACCAAATGCCATTTGTATCAGTTATCTATTGCCATGGTAATGCCACGTAACATCCATTCCCTAACTGGGTGGCTTATGACATTTCTTTATTGCTTCTGAGTCTGTGGGATGGCTGCTGCTCTTGCCTGGGCCTCATGTCTCCTTCATCCTGGTTCAGCCACTCCCAGAAGACCCACCTGCACCTGTGTGGAAAGATGCACTTTTGTTCTCTCTCAGTGGCTGTTTGGACCCGGCGTCCTGCACTTGTTGGTGATTTGTATTTGCCTTTGCACGTGGTGTCCCCTCCTAGACCCTGCGGCTCCTTTCAGCCCTTCCATCCCCCCTGCCTCTTTCTTGCTGTTCTCCCTGTATCATCTCTGCTCTTCCCACAAGGTCAGACCCTACGCTCCATGAACGCTCTTCCATTCACATCCCGACCTGGGGCGTCAGACATGGCTCAGTTGTATGTACCAGTGAAAGTTTCCCTGAAATAAAACCAAGGAGGTGAAAACACCAGGGTCTGAAGGTGAAAAGAGAACCCCACCAGGAGCGGGTGCGGGCGATGAGGAGCTGTCCTTGCTTGGTAGTTACCTTTGTCCCTGTGGTCCTGTAGGCAGGGCAGAGCCTCCGTGGGTAGGTGTGATCCTCTTGAGGGGCAGGTTGTTTTGCCCTCCAGTATCTTTTTCAGAATCTGGTACATCTCAGAGACAGCTGCAGGCTGGGAACGTTTTCCAGGCTGTGTTAAAGAGACTGTAAGATTTGGAAGGTTGGGTCGAACGGCAGTGTTTTCCTGGGTTAGTAATGATGTGAGCTGTTCTTTGGAGTTTACAGGCTCGTGTTTTCATTTCGTCTTCTCTGAGGGCCTGTGTGGAGGTGGAGACCCCAGCCCTCTGTAGAGAGAACTCGGCTGGCGAGGTGTTACCTGACCACCGGCTCACCGGGCTCTCAGGCCGGTGTGGCTTCACCGGATTCTAAGCCCACGAAGTCCATTAAGAGGGAGAAGCCTTCTTTTAAGTAGACTTGAATGTTTGCAGAGAAGAGGTCTTCTTTTTTTTTTTTTTTTTTTTTTTAGTGATTAGGACTGTACACATTATTAAAAGCAACTTGTTGGAGATTTACAGACAGATTCTTCCATCTCTGAGTTCTGAGTTTGAAAATACAAAAGTCCCCATGAGGCGGACGGGACACAGCTGCCTGCAGCAGAACTTTTTGTAGTGAATGATTCTAGATGCTCTTTGGAGGTGCAGTTCAAAAAAAAATACACTTCCTTTCCCTTTGGGGAATTTATCCTAAGGAAATAATCAGAAGTGGGCACAAAGATTTATCTCCCGGGATATCCATTTTAGGGCTGAAGATAATAGAATAAAATTGGAAACAATCTGTGTGCCTCCCCCAGGAGGCAAATGATGAAATATATCCAGAATACTAAGTTGCAATTAAGAATCATGTCTTTGAGGACTTTTAATAAGGTGAGAAAGTGCGGTATGATAAGGAAGCAGAGCAAACAGCGTGTGTAGTGAGAACCCAATTTTATTCAAAATCTGTGTACAGACACCTAGGAACCATGGGAAGATCTTACACGAAGATGGCGAGTCTTCATCTGGGGGTGGGTGCTGAGTGCGTTTAGGGTGCATGTTCGCCAGTGCCCGGGAGAGCTCACGGGAGCTTGCATTTTGACTTGCCCAGTGGAGTCAGCTGTGACTCCATCATTTGCCTGCAGCGGCTAACGCCAGGGTGACACGCTTTTGGCTTTAAGGAGCAGAGAGTTGATCTCCCTGTAAGAAGGTTCGCTTTCATAGATCTGCCTTGGAAGTTTCCTGGGGCTCGCAAACCTCTACCCCCTAGGAATCTTCTCAGGAAACCAGCACCAGGCAAGTTGTGATTCTGTCCCCCCACGGGTCCCCTGAGCCCTTGTGCTGCAGGGTTTAGAAGCGCTGGGGAGGGTGCTGCTCAGCTTGTCTCGCCCAGCGGGGTGCGGGCGGCACCCGGAGGCCCTGGTGGGCCCCTCTGCAGGGAGGTGGCTCAGACAGAGCACCTGGGCGCTCACTACCACGTGGGGAATCCTGAGGAGCAGACTGCCTGGGAGTGACCACGCCACAGGGCATAGTGAGAGCCCAGCCCTGCTCCGAGCATGTCTGGCTTGTTGTCTGAGTTCCTGCTTGTCTGGGAAAGGCCATTTGTCTGAGGAAATCAGCTCCACTGCAGTTTATTCACTAAACACCTACTTTGTAGCCGGCCCTGTGCAGGGATGGAGAGAGGATGCAGGCCCCCCAGGGAGCCCACGAACACGTGCACACACACACACACACACCCATCCTTCAGCCTCTTCCCTCACAGCTGGAAGGACCTCCGAGACAGGCCGGGCCCCAGGTGCCGCTCCTTTCCTCGTTTAGAGCAAGGCCAGAGCCCCCATGCAGCCCTCTGCCTGCAGACCCTGCTGCCTCTGCTCCCCTCCAGGCTCTGGGCCATTTCCACTTGTGAATGTGTGGGTTCGCCTTCCTGCTTTTTACTTACCTTCTTTAAGCCCCTGTTTTGGTCCCTCATCATTTGATTTTTTTTTCCAAGTTGGATCTATACTTCTCTTATGCAAAAATCCCATTCTTTTTTTTTAAATTTCTTTCTTTATTTGGTCGCTCCGGGTCTTAGTTGCGGCTTGCCAGCTCCTCTGTTGTGGCATGCGAACTCTTAGTTGCAGCATGCATGTGGGATCTAGTTCCCTGACCAGGGATTGAACCCGGGCCCCCTGCATTGGGAGTGCAGAGTCTTACCCACTGTGCCACCAGGGAAGTCACCTCATCATCTGATTTTTGTCCAGGACAGATCGAAGTGTGTCAGTACAAGGGTGCGGTCCGTATTCAGTTCACAGGCACTGCCCTTTGGAAGTCTGAAGGACCCAGCTCTTAAGAGGGCCTGGACCTTGGGAAGGGCACCTCCTGCCCTGCTCCTCCTTGAGGCCCCGGCCGGAGGCGGAGCAGAGCCCAGGAGGTGTGTTGGGTGGTTGTGAGCACACAGCTTGGCAGAAGAGGGGGTGCGGGAAGCCGGGGACAGGGGCCGGCTGGCGGCCGAGGAGCTGGCAGCCAGCTCAGACTGCAGAGGTTTGGGGAACCTAAGCTGACTCTGTCGGCGGTTTCCTAAGACATGTTTCCCCAAGCTGCCCTTCCCCTCCCCCCACCTGTCCCGAGATCGCTCCGCGTGGGCGAGGGACAGCTGTGCCTTCCGAGGTGCCAGCCACAGCCCGGGGCAGGCCCCTCAGTCCCTGGACGGGGCGTGAGTTCTTGCTCGGAGCCACGGCTGTGGACATGCTCAGCCGCGAGCTTACCGTCGTCGAAGACCCTGCCACCAGGGCCCAAGGCCCCAGGCCCCGGCAGGGGACGTCTCTCTCATCTCCCTGCACTTCTCTGAGGTGTTGGGCTCCGTGGGCTCATCTTCCTCAAAGCTCCGGAAGCGAGAAGGGTGGGGGACCCAGGATGCCTCCTCCTCCCTGCCCCGGGGACCAGGCTGGGGTGGGGACTCAGATCCCCCCACCAGGTTGGAGCAGCGACCAACCTCCCACCCCAGGATCCTTCTCCAGTCCCCCGCCTGCTATCCCTGCATCCCTCCTGCAACTCAGCGGGTGGGAATCTGTTGGAATTGCCCAGGGCAATCCCTCCAGCCTGTCTGTCTCAGCTCAGTCGGGTACTGATGGGGAAACTGAGGCCCAGGGAAAATAACTGATTGTTCCTGGTCTTCCAGTAAGTTTGCATAAAAGCCAGACTCTCCAGGTCTTTTCTCTCCCAGTTGAGTCATCCTCACTGCCACGAAACCTTTCCCTTCATACTTACAGCACAAGGTGGCCCGGTGCAGAAGAAGTAGTATTGGTTAAGGGTTAGCAGACCTGCATAGGTGTGACCTTTTCTCAGTCTCTCATCCTCATTCTTCTGTCTTCTGCCCAACAAAAAATAATTAGATTGAGGAAGAACAGAACAGAGCCTGTGGGTGGTTGCAGAGTCATTTTGGCTCAAGTTAAACAAAGCAGGGCTTCCCTGGTGGCGCAGTGGTTGAGAGTCCACCTGCCGATGCAGGGGACGTGGGTTCGTGCCCCGGTCCGGGAAGATCCCACATGCTGCGGAGCGGCTGGGCCCGTGAGTCATGGCCGCTGAGCCTGCACGCCCGGAGCCTGTGCTCCGCGACGGGAGAGGCCACAGCAGTGAGAGGCCCACGTACCACCAAAAAAAAAAAAAAAAAACCCAAAGAAAAGGAATAGACCTCAGATGGGTCAGAGGACAGATAAATGTTAGTTCTCTTGTCAGTGATCCCAAAACTCTGGCCCCCTAAAAAGTGACCCAGGGACTTCCCTGGCGGTCCAGTGTTTAAGACTTCGCTTTCCAATGCAGGGCATATGGGTTTGAACCTGGTCGGGGAGCTAAAATCCCACATACCTTGCGGCCAAAAACCAAGACATAAAACAGAAGCAATATTGTAACAAATTCAATAAAGACTTTTAAAATGGTCCACATCAAAAAAATAATAAAAAAGAAGTGACCCAAAGGGGACAAAAGAAGTTCATTCTTTAGAGGTTCATTTGGGGGCGATGTGTTTGGGGCAGTGAGGAGCTGCTGCCTCTCCACCTGTGTTTGCTGCTGTCTCCTGGACGTCCCTACCTGTCCCGCTGTAAAGGAGGTGAAGGTTCGAGCATGAGAGCACAGGGTCCCTTCTTTCTTCCCACCTCCTCCCCCGGCTCAGGTCCACTCCCTTTTGGTTCAGAAGCTTCTGCAGATGATGGAATTCCCACCCTGAGATTCCCTGGCTTGCCCCTCCCTCTGGGTCACCACTGGTGCATCCCTGCTTTTGTGAGGGTGCCTGGCAGAGCAGAGGGGCCACCTGCATACTCACTGCACCCAGCTACAGCAGGGTGGGTAGGAAGGCTCAGGGCCTTCTAGTGCTGGGAGCAGTGGCCCAGACACGGTGCCCCCTGCAGGCCACGGCAGGAATGGCAGTGCCTATGAGGTGATGGACACCTAGTTAACCCTGGGCACAGCCTGTCCCTGTTAGGGACATCCCATCACTTCCATTTCTTGAAGCTCCCAGAATATTTTTTAAAATAATAAGGAAACAGGGTTACTGAGATGAGTGTGTTTTAAATGTTTACTTGGAACAGAGTAACGCTTTTCACACCCATGCAGCAGTGTGACTGCGCTATTCACAAGATAACAGAACTTATTTAAAAAAACAACAAAACAATCATGAGAGATTACTACAAGCAACTCTATGCCAATAAAATGGACAACCTGGAAGAAATGGACAACTTCTTAGAAATGCACAACCTGCCAAGACTGAATCAGGAAGAAACAGAAAATATGAACAGACCAATCACAAGCACTGAAATTGAAACTGTGATATAAAATCTTCCAACAAACAAAAGCCCAAGACCAGATGGCTTCACAGGCGAATTCTAGCAAACATTTAGAGAAGAGCTAACACCTATCCTTCTCAAACTCTTCCAAAATATAGCAGAGGGAGGAACACTCCCAAACTCATTCTACGAGGCCACCATCACCCTGATACCAAAATCAGACAAGGATGTCACAAAGAAAGAAAACTACAGGCCAGTATCACTGATGAACATAGATGCAAAAATCCTCAACAAAATACTACCAAACAGAATCCAACAGCACATTAAAACGATCATATACCATGATCAAGTGGGGTTTATTCCAGGAATGCAAGGATTCTTCAATATACGAAAATCAATCAATGTGATACACCATATTAACAGATTGAAGGAGAAAAACCATATGGTCATCTCAATAGATGCAGAGAAAGCTTTTGACAAAATTCGACACCGATTTATGATAAAAACCCTCCAGAAAGTAGGCACAGAGGGAACTTTCCTCAACATAATAAAGGCCATATATGACAAACCCACAGCCAACATCATCCTCAATGGTGAAAAACTGAAAGCATTTCCACTAAGATCAGGAACAAGACAAGGTTGCCCACTCTCACCACTCTTATTCAACATAGTTGTGGAAGTTTTAGCCACAGCAATCAGAGAAGAAAAGGAAGTGAAAGGAATCCAAATCAGAAAAGAAGAAGTAAAGCTGTCACTGTTTGCAGATGACATGATACTATACGTAGAGAATCCTAAAGATGGTACCAGGAAACTACTAGAGCTAATCAATGAATTTGGTAAAGTAGCAGGACACAAAATTAATGCACAGAAATCTCTGATATTCCTATACACTAATGATGAAAAATCTGAAAGTGAAATCAAGAAAACACTCCCATTTACCATTGCAACAAAAAGAATAAAATATCTAGGAATAAACCTACCTAAGGAGACAAAAGGCCTGTATGCAGAAAATTATAAGACACTGATGAAAGAAATTAAAGATGATACAAATAGATGGAGAGGTATACCATGTTCTTGGATTGGAAGAATCAACATTGTGAAAATGACTCTACTACCCAAAGCAATGTACAGATTCAATGCAATCCCTATCAAACTACCACTGGCATTTTTCACAGAACTAGAACAAAAAATTTCACAATTTGTGTGGAAACACAAAAGACCCCGAATAGCCAAAGCAATCTTGAGAACAAAAAACGGAGCTGGAGGAATCAGGCTCCCTGACTTCAGACTATACTACAAAGCTACAGTAATCAAGACAGTATGGTACTGTCTTGATTATGTATGGCACAAAAACAGAAATATAGATCAGTGGAACAGGATAGAAAGCCCAGAGATAAACCCACGCACATATGGTCACCTTATCTTTGATAAAGGAGGCAGGAATGTACAGTGGAGAAAAGACAGCCTCCTCAATAAGTGGTGCTGGGAAAACTGGACAGGTACATGTAAAAGTATGAGATTAGATCACTCCCTAACACCATACACAAAAATAAGCTCAAAATGGATTAAAGACCTAAATGTAAGGCCAGAAACTATCAAACTCTTAGAGGAAAACATAGGCAGAACACTCTATGACATAAATCACAGCAAGATCCTTTTTGACCCACCTCCTAGAGAAATGGAAATAAAAACAAATGGGACCTAATGAAACTTCAAAGCTTTTACACAGCAAAGGAAACCATAAACAAGACCAAAAGACAACCCTCAGAATGGGAGAAAATATTTGCAAATGAAGCAACTGACAAAGGCTTCATCTCCAAAATTTACAAGCAGCTCATGCAGCTCAATAACAAAAAAACAAACCACCCAATCCAAAAATGGGCAGAAGACCTAAATAGACATTTCTCCAAAGAAGATATACAGATTGCCAACAAACACATGAAAGGATGCTCAACATCACTAATCATTAGAGAAATGCAAATCAAAACTACAATGAGATATCATCTCACACCAGTCAGAATGGCCATCATCAAAAAATCTAGAAACAATAAATGCTGGAGAGGGTGTGGAGAAAAGGGAACCCTCTTGCACTGCTGGTGGGAATGTGAATTGGTACAGCCACTGTGGAGAACAGTATGGAGGTTCCTTAAAAATCTACAAATAGAACTACCATATGACCCAGCAATCCCACTACTGGGCATATACCCTGAGCAAACCATAATTCAAAAAGAGTCATGTACCAAAATGTTCATTGCAGCCCTATTTACAATAGCCAGGAGATGGAAACAACCTAAGTGTCCATCATCAGATGAATGGATAAAGAAGATGTGGCACATATATACAATGGAATATTACTCAGCCATAAAAAGAAATGAAATTGAGCTATTTGTAATGAGGTGGATGGACCTAGAGTCTGTCATACAGAGTGAAGTAAGTCAGAAGGAGAAAGACATATACGTATGCTAACACATATATATGGAATTTAAGGGGGAAAAAAAAACATCATGAAGAACCTAGGGGTAAGAAAGGAATAAAGACACAGACCTACTAGAGAATGGACTTAAGGATATGGGGAGGGGGAAGGGTAAGTTGTGACAAAGTGAGAGAGTGTCATGGACATATATACACTACCAAACGTAAAATAGGTAGCTAGTGGGAAGCAGCCGCATAGCACAGGGAGATCAGCTCGGTGCTTTGTGACCACCTGGAGGAGTGGGATAGGAAGGATGGGAGGGAGGGAGACGCAAGAGGGAAGAGATATGGGAACATATATATATGTATAACTGATTCACTTTGTTATAAAGCAGAAACTAACACACCATTGTAAGGCAATTATACTCCAATAAAGATGTAAAAAAAAAAAAAAAAGACACGTAGGCAAAGAGTCATAATCTAAAAAAAAAACCAAATCGTAGCTGAAATGGGACTGGTTTAAAGTTGTTTGATGAGCGTGTCATTTTTGAGCCCACCTTTTCTTTTTCCTGGACTGGATGTGAGTCTCCTTTGGGAGAAGGTCAAGTCTTTAAATGTGGGGAGGCCTTTGGTGACGGTGGCACCAGCAGCCCTCCCAGCACTGGGCCTGACCATGGGGACTCCACATGCGACTCTTTGGCCTGGGTTAACTCAGGTCTTGCTCTCAAGGTGGCTGACAGTGGGGAGTGGGTGCCTGGATCAGCTGAGTGGAACAGAGAGCCCACTGTGGTCAAGGTAGTGGGCTTGGTCCCTGAGTGGGTCAGTTAGCTGCAGTCTGCACGCTTCCCCCTGCTGGTCATCACAGAAATAGGTGACATTGGTCTAGAACAACAGTTCTCAAACTACAGTCCAGGGATCTCTGGGGGTTCCCAACGCCTTTCAGGGGGTCCACAAAGTAAAAGCTATTTTAATAATAATAATAATACACTTGGTCAAGTTCTCTCACAAATATACAGGTGAAAAGTTCATTGGCATGAATGCCACATTGGAACTAATCTTTAAGAAACTACCATCTGTTGAGTTTGGGTACAGTATGAAAGAATGTCCACAGTTACCTGGGAAGGCTATTAAAATACTCCACCCTTTCCCAGCTATAGCATGTAGCTGTGAGAGTCTGGATGTCCTTCACGTACTTTAACAAATCTACGTATTACAAAAGATTGAATGAAATGTCAGATATGAAGCTGACTTTTGTTTAGCCAAACATTACATAGATTTGTAAAAATGCAAAACAATACCATTATTCTCACTAACTGTTTTTGTTTTGAAAATACAGTTTTTCAATAAACTATGTGAGCATCTCATGGGTTTATTATTTTTTGATGAATTGACAATTAAAATTTTTTCTCAGTGTTAATTTCTAATATGGTAAATATCAGTAGATATGGCCCATATCCTTTGGAGTTCTCAAGAGTTTTTTATAACAGTTTAATGAGATGTGGTTCACGTACCATAAAATTCAGACATTTAAAGGGTACAGTGCAGTGGTTTCAGTGAATTCACAAAGTTATGCAACCGTCACCACTATCTAATTCCAGAACATTTTCATCATCCAAAAAAGAAACCCTGAGCCCGTTAGCAGTCACTCCCATTCCTTCCTCCCCTCTACCCCCAGCCCCTGGCAACCACTAATCTACCTTCTGTCTCTGGATCGGCCCAGTCTGGACATTTTATAGAAATAGAACCATACACTCTGTGGTCTTTTGTAACCGGCTTCTTTCGCTTAGCGTGTTTTCAAGGTTCATGCATGTTGTGTAGCCTGTGTCAGCACTCCATTCCCTTTTATGACCAAACAGTATTCCATTGTACTCATTTTATCCGTTCATCAGTTAGTGGACATTTGAATTGTTTCCACTTTTTGGCTGTTATGAATAATGGCTGCTCTGAATATTCATGTACAATTTCATACGTGGACATACGTTTTCTGTTCTCCTGTGTTTATACTTCAGAGTCCTTTCTGGGTCTTACGGTAACTCTGTGTAACATTTAAGGAACTGCCAGACTAATTTCCAGCCTCAGTGATTTTTAAGAGTGTAAAGGAGTCCTGTGTTTGAGAACCACTGGTCTGGAGGGGATTAGACCAGAGGAGTGTGGATAACTCAGTACTACCCCTCGTCTTTGCTCTGGGACTGGGATTCCCTCAAACTCATCCCTCTCTCTTCCCCTCCTTACTCTCCCCACCAGCACACATCCTTGGTGGCAAGGAGAAAGCCAGCTAAGCTAGGCTGCACAAGTTATGCCCCCAGCAAGCTCTGGAGCAGGGTCTCCTCCCTGCAGGATTCCCAGGGGGGCCATTTTCATCGTGGTCCCCATGAAGCAAAGCAGGGGTGGTACTTGGAGGGTGCAGGGATCAAACGCCCTTGGGGCTTGCCCGCTACGTTGAAAACTGCTGAGGTGTGCCTCTTTTCTCCTTCCGATTCTGTCCCTTTGACATCCTGCCGGTCAAGTCCAACCTTGTCACTTAGCTGCGTGATCCACCTAGTTACCCCTCCCAGAATCACGAGTCTTTTGAAAGAGGAGCTTTGAGGGAATAGCATTTAGCTGGAGGAGTGATTCTGCTGGTGAGATTCCAGACATCCTCGGGGACGGGGTGGGGATGGGGCAGGGGCCGGCAACGGACAGGGATAGGTTAGAAGTACCGGTTTTGGGTGTCTGAGGGACCCTGTCTGCCGTCTGTACCCCAGCCAATGACGTGCCCTTTCTTCTTCCCTCTTCTCCCCTCAGATGTGACTCCACACCCCGGCTGGGTGTTCCAAGTCATGGCCGACACCATCTTCGGCAGCGGGAATGATCAGTGGGTTTGCCCCAATGATCGGCAGCTTGCCCTGCGAGCCAAGTGAGTACCTCTAGGGCTTGGCCGGGCCCTGCCTTCCCTCCCCGCTCCTAGTTCCTCTCCTTTCTTTGACAAGATTCAATCCCAGGCCCCCAGAAAGAGCAGTTTGGAGACAAGTGCCCGTCTAATACACACCACACTCCTGGCGCTGAGCTGGGCACCTCACAGCCATTCACTCATTTAACTGCCGTATGGAATGTATTCCCATTTCTCAGATGAGGACAGTGAGGCTGAGGTCCTCACCCAAGTCACCCACCTTGTCAGTGGCAGGGCTGGGACTCCCCTGGGTCCATCTGACCCCACACCTATGTTCCTTCGATCACAATAGGCTCCAGGGAGCCAGGCCACTTCCTTTACCTTCTCTGTTAAGAGTATAAATCCCCCATCACTGAGCCTTCAGTCCCTGAGTCCCTGGCAGCGGGGAGCCTTTGATCTCTGGGTGCCCACTTCATAGTTGAGTTGACAGACCAAAGGCTTGTCTAATTTATGAAGAGCTGCCCTCTGGGCTGAAACACACAACCAGCCTTGAAGCATCCCAGGTCTCTGCCATGCTCGTGTCAGGGTCTCTCTTGTTCTGGTTTGCCCCCAGTTTTCCTGTTATCTCTCAGCTTGGTGACCCCTCGGCTGTAGTTAGATCAGCCCATCTCCACCCACTGCCCCCCTCCGTGGCTGGAGACCAGGGGCTCCCAGATGCCTCTCCAGCCTTCCAGTCTCTTCCTGTCCTTCCAGGGAGTTGGGGGTCCCTGGGGTCAAATAAGCCCAAGAGTGCCTCTTCATCTGTCAAGTCGTGCTGGGTACAGGAGCCAGCATTTCCCAAATGGAACCAAGTTCAAGAGATTTGCAATTAAACATTGTGAGCCTGCAGGGGACAGAGCTGAAACATCAAAAGAGGATAGAAAAATTAATCTGAAATGCCCAAGAAGAGTGGAGTCCTGCGTGATTTGCAGGACTCTTTGCACCACAGTTAATTTGTCTCACTCACTGGGATGGCTCGGCTCTTTTAGCCCCCATGTGGCCCCTGTGGGGGAGAGACCAGGGGTGAAACCGTCCTCTCTCCCTCTCTCCTCTGACACCAGGCGAGATGATGCGTCCTCCGTGGCTGGATGTGAGGAGCTGGCGAGAGCTGTGCTCTTGTAGGAGGGCCCGGTGTGACCCCTGGTGACCCCGCCGGCATTCCCTTTGGCTCTCTGTGACCTGGTCTTGCGCTCAGCAGCAGCCAGAAACTGTTGTAGCACCTTTTATCTATTTATTTATTTTTGGCTGCATTGGGTCTTCGATGCTGCACGCGGGCTTTCTCTAGTTGCGGCGAGCGGGGGCTATGCTTCGTTGCGGTGTGCGGGCTTTTCATTGCAGTGGCTTCTCTTGTTGCGGAGGACGGGCTCTAGGTGCGTGGGATTCAGTAGTTGCGGTACGTGGGCTCAGTAGTTGTGGCGCACGTGCTTAGTTGCTCCGCGGCTCGTGGGATCTTCCCGGACCAGGGCTCGAGCCCGTGTCCCCTGCATTGGCAGGCGGATTCTTAACCACTGCGCCACCAGGGAAGCCCGTAGCACCTTTTAGAAGAGTAAATGCTTTTATCTCCTCCCCGGGGTGTGCTGCCTTGTAATGCCAGGCTCCTTAAAGGAGGGTGTTACAGATTCCCGCAGCCAGGGACAGGTGAATGTGTACCCCTGCCCACTCCAAGGCCTGGCCTCCCTTCCTGTCCCCACCAGTCCTGCCCCGTTCCCATTCTTTGCTTTCCTCAGGTCTGTGAGGGTCACTTAAAAAAGTATTAGTCTAGGGCAAGGTATTTTTTAAAATTGAAGTATAGTCGATTTACAGTATTATATTAGTTTCAGGTGTACAACATAGTGATTCAATATTTTATAGATTATACTCCATTTGAAGTTATTGTAAAAATTATTGGCTCTATTCCCTGTGCTGTACACTATATCCTTGTAGCTTATTTATTTGATCCATAGTAGTTCGTACCAAGGCATTTTTTTAAATTGGAGAAATAGGCAGTCTAGAAGTCTGGACCTCTCCAATGCAGCACATTACTTTATGCCTTCGTGCCTTTGCATGTTCAGTGTCCTTTGCCTGAATGCCAGCTCCCTGCTTCCATTGGGGGAGCTCCTATTCATCCTGCAAAACCCAGTGCAAATGCTACCTCTTTGGTTAAGCTGTTCCTAATGGTCTCACCCATGATCGTTATAAAAATCATCGCTAACTGCCACTTATTCAGCAACTGGGCATCTGCTATGTACAGAGCACTTTATATTCCCTCCTTATTTCATCTTCCTGACATCTCTTAAAGAGACAGATCAGGAAATCAAGGATGAGCAGCTGTCCAAGTTCTCATACCTGGGAAGGGACAGAGCCATAAGATGAGACCGCCCATTGGACTTCAGAATCTGAGTCCTTCACCTTAACCAGCCTGGGATGGCTTTCTCTCTACTCACAGAGAAAGGACATGCTTTTTAGCTCTCCCAATTTATACAGTGTCGGCAGTGCTTGGATGCAAGAGCTGGACTGGGTGGTGACGTGAGACCACCAGTGTCCATCCGTTTCAGGGAACCACTAGGAAGGCATCCACACCCTCATCTTCCTGCCCTGTATCCTGTGTCACAATCTCTTGCCTGCTGCCGCTTCTCTAGGGGAGCCCTTCTAGAGCTGCTCCCCTGCCTGGGTCAGTTCCCCTTATTTGTACATCCTCCTCACGACCACCCGCGTGGCCTGCCCAGTGGCTCGTCCCAGCACCTAGCGAGCCTGGCATCACAGTGGATCCTCAATAAATAGGTATTGAATGAATGGCTCTCCGAATTTTTCAGTAAATAAATATTTTTGTAACTGATCGGGCATCCGTCTCCCCCAGAATATTGTAGTTCTGGAGGGCAGTGACCTTGCCACCTTGTCCGTCTCTGTGTTCCCACCACCTGGCGCAGAAAGTCTGGGAGAAGCTGGGCCCCAGGGCAGGGAGTTGGGGCTCGGTCCACTGCTGCCACTCTCACCAGCCAGAAAAATAGAAAGGGCTGGAGTTCTTCCCCTCAGTCCTGGGGCTCTGGGCCGGGCCCCAGCCCCGCCTCGCCACACTGGCCGGCCCTCCCGCTCCTCCAGGGTAACCTCCTGCCCTGGATCCCTCTAGTTTTCAGAATGCTGCGTGAATATCCTTTTATCCTCAGCGCTTGTTTTTAACCTAATTACCAGTCTTTCCTGTCCCATAGTAAACGCCATCTCACTTTCTTGTACAACTCAGATCCGGGTGTTCATTCTTCTCTTGGTCATCTTCTATGCTGTTCCCTTGAAACCGCTCATGCTGTGGCCGTGGCCTTCTGCGCATTCCATGCTCCTGTCTCCCCGCAACCCCCCCCGAGGTGCTAAGGGGGTGCTGCCATCCTTGTGGGAGCCGGGAGCTGGCGGGTGGCAGAGGCAACGTTTGGAGGCTGGTGTCTGAACCCCTTGCCCCTGACACACAGACTGTGCTCAGGGGACCTTTGTGGATGTGGCGGGGATGCCAGTTTGCACTGGGGTTGCACTTCTGTGTTGTTCTCTCTCAAGGCTGCAGACGGGCTGGTCTGTGCACACCTACCAGACAGAGAAGCAGAGGAAGAGCCAGTGCCTCAGCCCAGCCGAGGTGGAGGCCATCCTGCAGGTCATCCAGAGGGCCGAGCGGCTTGACGTCCTGGAACAGCAGAGAGTCGGGTAAGGGCTGCTCCCAAGATGGGGCAGGAGTGAGGCCGTGGACAGGGAAGCAGGGCATTTAGTGCCAGATCAGTGGGCTGGGCGTCTGGCGCCCTGGCTCCTAGTTCCAGCTCTTCACTGGGAGTGAGTCAGCTCTGCCTGAACGCCCCTGGCGTGCAGATTCCTAACCCAGCCTGTCCAAGCCTCAGTATACCCCTCTGTAAGATGGGGATAGCGTCTGATGTGTGGGCCCCAAGCTGTGGGGAGGATGAATGAGTGCCGTCAAACACGTTAAGGTCTGTTTAGCTCTGCACAAAGGAGGGTCGCTGTGGTTCAGCCCGGGGAGGGATTGACGTGGAGGCTGAACTGTGGGTTCTCCCATCAAAGACCAACAGGAGCCGCTCTCCAGCTTAATCTAAGCTCTTCCGGCCTCCGGCATCCAGAGCCGTCTCCTACATAGTCTTCAGTTTTGTTGTGGCTTTTTTTTTTGTTTAATTACAAAAGCAATTCATACTTCCTAGACAATCTGAAAAACACAGGCAGGCACGAGGAGGAAAACATAAATGCAGGGCACTGGCAGGAATTAATTTGATTCTGGTCTCCTTGTTCTTTTTCTATTTATTTTTTTCTATTAAATAGATGATCATTTTTAAAAAGTCAGACACTATAGAAATGCACAGTTCTAGAAAGCGAAAGCACCGCTGCACAGACCACTGCTGTCCAAACAGTTTGTTGTCTGTGCCTCCGTAATACTGGCATGTTACTACCATTTCATTACAAAAAGGGTTTGTATCTGACAGACTAATTGTCTTTTGCTCTTTTCTCCCCACCACACCTGGCTGGGGCCCCTCCCTCTCTCAGGCCTAGCCCAGGGGTCCTGCAAGGCTCTTCAGGTCTCCGAGGTGCCTGTGCTGATGACTGATGGGCCAGCACCACATCCCTCGGGCTCCCCCAGGAGGGCGTGCTGGGAGCTGGTGAGGGGTGTCCCCCGTGGGCTCCCCGCAGCCGTGGGAAGCATTTGCGCCCCGCCCCCATCCATCTGGGCTGTCATCTTTGCCTTCCCTGTGCCGCTCACATCGTCTGGCCCTGGCTGTGAGCGCTGGGTTTGGCTGGGGCAGGAATGGCCCAGGAGACAGTGAATCATCTCAGAGGGAGGAGGTGCATCCTGTGTGTTTCCATGAGTGGGAGTCACAGGGCTGTACGGAGAGGGGGTCCCCCAAAAACAAGTGGGTCAGGCCAGGGCCGAACTCGGCTTTGCTCCCGGAAACCTGCAGGTCCCTGGAAGAGGGACGGCGATTCCTGTGGAAGTCAGGAGTGCCAGCTGCAGGGCAGGTGGGCAGAGGCAGCCTCGGCGCCCAGTCCGTCCTCCGTCGGCCCCCAGGCAGGGCCTGATCACCCCAGGGGAGAGGGTGGAGTTGCCGTGAGGCTTGGGGTGGGCTGAGTGTGGCCCTGGCTCTACCTCTGAGGAGCTGTGCGACGCTGGCAAGTGACTTCACGTCTCGGAGCCTCAATCTTCTCACCTTTAAAGTGGGGGGAAAACAGCATCCTCTGCACTGGGCGGTTGTGAGAGTTACAGGACATAACGTACCCACACCCTGTCTTCCATGCATTCAAGAATTTTCACTGGGAATCCACTGGGCACTGGAGACACAGCGGCCAACGAAACAGAAGCAGAAGTGGCCGCGTGTTGTGGGGGTGGCAGTGTCGTATGACAGGTTGTCATGAAACAGGGGTCACGGTGGGCTGGGGGGCCGTGGGACTCGAGGAAAGGCACCTATCCTGGGCTCAGCGGGGTTCAAAGAGGACCTCTTTCTCTTTCTCCCTCTAGCTTCTCCGTCCACCCAGGTGTTTAAGCCAAAAGGCTCTACTCCATCCTGGGTCTTTCTCTTACCTCTCCTCCCCCAAATCCATCCCTGCTGACTCTGAAATACAGCCCGTCCTGCTCTCCGTCCTCCTTCCCCAGCCCTCCCGCTGCCTCCTGCCGGCTTCCTCACCGGACTCCCCCTGTAATCCCAGCTTCCCACTATAGCTGGAGGGAGCTTTTAGCTTTTAGGGAGCTTAGATCAGATCACTCCTCTACTTAAAACTCTTCAGTGGGCTTGCATTGATCTTAGAAAACAATCCAAACTTCCAAAACCAATCCAACCTACAAACCCTGTGTAACCTGGCCCCTCCTCACCCCTCCAGCCTCCTTTATCCCAGGCAGTCTAGCCCCCCGGCCTTCTTACCATTCTAATGCGCCAGGGCCTTGCTCTTTGTACTTGCTGTTCCCTCTGCCTGGGATGCGCCCCCAGCTCTTCACACGTTTGGTCCTTGTCATCCTTTACCTCTCAGTTCAAATGTCCTCAGAGAGGCCTTCACTAATCACCATCTAACATGCCCTGCTCCCTCCCAGCCCCACTTATCTTATTTCATAACACTCCCCCCTCTGAAGTCAGTTTGCTTGTTTATGGACTTTCTCCCTTTTTTGAACATAAATTCCATAAGGACAGGGACCGTGTCCATCTCTGGCTTGTTTGCTACAATATTCCCAGTGTCTGGCATGTTGTAGGTGCCCAGTTAACGGTTGATGAGTGAGTGAATGATTAGGAGTTAGCCAGAGGATGGGATGGGGCAGGGAACAGTACCCCAGGTGAGGGAACCAACCCCCAGGAAGTGGTATAGTATTGGGGCCCCGTGGCAGCCGCGCCTGGGCAGGGGTCTGGTTGGAGACAGGAAGCACATGCCATCTGACTCTGTGTCCTGTGCTGCAGGCGGCTGGTGGAGCGGCTGGAGACCATGAGGCGCAATGTGATGGGGAACGGCCTCTCCCAGTGTCTGCTCTGTGGGGAGGTGCTGGGCTTCCTGGGCAGCTCATCGGTGTTCTGCAAAGACTGCAGGAAGGTAAGGCCCTGCTCTGGCTTCCCAGCCTGGACCAGCCCTGTTACTCTGTGGCTTTGCATCCTGGCTCCCAGGAGTGTGTGTGTGTGTGTGTGTACATGCGTGCATACATGTGTGCACACATGGTATCCTATGCTTCTTGGCAAGAAGGATTGGGGCCTGAAGGTCAAATGGCCAGGCTTCTAGGGCCAGCTCTGGGGAGTGGACCTCTGGGTCTCACAGGCCTCACAGGGTGTGAGTTCAGCTCTTCCACTAGCTGTATGACCTCAGAAAACTTATTTACTATGTCAAGCATCACCTTCCTCATCTGTAAAATAGGGATGGTGATAATATGTACCTTAGAGAGTTGTGAGGATTAGATATTATATGCAAAGCTCTTAAAACCTTGTTTGGCATATAAGTATTCAGGATATGTTATTAGTTGTCATTAAATAAATACAATTTTCCTCAGGGCCAAACAGTTTGCTAAGATTATACTTCCTATGCTATTGGTCTGCTCTCTTGATCCCTGGCCACTGAAATGAGAATGATCTTTGCAGCAAGACCAAGTGGATTTTCTCCCTTTCTTACACTCCACTGATGGTTCTAAATTATGCCACATATTAATATTGAGTCCAAGACTTCTTCAAATAACTTTTTGTTTTTCCTGGAGTTTCTAATTGCCTTTCTTTTCTCATTGACCAAAGAATAACGTGCCTTCCAGTCCTCAAGGTTATTTAGCATCTGAACTTTACTCTCTATTGTGTGAAGCCTCCCTTTTTTTCCCTGCCAGAAGCTCTTCTGGACTCTTATTCCTGCTCTAGCCTACAGTAGTTACCGCATAGCTGTCATCACGGGACTTCCCTTTACTGCCCTCCTAGGTTAGAAGCACTGTTCCCAAGACACCATGTCTTTTTCTCTTTGTTTGTTTTTCACTCTAGTTTTACTAGAACCCATTCTCAAGTAACTTCCATGTGCTAGTCATTATTTTAAGCCTGGAGTTATTTTGGTGAACAAGGCAGAGAAAGAACTTTCTCTCTTGAGGGAACCAAAAAAAAGTAATGTAATAGATAATAGTAAATGGTAAAGTAAATAAATAAAGTAAATAGTAAATAAGTAATAGATAAGATTTGAGGAAGAAATAAATTCTGGAAAGAATTAACAGGGAATAGAAGACTGAGGGTGGGGTGGGGCGTTAAGAGTTGAGAGGACTGTAAATTATGGGAACGTCAAAGAAGTAAACGTGGACTTGGCAGCAGAGGCCGTTGGCAGCCTTGACAAGGGCATTTTCAGTGATGTTCAAAGTCTGGATGAGAGAACCAAGGTGCAAAGAAGTTAATGTACCAGATGAATAGGTGGGAAAGCCAGGATTTCAGCTAAGGTCCCTTTTCCCCTGTTCTGTCGCATGTGGTGAACTGGGCTGAGGAATGTGGATTAACTGGTGAGGGGTCCCAAGAACAGTGGAGGTGTGGGAGGGGCCTGAGGGTCAGGGAGGGGGTGGGCACTTTGGTGCCGCTCCTCCGCAAGCCTCCATAGGCCTAGACTAGATAGATACCAACGAGGTACTGGGCACAGGGACTCAGGAATGTCTTGCTCCCAGCACCTGGGCAGGTGGGGTTCTAGTATGTGACTTCTGCCTGGGAGAATGAGGCCCAACAGCCTGTTTCCTCCTTCTGCCCCTCAACTCCATGACTACTATAAATGTCCGGGTTTGCGGGACCATGAAGAGCCTACCAGAGCCTTGTCTCCTTTCCCTGGAAAAGTTTGGGGCCTCTGCCGCAGAGGCAGGCTGCTGCCCCTGGTTGCTGAAGGGTTAATGCCCGCTGCTCCTTGCAGAGCCGTTTCCTAGGCAACAGTGGGAGTCCCAGGGGAGAACCTCAGTGGATGTGGGGGTGGGGGAATGCTCTTCCAGATACTCTCACCACCCCCACCCCACGGCTTTTCGGGAGGACATTTCCATTTGAAAATGTTCTTATTTCACAGCAGGCTGAAGACTTGGTCCTGGCTTGGATGGTGAGATAAGGAGCCCTCTGAGTTCCTGAGGGGACTTATTCTTGGGTGAGAGTGGGAGGAGAGCGTGTCATTTAGGGCCACAGCTGAACGATGGGCATTTGGGGGGGTTATCTTCATCCGTCCTTGAGAAGACTGTGTTATTCATTCAGTCATTCATTTACTCATTATGCAAATAGTAGAGGGTCTACTGTGTGCAGGCCCTGTTCTAGGTTCTGGCGATACCATGAACAAGATAAAGTCCTTGCTCTCATGGAGACTGTTTTCTAGGGGTAGGAGAAGACAGACAATAAACAAATATAAAATAACAGTTAAGTAGACCTAGGGCTCTGTAGTGAATTAAAACAAGGTGCTCAAGTTGAGTCTCTGTGAACTCAGACCTGACCACAAGCAGGAGCCAGCCCCGGGAAGATCCAGGTGGAGGAGTGTTGCAGGCAGAGGGACCAGCAGGCACCAAGGCCCTGAGGCAGAAATGAGCTGGGCACGTTCAAGGAACTAATGAAGGCTTCTGGGGCAGAGGGAGCGAGCGGTGGGCATAGCCAATCACACAGAGCTTTGTAAGTCAAGGTCAGGAGTTGAGATGTGATTCTAAGTTTCATGGGATGTCAGTGGAGTGTTTTAATCAGGGATGTAATGTGATCTGATTTGTGTTTTTAAGAGGTGAGCCTAGCTACTGTCTGGCAAGTGCGTGACAGGGGGACATAGAAGGAAAGCAGGAGGTGAGTTAGGTGGCGATGGCTGTCATTGGAAGATGATGAGGTTGGGGACAAGGCAACATAGGGACAAAGGCCATATGCTAAGGGAATCAATCTCTTCAATGTATTCTAAGCAAATAGGGAGGGGTTAGGGGGGTGATTGAGTGTCTTAGGAAGGAAAGCGTGTCCTAGATTCCAAATGGGCCAGGGCTAGAGGTCACTT
The DNA here is from genome assembly GCF_963455315.2 of Globicephala melas. NCBI lineage: Eukaryota > Metazoa > Chordata > Mammalia > Artiodactyla > Delphinidae > Globicephala > Globicephala melas. The sequence continues at coordinate 7,084,336 of NC_083333.1, forward strand.
GGTCCTGCACGGTGAGGGGATGGAGGTCCTCCTGGGTTGCCAGTAAGTGCTGTTCCCATGCAGAGAGACCTGGGTTGTGCTCCAGCTTGGGCACAGTGCAGTGACCTTGTATGAGCCACTTAACCTCTCTGGGCCTCTGTTTCTTCATCTGTAAATGGGGGAATAGAACTACATCATCATTGGGTGGGTGTGAGGAGTAGATGAGCTAATGCAGGGAAGCCCTTAGTGTCGGGTCCATTGCAAACACTCAGTAAAGGATTCCTGTTATCATTATTATCACTATTATTATTAATTCACTTCGAGGTCCTAGCTGTTCAGACTGCCCAGGTGTTACAAAAATAGAACCAACCTCACATACATCTCAGAAGAGGTTTAGTGATATCCCATGGATCAGTCAGCTCAGGCTGCCGTAACAAAAGACCACAGACTGGGTGGCTTCAACGACAGAAATTGATTTCTCATAGTTCTGGAGGCTGGGAAGTCCAAGATCAGTGTGCTGGCCAATCTGGTTTCTGATGAGGACTCTCCTCCTAGCTTGCAGACGGCCACCTTCTCACTGTGTCCACACATGGTGGAGAGAGAGCTCTGGTCTCTCTCCTACTTCAGATAAGGTCACTAGTCCGTTTGGATCAGGGCCTCTCCCTTATGACCTCATTTAACCTTAATTACCTACTAAAGACCCTGTCTCCTAATACAGTCACATTGGAGATAAGGGCTTCAACACAAGAATTCTGATGGGACACAATTCAGCTGATAGCAACCTATGTTCTCCTTTTTACAATTCATGTTTTCCCTCCTTCCTCCTTCCTTCCTTCCTTCCTTCCTTCCTTCCTTCCTTCCTTCCTTCCTTCTTTCCATCATCCCTCCCTCCCTCCCTCCCTCCCTCCCTCCCTCCCTCCCTTTCTCTCCCTGTCTCTCTCTCTCTCTCTCTCTCTCTCTCTATCTCTCTATCTCTATCTCTATCTCTCTCTCTCTCTCTCTCTCCCCCCGGGATCTTACTTCCCCCACCAGGGATTGAACCTGGGCCCCGGCAGTGAAACTGCTGAGTCCTAACCACTGAACTGCCATGGAATTCCCTACAATTCATGTTTGCTTGAACTGAAAGTTGGAGTTCACACAGTTAGTCCCAAATTTTTTGTAATTTATATAAAAGCCTCTGGAAGCCTTTGTAGCTCTCCAGGATTGATGTCTTAAGCAGGGAAACCAAACTTAATTTCTGTGCAAGTTCCTCAGGTGAACCTAACACTCAGTCACTTATTCAGCCTGTTCTGGGTTAATTCTGGGTTAGGGGACTCCAAAAGGAGAAGGGTCCAGAACGGCCACTTCCCTCTGGTCCTCATGGTCAAGGTGGGAAGACAGTACCATCTAGAGTGATGCTGACTATGGCTGGGACCAGGGTTTCCAGGACTGAGAACAATCAGGAGGGCTGCCTGGAGGAGCTGGCTCCTGAAAGTTGGTTAGGCTTCTGAGAGGCTGAAAGCAGAGCCAAGGGCATTCCAGGGATGGGAGAACAGCACAGCATAGGCATACAGCTGGAAATGGGCTGGGCAAGTGCTTGACTATGAGGATTCAGGCCCAGAAGACAGGGAGGACACCCTGGGCCACTCTGCCAGGTGGTGGTCGCTTAGGAGCCAAGTCTCTGGAGAATCAGGAGGGAGGCCCAGACTTAACCTCACAGCCCCCTGCAAAACTTTAGCCCTTGTACAGGGGCTCTCTGCTGTCTGGGAGGGATAGACAATGTCATCGATTCACTCTTTCAACAAATATATGTTGTCATATAAATATGACAATATACTGGTGCAGGCATTGGAGATACACACAGATGCCTGCCCTCTAGGCAGTGGATGTTAAATGATTATGGGTAATTAATTACAGTTGGGTTTGGGGTTACAGAGGCAGCCCTCGGGGGCTAAGAGAGATCTAACAAGGTAGTGACCAGATTGGGGGTATCAGGAGCCCTCCACTCTGGGCTCACCAATTTCCAGGGCGCCTCCCTATTTATTTCTATCGCTCCTCTCCACCTCCCCACCTTTTGCAATGGCTATAGCACTGGCTCCCAGGAGGTGCGTGGGCAAGGGCAGGCTGCAGAGCAGGGGTGCTGGGGAGCTCTCTGACGTGGGAAGCATCCAGATCCATGTCTGGGGTCAGATCCTCAGGTGCTCCTGGCCGCATGGCGGTGTCCCGAGCAAAAGCCCTGGCAGTGCTCGGCGGCCACAAGCTAACGAGCGCGCGTACGGGTGGAACCCATGATGCTGGTCCTCGGAGCAGCGTCCCCTCTAATTGGACCTGCATGCCCAGGCTGCCTGCTCTCATTATCAGAAGGCTGTGGTGGGAAGGGAGAGGGGCTGGCTGGTTAATTAGAGAGGCCTGGCACTCCTAATTGCTTAAGATCTGAGTCTGCCATCTCTCACTCTAATTGAAAGTCTGGCTTCACCAATAATAGGGAGGCTGGGAAGGGCTGCTGGAGAGCCCGCCTGAGCCCAGGATGGCACTGTCACTGTGCGGGGGAAGCAATCAGATTTTTCTCTGGTCTCAGCTAAAATGTGCTCCGCGTGTGGGAGCAGGGGAGCCTGCCCATGAAACGATGGTCTCGGTAATGTGTGCTGAGTCCTGGTGAAAAAGAGTGAGGCAGCCCCGCACGTTGCTCAGAGCCTTCAGGGGACATCCAGCTTGTTGGGCGGGGGTGGGGTGGGGTGGGCAGGCATCCCCCACTGAGGATGGAGGGCCAGTGGAGGAAAGGGGCCAGGCCAGACCCTGATCCCTGTCCCCAACCCTGCTCAAGGCTCTGAGGAGCGGTATCCTGCTGAGGTCATCCCAGACCCACAGCAGGCAGTAACCCTGGAGCCACTAATCCCATCACAGGGGCCGCACCCTCATGACCTCTCATTGAACTCTAATCACCTCCCAAAGGCCCACCTCCAAACACCATCACATGGAGGGTTAGGACTTCAACACACAAATTTTGAGGGGACACAAGTACTTCATCCCTAGCACCTACTGAATAGGAACTCTGCCAGCAGAGGCAGTGTGTTTAACAACAGCACTCCTGGGGATTCTGATCCTCCTTAGGCTGGAAGACCCCTGCTCTGGGAATTCCCTGGAGGTCTAGTGGTTAGGACTCCGTGCGCTCACTGCTGAGGGCCTGGGTTCAATCCCTGGTCAGGGAACTAAGATCCCACAAACTGCATGGCATAGGCCAAAAAAAACAACCCTGCTTTAAGGTCCCAGCCCCAGGCCCGGCTCAGGGTGGTGGTGAAGGACCTCACGTGACCGCCTTCCCTCTGCTTGTCTTGCTCCCCTTGCCCTCCCTATGTTCTCCCCTGCACCACACCCCCAGACCCTCAGCTTAGAGTCTCCTGCATCTTCCCTCTGCTGCATCCTCTTTGCAGGAGCGAGCCATCCTCGCTCTCGCAAACAGTGAACATGGAGGCCACTGTCTCACCTTGTAATGTCCTTTGGAGTTTATAAAGCACTTTCACAAAAGTCATCCTTCTGGGTCCTTAGGGCAAAGCCATAAGGGAATCAGGGTCAGTGAGGCTATTCCACAGTCACAGATGGAGAACAGGGGCTCAGCTGAGGTGATGTGGGCTGCTCAGGTCACCTGGCCAGATGGTGGGGAGCTGGGTCCCCCAGGGTGAGTTGCTGTGCCATGTTGCCCGTCCGTTGCTTCAGACCAAAGCATTCATTATCTCATGCTTTCCCTTCCTTGGAGAAGCAGGGGTATCTTATTAAAGAACACAGGAGAAGAAACATCATACTCAATAGTTATTGAAAATTATTCTCCTAAAGTCTGGTATAAGACAAGTTCTATGTATCTTTATCACCACTTCTATCCAACATTGTGCTGGAGGCCTAACCACTGCAATCAGGCAAGAAAAAGAAACGTGTGGCATAAGGATTGGAGAATAGCTAAGACTGTCATTATCATGGAAACATGATTCTATAACTAGAAAATCTTAAAAGCTCTAAATACAGATGGTTAGTATTAGTTGGTGAATTGAGCAAGATGGTTGTATACAAGTTTAATATACGTACAAAAAAATCCGGACAGGCGTACCTCAGAGATACTGTGGGTTTGGTTCCACACCACTGCAGTAAAGGAAATATTGCAATACAGTGACCAATTTTTTGATTTCCCAGTTCATATAAAAGTTATATTTACACTTTAGAGTCTTCCTTTCATGAACAGTTTCCGTGCAGTGTGCGATGCTGTTTGATAGTATTTTACCTATAATAGAACTTCTTTTAAAATTGGAGTCAATCCTTTCAAACCCTGCCACTGCTTTATCAACTAAGTTTATGTGATAGTCTAAATCCCTTGTTGTCATTTCAACAATCTTCACTTCAACAATCTACTCCCTTCCCCGGGAGTAGATTTCGTCTCAAGAAACCACTTTCTTTGCTCATCTATAAGAAACAACTCCTTACCTGTACAAGTTTTATCATGAGACTGCAGCAATTCAGCCACATCCTCAGGCTCCACTTCTAATTCTACTTCTCTTGTTATTTCCACCACATCTACTTCCTCCACAGAAGTCTTGAACCCCTTAAAGTCATCCATGAGGATTGGAATCAACTTCTTCCAAATTCCCGTTAATGTTGATATTTTGACCTCTTCCCATGAATCATGAATGTTCTTAGTGGCATCTAGAATGGTGACTACTTTCCAGAAGGTTTTCAATTGACTTTGCCCAGATCCATCAGAGGAATCACTATCGATGACAGCTATAGCCTTATGAAATGTATTTCTTAAATAATAAGACTTGAAAGTCAAAATTACTCCCTGATCCATGGGCTGCAGAATGGATGTTGTGTTAGCAGGCATGAAAACAGCATTAATCTCATTGTACGTCTCCGTCAGAGCCCTTGGGTGACCAGATGCATTGTCAATGAGCAGTCAGATTTTGAACAGAATCTTTTTTTCTCAGAAGAAGGTCTCCACGGTGGGCTTAAAATATTCAGTAAACCATGTTGTACACAGATGTGCTGTCCTCAGCCTTTGTTGTTCCGTTTATAGAGCTCGGGCAGAGTAGATTTGGCATAGTTCTTAAGGGCTCAAGGATTTCAGAATGGTAAATGAGCGTTGTCTTTAACTTAAATCTTCGTTAGCCCCTAATAAGAGAGTCAGCCTGCCCTTTGAAGCTCTGAAGCCGGGCATTGACTTCCTGTCTCTGGCTACGGCATCTCCTTCCAGTAGAGGGCTGTTGCATCTATGTTGAGAATCTGCTGTTGAGTGTAGCCACCTTCATTGATGATCTTGGCTTGATCGCCTGGATAACTTGCTGCTTCCCCTTGCTCTTTCCTGTTACGGAGATGAGACGGCTTCTTTCCTTAAACCTCGTGAACCAACCTCAACTAGCTTCAGACTTCTGCAGCTTCCTCACCTCTCTCAGCCTTCATAGAATTGAAGAGAGTTAGGGCCTTGCTCTGGATTAAGCCCTTCCTTAAGGGCATGTTGTGGCTGGTCTAATCTATCCAGACCACTCAAACTTTTTCCATATTCATAGTAAGGCTGTTTCACTTTCTTATCATTCATGGGTTCACTGGAGTAGCACTTTTTATTTCCTTCAAGAACTTTTGCTTTTTATTCGCAACGTGGCTAATTGTTTGGTGCAAGAGACCTAGCTTTAGTCTGGCTTGGCTTTCTTTTTTTTTTAATATTTATTTATTTGGTTGCACTGGGTCTTAGTTGCGGCAGGCAGGCTCCTTAGTTGCGGAGCACCAACTCCTTAGTTGCAGCATGTGGGCTCCTTAGTTGTGGCTCACAGTCTCCTTAGTTGTGGCTCGCAGGCCCCTTAGCTGCAGCTTGCCAGCTCCTTAGTTGCAACACACGGGCTCCTTAGTTGTGGCATGCAAACTCTTAGTTGCGGCATGCATGTGGGATCTAGTTCCATGACCAGGGATCGAAGCCCAGCCCCCTGCATTGGGAGCGCAGAGTCCTACCCACTGTGCCACCAGGGAAGTCCCCTGGCTTGGCTTTCGGCATGGCTTCCTCACCAAGCTTAACCATTTCTAGCTTTTGATTTAAAGAGAGAGACGTGTGACTCTTCCTTTCAGATGAACACCTAGAGGCCATTGGAAGGTTAGTAAATGGCCTAATTTCAATATTGTTGTGTCTCAGGAAATAGGGTAACATCAGAGATCACTGATCACAGATCACCGTAACAAATATAATAATAATGAAACAATTTGAAATATTGTGAGAATCACCAAAAGGTAATGCAGAGACACAAAGTGAGCAAATGCCGTCGGGAAAATGGCGCCGACAGACTTGCTCAACGTAGGGTTGCCACAAACCTTCAATTTGTAAAGAATGCGATATCTGCCAAGCGCGGTAAGGCAGAGCGCGATAAAATGAGGTGTGCCTGTGTTTCTATACACCTGCTGCAAAAATGAGCGAAAATAAGCACAAGTAAGAATTCCAGTGTATGGCAAAGGAGACACGGATGTGCGGTGGGAAAAGAATGGTCTTTTGGGTAAATGACGCAGGGTCATTTGGATACTATATGGGAAAGACGGATCTTGACTTTTACCTCCCACTAGGCACAGAAGTCAATTCCACCTTGATTCACATGTAAATGTGAAAGGTAAAATATTTGGGAGGATAAATAAATAAGCAAACAATTAACAAAGAAAGAACACACTTTAAGGCGAAGCAGTGGCAGATTTGAGGACCCCAGGTGCACCCACATGGCCTTGTCTAGAGCCCACCCACCCCCTGTATTCCCTTGATACCAGCAGTGGCCGGCTAGCTGCCCTCACCACCACTGGGGGGAACCAGCTTTTCTACCTACTTTCCTAGGACCTTCAGAAGCAGCCTGAGTGTTCTCAGGATGTTCCCAATGCAAAAGCTAAGCACCTGAGGCTGGGTGGAGCCCACCTCAAGGGGCCCAGGCCTGTGTGGGCAGGAGGATGGAGCAGGCCTCTTGGGGGACTTTCACCTCCTTGGGAGCTGACTCAGCTCCGTAGGCCCATCCTTGAAAATGAAACTGAATTTCATGAAGGTCTTATCTCTCTGCAGAATTTTTTGATTCATTCATTCTTTAAGGTTTTATTGGGTACTGACTATATGCCAGGCCTTGTGGGTACCGTGACGAGCAAGGTAGGCCTTTTCCTTGTACCCACCGCTTGTCACAACGAGACCCCTTACTTCTCTCTTCTCAGTACTGTGCAGACTCTGTTCTAAGGGCTTTTCACTTGTTAACTCGTTCCTGTCAACCCGACAGTCCTCCTGTCAACCCAGTGGGCTCAGCACCTTTATCATCCCCCCTTTACAGATGGGGAAACTGAGGCTCAGAATGGTTAAGTACTTTTCCCGAGATCACTCAGCCAGTCAGTCGTGGAGCCAGGATTTGATCCCAGGCCGTCTGGTTCCGAGCATCCTTGCCATTACCGCTATACCACATCACCCCCACGGAGTTTATGAGCTAGAAAGGCGAGATGGACAAGAACAAGTAAATACAACAGTTCCAGAAAGTGGGAGGCAGAAACCTAAAAAGTGAAGGTGGGGGGCACTCGAACAGCCAGTGCGGAGGGCGTGGGAAGGCAGCTATTTTATTTCGGACGCGCAGCATGGGCCTCTATGAAGAGGTGACGTCTGAGCTGGGACTGTGATGAGGAAACGCGAGATCTGGCAGAAAGTATCCCAGGCAGGGGGAGCGGCGTGGATGGGGCACTGGGTGGGAAAGAGCACAACGTAAGTGAGGACCAGAAAGGAGGCCAGGGAGGCAAGGGAAGGGGGAGGCCCCACCGATGACCCTTCACATCTCCGTAGCCTGGCCCTTGCTGGGTCTGTGTGGCAGCAGCTGCCCCACCCTGCTTCTTGGTTTAATTTGGGTTCCCCCAAATCAGAGGCAAGTTAAAAAGTTATTTACTTTTTAATTTGTGGTAAAATGTACAAACATAAAATATACCATTTAAATCATTTTTATGTGTACAGTTCAGGGGCGTTAAGTACCTTCACATTGTTGTGGGGCCATCACCACCATCATCTCCGGAGCTTTCTCGTCTTGCAGAACTGAAGTTCTATACCCATTCAATGGTAATTCCCCATCCCCACCCACCCCAGGCCCTGGCACCCCACTTCTTTCTGTCCCTATGTGTTTGACTACTCTGGGTGCCTCATGTAATCATTCATGCAGTATCTGTCTTCTTGTGAACTGGCTTCTGTCACTTTGCGTAATATCTTCAAGGTCCATCCATGTGGTAGCGTGTGAGAACGTCCTTCCTTTTTAAGGCTAAATAATAATATTGTGTATGTACACGTGATCCATTCATCTGGCAATGGACACTTGGTTTGCTTCCACGTTTTAGCTCTCGTGAATCGTGCTCCTGTGAATATGGGTGTGCAAATATCTCTTTGAGACTCTGCTTTCAGTTCTTGTGGGTGTATACGCAGAAGTGGAAGTGCTGGATCATGGGGGAATTCTGTTTAATTTTTGGAGGACCCGTCATATGGTTTTCCCCGGCGGGTGTACCATTTTACAATCGCACCAACAGTGAACGAGGGTTGGGAGGGGGCAGTTTTCTGCAGGGCCTCCCTCCCGAATGGGAGGCGCAGTGAAAGTCATCCCTGGCTCCCTGTCCCCTGCTCCCTTTCCAGACCCAGCGCTCAGCATCTCTGTCCCTCAGGTGCGGCCGCCAAAACAGCAAGCTTCTTGAGCAACAGCTGTTTCATCTGAGCTGCCTCCACACTGGCCCTGCAATGTCCTTTTTCCTCCTCGACCTAATTCAGATGTTAGGAGACGTGTGTTTGTGCCTCATTACGAAGATGGATTTTTCATTCAGCTACTGATGTTTCCTAAATTCCCGGAAAACGTCACTTAATTCGTCTGCCCCGAGGGCCCTCTGACTGCTTGGCAGGAACTGACTTGGCTGCCGTTGCCGGGATGGGAGGATTGGACCAGACCCCACGCAGCATCTTGGAACATCTGCCTCGGTCAGGAGTCTGACGACCAGAACGTCTCCGTCAAGGCCCCCTTCTTTCTTGCTGCCCTGGTGCCTGCGCCGTGGCTTTTCCTCCCCCAGAGGAGCTTCTTTCTTTCCACTTTGTGCAGTTCAGAGCCCTTCTCATAGCCCGGTCTGACATTGACCTCCAGCTCAGGGTCATCAGGACAAATGCAGCGGAGGAGCTGCTGAGAGCCAGGCTGGGCTCCCGGTGGCAAGGCCCCGAGTGTCCTGCAGAGAGACCAGCGCCATGGTCATTGGCCATCTGGAGACCCTGCCCACTTAGCTCACCTTCCAGCCAAGCCCTGCCCTCTAGGAACTCACCTGGTGACAGATAATACAGCTCGGTGTGACAAGTGCTGTAGATGCAGATGGCACGGAGTGAGCCCAGCGTGGAGGGGCGGGGGTGGCTGGCCCCTGAGAGGTACGGGAGGCTGCAGCGTGGAGCTCACTTTGAGCTGAACCTGGAAGGGTGGATACCCAGGGGGCAGGGGTGGTGCATTTCAGGAGGAAGTGCAGGGACCGGTGGGCGTTTGGCAGAGCTGGTGGACGTCGGGGAGGGAGGGAGAAGGAGGGGGTGATGGCGAGAGGCGGGCTGAGGGAGGGAGAGAATGAAGCGAGGATCTGGCGGCAGAACCATCAAAGGGTGCTAAGCAGGTGATGGCTGTCAGGTGTGTCTCTGGGGAGTTTAAGTCCAGAGGTGGATTTGGAGGAGGGAACGTGTAGTGGGTTGGAGAGAGCCTGTCAGATGCTGGATTATCCAATTAGCAATAATGAAGGCCTGAATTCAGGCAAGAACAACCAGGATGGGGACTTCAAAGATGGTGAAGAGTTAGAAATAAAAGCTGCCAGTGATGGAGCGCTCACTCCTGGCCAGGCCCCTGCTGAGTAATCAGGCGCCCTTCCCTTCCCTGTAACTCCCTTCTTTTCCAGGCTGCTCACACACCCTTCAGGGGCAGGACTGGGCTGGGGACACTGGACCTGGGCCCACCTTCTCTTGCTCCAGACGCCCTTCATCCTGCCCCTGTTAGGCCTGGCCTCTCCCCTTGTCTGCATCTCTCCCAGGGCCGCAGACCTCTGCACTTCGACTTCTGCTGCCTGCCTTTGCTCAGCACTCTCCCCCGATACACACATCCTACCCGTGTCTGAAGTCCAATTGAGGGCGCGGGTCCCTGTGTATGTCAGAGGATGGACATAGCTGGTGGGGTGGGATAGGGGCGGGGCCGGTGTTGCCTAAACTCATACTGACTGCTATACCTGCACCTGTGCTGAGTGGACTGGGCGTCAGGAGTGCAGGAGAGCTCTGCCCTGGGCTCCCCCCACCACCCCCCGCCCCCGTGACCTCGGGTTAAAATCCCTTCCCGCTCTGGGCCTCTCGTGCTCCCTGTGAAAGGAAGCAGTTGGAGGGGTTGGAGGAGAGGGTCTCTTGGGCTGTCCAGCAGTTTCCTCCTGTGAAGCTCAGGTCAGCCCAGTCCCTGCAGGATCACCACCCCAGAACCTGCTCCCCAGGGGCCTGCACAGATCAGTGAGCTAAAGCTCATTTCTCTGCATCTCCGGAACACAGCTCGGTTTGTTGTTATTTTAAAGCCATGGCAGGTTTGCTTCCCACTTGGCTTTGGCTCAGGCTGTGATTGCGTCTGTGTCCTCTCAGCAGGAGGAAGCCAGGGTGGGGGTCGGCATGTGCTTCTTAAAGCCGCCTCTGCCCCTGATGTTCCTGTGATGCCATAAGTCCCTCAGAGCCCCCTGGAGGTCAGTAGGCAAAAGGCGGTGATTATACCCATTTTCCAGATGGAGAAACTGAGGCTCAGAGGGATAACTTGCTCCTGGTGGCACAGCCAGGGCCTTGCAGTTCTTCCTACCTCTTGGTTCAGAACTTTGCCCGCATGCCCTCTGGGAAGTAAAGAGAGCTGAAGACACGCAGGAGACCCCCAAAGGAGGGTGTTGTCTGGTGCCGGCTTGTCCATGGAGTGCAGAGGCCATTGGCTAAGTGCCTGCAACACTGGGGAAGGGATGGTAGCCCCAACACTAGGGCTCACCATCCATGGTCGGGTGTGGCACCCTGAGCACCCCTGAGGCAGGACCCTGCCCCCCAGAGTTTGTCACACCCCTAAGGTGGCTGAGCAGCAGCTGAACACACATGGGGTGTCTGTAGTTGTTGAGTCATGGACTGGTCAATGTGAGGCCAGCCCCTCACTGAGTGGGCAGAGTGTCTGTAGGCTTGGGCTTGGGTTGGGTTTGGGGACACCAGCCGGGCTTCCCCACTGAGACATCCATCCGTCTGGCACCCCCTTGGGCCCCTCGCTACCCCCCTCAGTGGCTCTTCTCCCGGGGTCTGGTCAGTGTAGCGAGCCCGCCGGCAGCAGGAAGCCGTGTTGGCAAATCTGTTTAGCGGCTGTTACCAGGAACAGTAATTTTGTGCAGCCTCTTGTCCTCTGTTGCGGTAAATAACAGATAATGACATTTCCAGTCCGAGCTGTGGCCAGCGCCGCCCACGTGGCCCTCGCCTCAACAGCTGCACCCCGCAAGCTGCCACCCTTCGCAGGCCCTGCGATTCTTCATCGCTCTCAAATTGCCCCTGTTTTTCCTGCTGCGTTGCTTCCCGCACAGCTGTTTGCTGTTCACTGACCTTAACTGGAGGTGGGTTTAGTCTGTCCTTCTGTTTCCCTGCGGGGAAGCCAGGATGCCGCTCTTGTGGATAGAGGGAGCAGAGGGGAGCATGGGAGCCGGCTCCTCACCTAGGCACCCTTTAGCCGGGGCCTCCAAACCAGGAAAGAGCCGGGCCTTTCTCAGAGGGGACTTTTTTTTTTTGTGCGCGGTACACGGGCCTCTCACTGTTGTGCCCTCTCCTGCTGCGGAGCACAGGCTCCGGACGCGCAGGCTCAGCGGCCATGGCTCACGGGCCCAGCCGCTCCGCGGCATGTGGGATCTTCCCGGACCGGGGCACGAACCCGTGTCCCCTGCATCGGCAGGCGGACTCTCAACCACTGCGCCACCAGGGAAGCCCTCAGAGGGGACTTTTGAGCTCTCTCCTTCCAAACCCTTTCCTCGCCCTTGTCATCCTGCCTTCCAGAGGAGGGATGACTCTCCCAGGTTACAGATGCAGAAACGGAGGCTGAGGGGGGTTACGATCTGCCAAGCCTTCCAGAGACCCCTCTGCCCAAGAACCACATCTGCCTTGCCGAGTTTCCAGGCGCAGACAGGAGTGTAGTCTGGGCCCCCCAGGGAGTGAGGCCCGAGCACCTGGCTGCCACTGCGGGGCCTCCCCACCCGGCTCCTGACTGCCTGCAGTGGAGTATCATCCGCTTTCTAGCTCATTCTCTGCTTCTCTGCTTCTTCGTCTTGCTCAAGTGTGGCTTTTTCCCTCCGGCTGAAGTCTTCAGTGGCAGTCTACTGCCACTCTGTTCTACTGCCTAGAATAGAGTCTAACCACCGCCACTTGGTATCCAGGGCCCTCAGTCCATTCGTGGCCTGAGCACGAGCTGCTGACCGTAGCAGCATAAACTGCATACCGGGCTGGGAGTCCCGAGGCCTGAGGGTCAGACCTGACTCTACCTGGCCCAGACCTGTCACCGCGCTTCCCGGAGCTCTGCTCCTGCGCATAGCCAGGGTCCTTCGCTGATCACTAGTGCTGTTGCTCCTGGGACGCTAAGAAGCCCTAGGGTGTTTGTCGAGTCCGCTGTATTTTTCAAATTAAAAAAAAATCAGTTCCAGTGATAGGTACTTACTGGCTTTGAGGACGTTTACTGTGTCTAGGCACTGGAGTAGGCACAGAGAAGGGAGAGGGTATTTTCACATAAACTGACCTTTTGAGAGTTAGGATAACCCTGGAAAGTCAGAGAAGACGGTGCTGACCCTGGGACAGGTGAGGCTGCCGGGGAGCTTAATGTCCACACTGGGCTGGCGGGGGGAATCTGTGCTAACTTGGCTTCCTGTGGACCCTGGATTGGCCTTCGCTAGTCTCCTCAAGCCCTCCCCACTCCCCACCCTGATCTCTTTGGCCCAGCAGCTTGAATTTGTTGTCTGGCCGAACTGTCTGCATCCAGCCCCGCTCCTCTGGCTCTGCGCTGGGGCCCCTCTGCTCCCCCAGGTCCTGGCCCCACCCCCACGGAGGCCCCTCCCCCTTCTTATGCCCTCCCCCTCCACCAGCTCCATCAGAGCCCAAATGCTCATATCTCCTTCAGCCTAAACAGACATTTATTGAGCACCTACAGTGTGCCAAGCACCAGTCCAGGTTCCAGAGTGACCTCAGGGTCAGGCCAAGCCTCGGCCCCTCCTGAAGCACCTGTTCTAAGGGTGGTGAAACTGACAGTAGCTGCACTCAGACCAATATCGAAAGTTCCCCCATCTACACGGCCTCTCACTTGCCTTGCGTTCCCAAGCTTCAGGCGGCGCCGTGTGCGGGCCCTCCTTCGTCTCTGTCCCCTGCCTTCCTCCCAAGCTCTGGACCTGGGTGTCACCTGCGGCGGGGCAACTCTTCCAAGGAGTCCACTCGCACTGCAAGTATCCATGTGTCCAAAGCCGAATATTTTGCCGGCCGCTCGTCCCCACTCTGTCAACATGACCACCGTCCATCCTGTTGGCCAGCTGGCAGCCTCTAGAATGAACCGGAGTCCTTCCTTTTCCTCACCTTCCATACCCAGCTAGGATTGGAATTCCATAGGTATCTGGGAATGTTCTGGAAAAAGAGCCTCTGCTGAGAATACAGAGGACACATTGACCAGGAGTGACTGAATCTGTATTTTCAGCAAAGGTGCTTTTTCTGAAACTCAGATCTGATCGTGCCCCTCCCCTCCTTAAAAACCACCATCGGCCCCCAGATGTCTGCAAAATCCCAACCCCACAGCCCATGATGCTTGTCAATCAGCCCCTCCCTTCCTTCCTAGCCAACTACATGCCAGACGCCTGCTAAACTTGGGGATTTAAACAAGAACAACAATGTCCCTTTTCTAGAGGGAGCATACTCACAGGATAGACAATTTCAACATGATGCAATTAACACTCCTCTAGAGATGTTGACCCATATTGGGAGCGCACAGGAGGGAGTAACTAGTGCTTCCCCTGGGGGGAAATCAAGGAAGGAGTCACAGAGGAGGAGACGTTTGAGTTGTTCCTGAAGGATGCGTAGGAGTTTGCTAGTCATGAGGCAAAGGCTGGGTGAAAGCATAGAGGCAGGGAAGTACCTAGAGTGTTGGGAACGGGCAGTGAGGCTTTTGGGGCTGGCATGGTGGGCTTGGTGAGGCTGGAGAGTTAGGCGGGGGCCGAGGAGGAAGGCTCTCACATATGTGTGCATCCAGCTTCTTGTTTCTGTGCCCTCAGCCTGTGAGCCTCGCCGTGTTCTCCACCTAGTCCAGGGCCTGGTAGCAGCAGGGCCTTAGGAAGTGTTTGCTGAATGCTCTTGACGTCATTGGCCCAACCTGCAGCTAAAGTTGCTGCCCACCGAATTCTAGGGGGAGGGACGGTGAAGGTCCCCCGGAGACCCCCACCTGGCCTTCCCGTGGAGATTTCAAGCGTTCCCAAAGCAGGGCTGCGACTTCAGTATCTCTGGGGATCCGTCCCACAGGCTGGTCGCACAGCCTAGAGCCATAGAATTTCGGAGCTAGGATCTGCTCAGCACACCTGGCCAGGGGCTCCTTGCCTGGCCCTCCCTCCAAGTTATGGCTTTGCGGCAGCCCCAGTGGAGCCAGGCTCCCTTGTAGCCTTAGCTGGGAGGCTGCTGATAGGGGCAGGGTGTTTTTAGGATGCTGGTTGTGAGGACAGAAAACCAAAATGATCCAGCCTTTCCCTTGGCTGTGCTCTTGTAACAGAGCCTGGGCCAGGTGGCTACCAGGTGGCTACCAGGTGGCAGGCACGCCTCTGGGTGAGAGATTATCTGTGGGAGGCCCCAGCCCAGTGCTGAGTTTGGTTATGCAACCATGGCCTGGCCGAGGGAGGCTGGAGCTGGCTGTGTCTGGGGCCTTTAATTCCCTGAGTTCATGTTCCCGGGATGGCCAGTGTCTGTCTTGGCCATGTGTCTTCAGACCACCACTGTCCACTGGAGAACCCCATCCACTTCCTCCCTCTCAGGACATCCGTTCCCTGGCCCCATCGGCATCCTTCTCAACTAGGGTGGGGTTCATAGCGGGCATGGGTGAGAGGCAAGACAGGGAGTGTGACCCAAGTCTGGCCCTCCACTTACTCTCCTTGGGTGGCCCCAAACAAGTTACCTGGGCTGTCTGCCCCAGTGCCGTCATCTGAGTGACTAATCTGTGTGAAGCGCTCCTGCTGTGCCCAGCAACTCAGTACGTGTTATATAAGCTCTTGCTTTTTATGATTATGAACCTGGGTCCCCATCCTGGCTCTGCCACCTCCTGGTGACATGAACTTAGCCAAGCCACCCAAGATCTCTGAGGATGAGGATGCCTTCCTCATCCAAGGCATCCGGATCATAAAAACTCCCTCACAGGGCTGTTGTGAACATAAACGGGATTAAATGTGATAATGTGTGTCGAGCGCTGAGCTGGGCGCCAGGCGTGGAGTAAGTGCTCAGTAAACGGTGACTGTTAATCATTATTATGAGTTGTAACTCTAAGTAACCACCTGGCAGGGAGCAAGAGGATGTGAGCCCGCTCCCTCCACCACCTGGGCCGTCCTCTGCCCTGACTCCCTCCCGGCCGGAGTGGGGTGGGAGAGCTGCAGGCCGCCGTGTGAAGCGGTGGTCCCGGGAGACCGCTGGGCCAGGGATTTGGATGGAGCCACGTGGACCCGCGGCCGAGAGGCCAGAGGACTTGACGAGCTCAGCCATGGCCCAGGCCCCGTCAGTCCCAGGAGCAAGGGGTTTCTTCCTTTAGGGCTGGAAGGAGCTAGTGAGGCTTCCAGGAGTGGTCCCCGAAGGACCGGCAGGACCCAATCGGGAGGAGCCGGCCATGTTCAGAGCTTCAGGAAAGCTCAGTGTGGGTCAGGGAGTCCCCGCGTGCACTGGACTCCATCTACCCCAGAGTCTTCCCCCTCGGCAGGTTGGCCCAGGGACGGGGGGCCCTAGGGTGCACTCCAGGCCTGGGAGACCTTAGGAGGGCTGTGCCCGAGAACCCCTTAGAGAACCATTCACCGATTACTTTTTTTTTTAATTGAAGTATAGCTTATTTACAGTGTTTCAGGTGTACAGCAAAGTGATTCAGCTATAGAGAGAGATATATTCTTTTTCGGATTCTTTTCCATTTAGGTTATTATAAGACATCAAATATAGTTTCCTGTGCTATACAGTAGGTCCTTGGTTTTTTTTTTAATTTTAATTTTATTTTAGAGTATAGTTGATTTACAATGTTGTGTTAGTTTCAGGTGTACAGCAAAGTGATTCAGTTATATATACACATATTATATACGCATATAACACATATAGATATACTCTTTTTCAGATTGTTTTCCGTTATAGGTTATTACAAGATATTAAGTAGAGTTCTCTGTGCTATACAGTAGGTCCTTGTTGTTTATCTGTTTTCTACATAGTAGTGTATGTCTGTTAACCTCTAACTCCTAATTTATCCCTTCCCGCCCCCTTCCCCTTCCATAACCATAAGTTTTTTTTCTATGTGTGACACCCATTGATTTCCTCCCTCATTCACCCCTGGGGAGAGTCAGTGCTATCGCCTGTCCCCACACAAGGCCCCGTGAGACCCAGGGTCCCCTTAGAGGTTGGGAGGGAGAAGTGCGGAGTCCCCACCTGTCCTTCTTCCCCATCGGGACTTCAGAGCAGTTATTTTAGCCTTTCAAAACCCAGACTCCCTTTAGATAAATGTAGAAACCTTCCACCTTTTTTAATGCTATTTGAAATTTCAAAATAATATTTTATGTTTGAAAAAAGTGAGCATACTGTTGACTGTGCTTTTCCCCCTCCAAGTGCCCTGTCCTCGGCCCTGGAGGGTCTGGCACCCCCTCAGAGGGAAACACCCCAGCCTCAGGGGTCGACATTGGCCCTCGCCTGAGATGCACAGGCTCCCCCGCCATCCCCTCAGCCCTCAGCCCTTCCATGATTTGTGCACTTCCACCAAGTGTTTCTGCCTTGTCACGACTCAGTCTCACCAGGAGTCAGTGCTCCGTCTGCGCAGCCCAGCGTTTGTACGTCTCTTCTCCCCAAGGGGCTGAGTACCCACCGTGCCCCGCACAGACGCTTGCTGAAGGAATGAATGAATTCCTCGAGACCCAGGGCTGTGTGTCATGTGGTCCCGTTTTGATCGTACGTTATTAGATTTGCTGGTCTTTAAAACCTCCCTCTCAGCTTCATACTGAATAACCCGTCTCCACTCCTTTGCCCAAACTCTCACCTGCAGCCGTGGTGCAACCACTGACCCTCCTGTCACCCACCGTGCGTGCCCCCAGGGCCCGTCGAGACAGCTCAAATCTTTGCTTCCCACGTTTGCCTGGGAAAGAGGCAAAAACCCAGCATGGAGTCTCCATTTTTTTGTTTTTATTTTTTGCGGTACGCGGGCTTCTCACTGTTGTGGCCTCTCCCGTTGTGGAGCACAGGCTCTGGACGCGCAGGCTCAGCGGCCGTGGCTCACGGGCCCAGCCGCTCCACGGCATGTGGGATCTTCCCAGACCGGGGCACGAACCCGCGTCCCCTGCATCGGCAGGCGGACTCTCAACCACTGCGCCACCAGGGAAGCCCTAGGCATGCCTTTTTAGTATGCGCTTGTGAATGTTCATCTCGAGCTCCTTCCATTGCCTTTTTAACCCTCCTGTCTGCTCAGGATGCGGGGCTGACGGTAGCGAGTGGCAGGAGATGGAAGGCAGTGCTTTGGAAGCTAGTCCTGAAATCTGCAGTGCTGCCTTTCAGCTGGGAGAGGTGGCTGGGGGCTGCCCAGGACTGGGGTCTGCAGGTGGTCCCCACGTAGCATCAGTGGCTCATCTGGTGGGGAGCTGGGGAGGGCTCACTCAAAGGAGGCGGTGCAGCCTTCCAGAGACTGATGTGAAGAGTGGCCCTGCGTGGGGTAGTACACCTGCGACCCGCAGCCGGGGCACGGGAAGGCTGGCGTTTCCCCAGCATGGCACCAGTGTTGGAAGCACAGAGAGACTTGTCTTCCTTCTGAAATTCTTCTCCGGGTGCCTCCTGGCTTCTGTCTCAGGCCAAGCAGCAGGTGGCTGGCATTCTTAAAGCTGTGCGTCTTTGGGTGACTCAGTATTTGCAGTGGTCAGGGCTCAGGTCAGCATGCCCTCAGCCCTGCTGGCCCCCAGGCTGTGTCCTAATGAACAGAGGAGGGCCCTGGCTGTGCCCTCCCCCACTTGAGGCTTGACCGAGTCTGATGTTCTGGAAGGGGAGCCGGGGCCCAGGGAGCCAGCTCGGCCTTCACCTGAGCCCCCGGTGGAGAAGGAAGGCTTGGATGAGTCTCTTGTCTGAGCAGAAACCTGGAGCTCAAACAGCGCAAGGTCCGCATCCCAGCTCCTCGTGGTCAGGTTACTTAGCCTCAGGCCTCAGATCCTGAGTTGATAAAATAGGGACCGTAATACCCACTTCTTAGTGCGATTATGAAAATTAAGTGAGATTCTACATAAAGCACCTACCCTGATGCCTGGTGTAGCACCAGGGCTCGAGAAAGTATATCAGTATTTATAATATGTACATCAATAGCTAAAGTATTTAAATATTTTAATATGTGCATCAATATCTAACGTATATCAATATTATAATATGTGCATCAGTACCTAACGTACTGAAAGTCACTTGGCAGCAGAACCTGGCTTCCAGATACTGAGTGTGTCTATAGCAAGGAGGCCATGTCTAGCCCCTGCGCTCCTGGCCCTCCAGGGCTGGTGATGCACCTCCAAGCCTGGCTGATGTCTTGGGGGTGAGCAGGACTGATCCTGTGATCAGAGGGGTCAGTGACCCGTGGACACCACCTGCGGAGGTGGAGGCGGGTGGAGGCAAGGCTGACTATCTACCTTTGAGCCACACTCAACCAGCAAGTCCAGTGTCCCTCCCGTTTGTGCCTATGTCTTCGGCTTCTTTAATCCATCCTGACCCACAAAAATCCAGATAGGGTCAAAAAAGGAAGTCGGGGCAAGTGATTTCCCAAAACATTTAGCATAGCCTTCCTTTAAACAGGAATTCTGCTTACCCATTTAAAATAGATTTCGACTTAGCATGATTCAATTTATGTTTTGGCCGGTCTCCTTCCAGATATTTTTCTGTGTATATATCTACTTCTAAATGGATATAGGCACATATACATATCTATATGGTAGAGAATCACACTAGGCTTACTGTTTATAACCTGCTTTTTTAACTTAATTTATTCTGAACATTGCTCCATGTCAGTAAATACACAGTTCCGTCGCGATTGTTTTCATTCTTTCTGTTTACGTCGTCATTTTTTATTGCCGAGTACCTTTCTCCAAAACACAATCGGATTTTTTTCCTTGCTGAAGGTTTGAGTTCTAGCATGGGGAGCACACTGGGTGGCGTGAAATGCACACTCGCGGGCTGATTTCTTCACGTTGTTCGTGCCTGTGCTGTGATTGTCTGGACACAGCCATTTCTTTACCCTGCTTTCCTGGGGTGAGGGGTCGGGGGCAGCCCCTCCACGAGCATCATTGCTGCCTGGTTCCTAAGGAGAGACCGTCTCACTGACACACTTCAGTCGGTGAAACTTGAAACTCTTGGGCAAGTCCTTTTCCAGTTTCAGTCTTGAAGCTCTTGGGCAAGTCCTTTTCCAGATGAGTTTTGCTCGTTCATCAAGTCCTCCGCTCGACGGAACCCTCGCTGAGGACAAAGGGCCGTGGCTGGTTCATCCTCATCCTTCCTAGAACAGCACCTTCCATCCAGTATTGAGTAAACGTTTGTTGAATTGAAGCACCAGATGTTTTCAAATTAGCCGTCTCCATTATTCATTTCTGCAGCACAGCGTACGTTTCTCTGGCCTCCTCGTGTGGGACATTTAAGCACAATTTCGTCTTTCTTCGGTTGGCTGAGTGCCGGGAGCACTGCTTTCTGTGTGATGGATGACGCAGCAGCAGCGAGGCCTCCAGGGCCTGTCACAGAGCGTGGCTGACTCCCGGGTACTAAGCGCCCTGGAGGGGTGCGAGCAGTTCCGTTCCCACCCCCGCGTGGGCCCCACACCTGCTCCCTTCTAGTCGGTGGCAGCTCAGGGACTCCGCCGTGGAGCGTGAAGGCTCCGCGTGGAATGAGTCAGCAGGGGCTCGCGGTGAGGATGGGAAGGCCGGCCTGGGAGTGAGGTGCCCCAGCTCTGTGGTCTCCCGGACCGTGTCGTGCCTCTGACGCTGACCTATAGCGTGGGAAGGTGAAGGTGATGATGTTGGATGGAGAGGTGGGGTTCCAGGGAGTCTTGGGGTGACCGAAGTGGCCTAGGGTATGAGGATGTTCAGGAGGGCGCCTCCACAGACCTTGGAAAGAGTCTGAACACACAGGCAGCCTGCAGGCTGCACCCCTGGGGCGGCGGGCAGGCAGTGGTCACGTGGAGGGCGGGGCACACATCTCTGCCCCCACCCTTAGCAAAGGACCCTCAGTGTCATTTCCTCTGTGGCCAGCCCAGCCTGGATTCATGCCCCGCCCACTGAGAGTGAGGCCCCCCGGGCAGCAGTCCCACCACCCCTGACACCCCACCCCAGAGGAGGCTCTTCCTTGTATGGTCTCCCGTCGCCTGACCAATCAGCCTCACTCAGTGTGGACGGGGCACCCCCTGCCCCGCTGCTGCCCAGCGAGTGTTTCCTGTTTCTGTGCGTCTCTTCCCCCCAGCAGGTTGGCACATTCCAGGAGGGGCCACATCTTGCCTTCTCAGGTGTAATGTTAAAAGTAGCTCTCATTTGTTTATTCGTTTATTCCACAAAACTTCATCATGCCGGAAACAGGAAGGTGAACAGAAACAGACGCGGCCTCTGCCCTCTGGTTGTTGACAGCCTAGCAGGGGAAGTGACCGTAGTTACACAGCCACACAAATGAGGGTAAGTCTCAGTGGAGGAGAAGAGGCGAGAGCCTGTTAGGGAAGCTCCAACCGGGTTAAGACGGCAGAGAAGGCTTCCTGAAGAAGTGGTGCTTTTGCTGAGGTCTGAAGGATGCATAGGCTCATGAGGAGAGCGTGTGGTCAAGTACATCCCAGACAGAGAGAGCAGCACATGCCAAGGTCCAGAGGCAGGAAAAGCAGATTGAGGACCAGGGACTGAAGTCAGGCCAACACGGCTGGGGCTTGAGATGGAGAACGAGGCAGTAGAGTAGGGGAGAGGGGTGCAAGCTGAGGTCACAAGGAGGTAGGTCCACCCTGAGCAGGCATCATGCGTCATGTGAAAGGGTGTGGTCTTCATCCAGAGGGCAACAGGAAGTCTCTGGAGGCTCCTAAGCTGGCAAGGACGGTAGACAGGACGTGATGAGATTTGCATCTTGAAAAGATCACGCTGGCTTCCGTGCTGGGAACCAGCTGGAGGCTGGCCAAAGTGGGGTGGGGCCGTGGTGCAGGCGCCGGAGATGGCAGTATGGATAGGGAGGGTCTTGGAGGAGAGTGGACAGTTCTAGTGAGATTTAGAGTTCCTGGAGATGGATTATTTGGATGGGCAGGAGGGAGAGTGGGGGTCAAGGATGACTCTGGGGTTTTGGCTTATATAACTGATGCGTGTGGCATCCTTCACTGAGGCAGCTGTGCAGGACTGTGGTTGCCGCCTGCTCCTTACCGTGGACTGTGCTGAGCACTTTCGTCAGTCATCTCCCTTGACCCTCCTAACTGTGACATGAGCCTGCCTGTTACCACCATCTTCGGGACAAGAAAATGCAGCTCAGAGAAGGCTGGTAACAAGTCCAAGGTTGCATCTAAATGGCAGACGCTGTGCTCCGCTGCCCCAAAGCCTGTGTCCCGTGGGCTACCCCCTGAGCCTTTCCCCATGCGTGTTCTGGGATGGGAGGTACATTTGCAAAAGGAATGCATGGAGCGTCTGAGTCAGGCCCAGAAGCTAGACTTGGTTTGTTTAACGCTCAGACACAGTTTGAGGCTGCAGGAAGCATGAGAGAGCCAAGCCCGGGAAGCCAGCGCTCACTCACCCGGGGCAATTCCGCTCAATGGAAACCCACTTGGCAGGGAAGCTGGTGGCCACCCCCAGGCCCGGCTGTCCTTGACACGACTGTGCAGTGTTCCCTTTACACTGAGTTGATGTTGTGGCCGGCTCACACTCTCTCTCTCACTGGCTTTTTAAAATACCACCTGCTTAATTTTCTTTATCGGAACCTGGAACAAAGACCAAGCCCATAAGGGGAAAAGGCTCGTTATTCTCTTCTTGGTCGAGATTTAATAGAACAGCAATTATGTATTATTTGAACTGGGGCGTGTTATCTTTTTGCTGGCCCGGATTCCGCAGCTGGAGACACTGGAGCTTGTAAAGAGGCCAAGAGATGGCCGGGACTGACCAGGGGTTCCACTAGTGATGGCTGGTAGCCTGAAAACAGGGCTGCCCGTGGGCCAGGGAGGGTATGCCCTGTCATGTCACCCCCAACTCCCTCCAGAACCCCACAGGACAAGGGGAGGAGAGAACACTTGGGACATGCCATCCATCCCTCCCCCACCAGGACTGGGAGCTGACCCAACAGCCTTTGACCCTGCCTCTGGAAGGCAACTGGTCCACACGGCTCCTGCCCCCAGGCCAGGTGGTTCCGTGTGCTGTGTTCTCTGGGTAGAAGACAGGACACAGCTTTCAAGCACTCTCTCCTAGCTTCTTTCCCTGCCGCCCAACAGCACAGATGATCAGTCAGTCAATCAGATGCTATTTATCGAGGGCACGTGCACGCCCATCCTTCAAACCCTGCTTAAATGTCACTCCTCCAAGGCAGCCAGACATACCCTTTGGCCTGGCAGGCAGGCCGACCTGGGACTGAGCGTTGGGTGCCTCACCGGGCCCCACCCTCCCAACACAGGGCTGTGCTCCACGCGGTGCTCAGGTCTCCTAAGGTCCAGTAGAGGGGAGCTTCCCAAATCCTGACTGTCGCTACCTAACTGTGGGACTGCGGGCAGCCTTCAACATCTCTGAGCCTCATTTCCTTCACCCGTATGATGGACATCATGACACCCACCTCCTTCACCCTCTGTTGCCAGGGTGGCAGGGGCTGGTGTTCCATAATGGGGGGAACTGGTCTTCTCTCCCGATTCCCAGCAGCATCGTCTGATTCAGCAACCTTGGGAGGGGGTTAGGGCACACTGCGTGCTTGGAGGACGAGCTGTCATTGAACCGTACAAGCATGTAGAAAACACAAGAGGGAAATCTCCCCTCTCTGAGACGGCTCCACTGATTTTCCCACGTGTGCCTTCTATACGGGATCATGGGAATGAGCAGGAAAAACAGCCCGCCGGCTGCAGCGCCTCCTCCCTCTCTTCACCCCAGGAAGGAGGGGCCCGGGTGTGTTTCTTTTTTTTTGCGGTACGCGGGCCTGTCACCGTTGCGGCCTCTCCCGTTGCGGAGCACAGGCTCCGGACGCGCAGGCTCAGCGGCCATGGCTCACGGGCCCAGCCGCTCCGTGGCATGTGGGACCTTCCCGGACCGGGGCACAAACCCGTGTCCCCTGCATTGGCAGGCGGACTCTCAACCACTGTGCCACCAGGGAAGCCCCCATGTGTGTTTCTTGAGTCCCATCTTATGGGCTTATGGGGGCCCCTGTCCTAGAGGTCGAAGGGTTGGGGTGAGCATTGGAAGGGGTAGCAAGAGGCAGCTCTAGTGGGGAAGGGGGAGTCTCCAGACTGGTGGCTCGGGGCTCCAGGGGGACAGGCTGCTGGCCCCCAGAGAGGGGGCACCCCAGCCTGGCACAGATCCCAAACCCAGGCCTGACACAGAAGTGGCCAGGCCCCTTCCCCCTCTGAGGGATGTGGGAGCTCAGAGGGGGAACAGCACAGCAGTGAGCAGTCCGGCAGCACCCAGGGGACCCTTCCCAGACGTACTGCGCCACCAAAGACCCCAAGCCTGGGACCTTCGCGAGAGCGGAGCCCGAACAGACTGGGATGGACTTTCCTGCCAACCCAGAGGGACAGGAGCTTGGAGCAGATTACAATTTATTTGGAGAAATAAAAGAAAAATGACATTTCTTGTACCTGCGGGTCTGATGGAAGCGAATGCATACCCCCCACGAATGTATCATAGCTTCCCTTCTGCCACGAGCTGATTCCTCACCTCCTGTGGCCCCACTGCCCAATCAGGCGGTGACAACATGCTCTGAAAAGCCAAGTTGGTGACATTTCCCTCTCCGTGGAGAGGTGTGCTCCTTGCTCAGTTGGCAGCCCGCAGAAAAGGCCAAGCCGCAGATACAGCCTTCCCTCGACAGGAGAGAGGAGAGAGCCCCTAGCCCCGCAGGGACCGGGCAGCTTCCACGCAGCGGCAGAAGGATGCATTGATTAGCTGGTGTGACTGTTCTCTGAGGAGGACACGCTGTCCCTGAAGCAGACTCTGCCTGGGTTAGCCCAGAAGAGGTCTCAGCCCCACCAAGCGCCCCTCTGCCTCCTGGTGCCTTTCATCTGGCTTTTTCCCACCAGGGCTTGTGGCTGTGCATCTCGGGGAAGCAAAATATGTACCGAGAAGTTATGTGATCGTCAGCAACTCTGTAGAAGGAGAAGCGCTGCAGAGACTAGGTTCTGGCGGCCCACGTGTCCGGGGGCGGTTATATAGCAGCTCTAGAGGCAGACCTGAGTCTGTTACTTACTTGCTGCGTGAACTTGAGCAATTCTCAAACTACTGCCTGTAAAATGGGCCTAATTCTTATATGACAGGGGTCCTGGGATCGTTAAATGAAGGGCCTTGGCATGAAGGAAGTGCCCAAGCGGTCACTGGTATTTGTCACCATATCATTGTCTTACCTTGTCAGGCACACAAGTGAATGTTTTGCAGGGTTATATACAAATGTCTGTTTTCTTTGCTCCATGTTCTTTTTTTTTTTTTGTTCCTGGTCTTCCCTTCCTTTCACTATTGCATGCTCTTTTTTTTTTTTTTTTTTATGTTTTCTTTGTTGAAAAACATCATTTCCTGCCCACATTTCCGGGGACCGACAGTCTGCTGTTAAGGCCGTATCGTATTCAGTTGTGTTTGCCTGGATCGGCCTCTGGTATTGGGCGTTTGGGTTGTTTCCAGTTCCTTGCTATTGAAAATGATGCAGCTGTGACTCTCAGCAAGCTTATTTTTTTTTGACGTGATCCCAACAGGATGTGCGTGTGAGGGTGAATTTCTATCACGGAGATCCTTGGATGGGCACACCTATTGTGCCCCAAAGCCGGCTACGGGTCTTAGATGATCTGTATCCTTTGGGTTATCGCCCCTTGGGGCCTGAAGCAAAAGCCATCCCCTCAGAAGGTGCCAGAGGGCTCCTTGGTTATAGTTTTCCCAGCCCCTCAGCTGAGGAGGAAGGAGCTGAGTGTTTACGTTCCCGTGTCCTCTCTCTTGTAGAAAGTCTGCACCAAATGCGGGATCGAGGCCTCCCCCGGCCAGAAGCGGCCCCTGTGGCTGTGTAAGATCTGCAGTGAGCAGAGAGAGGTAGGGTACCCGGGGCAGCGGGGTCTGGGGGGGGCCTGGGCAGGGCCGGGGCGTGCACGAATTCAGGGAAGTTCATGGTTGGTCACGGAGAGGGGCTTCTCAGAAGGCCAAGGAGGGCCTACCAGGGGCAGCCCGGGATGAGGGTGGGGAGGGTAGCCGGCTGGCTTGCCCGTTCCCCAGTGCAGAGGGGGCAATGGACCCTGGTTCTGCTCTGCCTGGGGTCCGTGGTCTCAGTGGGGAGCCCCTCGCACTGCATATAGGTCGCAGGTGGCATTTCATGGGCGTCTATTATTATCATAACAGAAATGGCTGCCCCGGGTTGAAGGTTTACTCCGCGCGTGGCACCGTGCTAAGTTCTTTACGCGAATGAATTCATTTCATCCTTATGCAACCCCACAGGCCAGTGCTGTTATTATCCCCTTTTAATGATGGGGAAGTGGAGACGCAGGAGGTTAAGTATCTTGTGGGCACCGAGCTAGTTAGTGGGTCTGACTGTGGTCTAGCCGTGGTCTGCTGTGATGACGCCGCCCCCAAAGTCCCTCTGGTTCTAAATTTCTGTCATTCTACTTCTGATCCCATTTGAAGGGAAGAAATCAAGGCTCAGCAAGGACTCTGAGGCAGTAGCAGATGGGGGGCTCGAACCTACGTCTCCCAACCCCAAACCCAGGGCTTTCCTCACTGTGCCAGGATCAGGAATGGGACGAAAACAGTGGAGGACCTTGTCAGGCAGCTCCTGGGAAGGCCACGGGCCAGGGATCTCAGGAACAGAAGGAGTCGGGTAGAGGGAAGATGCCCCAGGTTTTCGACATGTGGATTTATTTTTTTTACTTACTTGCTTGGTGATTAATATGCGCCTTTCATCTGAGGATCCATAAAATGTCTCTAGTTAGAGAAAATCCTCCTCCGTGACATCCTTGAATATTGCTACCCTGCCATTCCAAGTCTCCCGTCCTGGAAACCCTGTGGGATACAGTTCTGAGCCTCTCCATCCATTCTCCACAGCTCCCAACTGTGCTTTCTCATTTTTTTTCTTTGCCTTTCTGAGATACTTTCGGGGTGAATTCCTCAGTTCCTTTCCAGCTCGCTAAATCTTTGAGACTCTTTGTTGGTTGTCTCTCTCAGCAACACCTTTCCTTGGGTGTTTTGGAATTGGGGTTCGTCTGCTCATCTTGAGTGGGAGTCCGTCTCTCTCTCTCTTTCTCTCCTTGCTCATCACCTCCACACAGCCCTCCTTGCCGAGTGATTTCAAGTTGCCTCCACCCAGGTCCTGGGTCCCCCGGCGCAGGGCCAGCTGTCTTGGGTTAGTGATGAGCTGCATGTTCACAGCGATCATGGGATTATTCCTGGAGCCAGTCGTCAAAGCCATAGGCAGTCTGGCCAGGCCCTGGCTACGTGTGTGCTTCTTCCAGCTTCTATCACTATTCACATTCACAGACAAGCTTTAGTCTTAGGAGGGTGGGGAAACGGTACCTCTGGTTTTTTCAGCTTCCTCCCTCAGATGGAAAGTGCTTTCACCAGCCCCCATTTCAGGGACTGGTCCCCCACCTCCCATGGGAGACTTTTAGTCCCTGTACCCTTGGAAAACCAACCTTCCAGCTCCCTCCACCTGCCTCTGGGTTCTGAGTCAGCAGGCTGTGCCTTCAGCCCCTCAAAATAGTAAATATTTGGAGCTTCTGATCCATCGAGATATATGTCTTACTTCTGAGAACAGTTGAGCTTCCTTGCTGGAATCTTTTCATGGACCACTGTCGTGTCTTTGGAACAGGGAAGATAGTAGGCAGGGCCTCCAAGCGTGAACTAACGTTCTAGTCTGTCTTGCCCAGAGGTCCCTGGTGTCTCATCCTGAAATGGAGACGATAATACCTGTTTCCTGGAGATACCTTGAACATTCAGCAACATCATTACAGTAGACAAAGTGTCCAGCCTAGAATAGGCACTCCATCAATATTAGAAGCCTGCCTCTCTTACCCAGCTGGAACTTCCCCCTCTGAACTTGAGGTCCTTCTGGGCTTCAAGGGGTCCCTTCTAAGATGCAGGCATCCACGAGAGAGGAAAATTCCCCAAAATACTATCTTGTAGGAGATTCCTGAGCAGGATGGCAAGACGCGGCTGAGCTGTGGGGAGGATGGAGATGAAGGAATTGTCAAGGAAAAGGAGGGCGATAAGAGGAAAGACAAAG
The DNA here is from genome assembly GCF_963455315.2 of Globicephala melas. Lineage (NCBI taxonomy): Eukaryota > Metazoa > Chordata > Mammalia > Artiodactyla > Delphinidae > Globicephala > Globicephala melas. The sequence continues at coordinate 7,111,937 of NC_083333.1, forward strand.
TTAGCAAACGTCGGGCTTCCCTGGTGGTGCAGTGGTTGAAAGTCCGCCTGCCGATGCAGGGGACACGGGTTCGTGCCCCGGTCCGGGAGGATCCCACATGCTGCAGAACGGCTGGACCCGTGAGCCATGGCCACTGAGCCTGCACGTCCGGAGCCTGTGCTCCGCAGCGGAAGAGACCACAACAGTGAGGGGCCCACGTACCGCAAAAAAAAAAAAAAAAAAAAATTTAGCAAATGTAATAATTTAGTGGAGGGCTTGGGTAGGGGTCAGCTGGCCCCGTCCAGCCCCACTGTGAGTTACCCTTACGCTCATTAATAGTCCTGAGCTACCGCAGGCAGCGTCCACCACCAGCCCGTCCTAATCTCTGAGCGCTCCGATGCCCAGGAAAGTCTGAAATAGCTTAGGATGAATTTTCTTATCTTTCCTTAAGTAAAGAATATGAGGCTGTGCACTGTGCTATCAGTTTGTCCTTGAATTTCTAGAGGCTGATAAAACTGGGCGAGATCAAGGATGCTGTATTCCCTCTGCAGGACCAGGCAGACTGTGGACGCTTAGGAGGTGTGGACGGGCCCTGAAAGTATGTGTGTCTGTCTGGGTGCCTGTGGAAGCCATACCCAAGCGCTGCATTTTCCTGCCTGCTTTTGTGGTGGGAGAGTGCCAGGGAAATTGGTTTCCTAATGCCTTTTTTTTTTTTTTCCCGTAGAAAAATATCTAATCGCAACAAAGAGATAGATAAATAGAAAGAGCATTTGAAATGTCATTTTAAGTGCCACACAGAGCTGGTTCTGAGTCTGTGATAAAAATGTGGCGTTCTGTCGTGCAGCAAAAACCAGGTCCTGATGGAAGATCTTGCCTTTTCTGATGGAAACTCTCATATTACTGTGCCCAGACACGCTTATCTTCTTTTTCCATTTGACTCTTCTCTGCTGTCATCTTTGGCTGTAATTACAAGTATTTTTTTCTGGAGTGAGTCGAATGTTGGTTACATGTCCCTGGGACCATCAGGTTGGCATTGCTGCCTGTTTTGTGCGCTTCGGGGATGCAGTGGTGTCCGCTTCGGCCCCTCTGCTCTTCAGGAGCTTACAGCCTCACGCATTTAGTTGTGCGGGCATTCAACGCTTAGTTATTGGGCATCTTCTATGCACCGGGCAAAAGAACTCTTCTCATGGGAGATGGAGACCACAAACGCAATAAAGTAAGTTCTGCCATGTCACCGATGGTGAAAAAGTACTTGATAAAGGGGATGAGGTGATGGGAACATAGGGGTAGCTGTTATTTTTTACAGGGGTCAGGAAAGGGCTCACTGATAAAATGTCATCTGAGCTGAGGTGTGGAACACACTGTGTGGCTGCGTGGACAGAAAGCATTCCAAGTAAAGGGCACTGCAAGTGTAAAGGCCCTGAGGCAGGTGTGTCCTTAGTAGGTTTGAGGAACAGCAAGTAGAACAGTGTGACTGGAGCAAAGTCAGGTTCAGGAGAGGAGGTCAGAGACGTGGCCGGGGGTCAGATCATGTTGGTCCTTGTAGATCCTTGGAAGGACTTTGGCTTTTACTCTGAGTGAAATGGGGAGCCCTCGAAGGTCTGAAGTAGAGGAGAAGCGTGACCTGAATCCTCCCCCAATTTTTTTTTTTCAAGTTCTCTTTTATTATCAATTAGAAGGTCTTTAGGATTCCCTGGCATGTTTTTTTGTGTTTTTTTGTTTGTTTTTTTGTTTTTCTTAATTTATTTATTTTTGCTCTGTTGGGTCTTCGTTTCTGTGTGAGGGCTTTCTCTAATTGTGGCAAGCGGAGGCCACTCTTCATCGCGATGCGCAGGCCTCTCACTATCGCGGCCTCTCTTGTTGCGGAGCACAGGCTCCAGACATGCAGGCTCAGTAGTTGTGGCTCACGGGCCCAGTTGCTCCGTGGCATGTGGGATCTTCCCAGACCAGGGCTCGAACCCGTGTCCCCTGCATCGGCAGGCGGACTCTCAACCACTGCGCCACCAGGGGAGCCCTCCCTCAATTTTTAAAGGATACTCTGGCTACTGTGTTGAGTATAAATTATAGACTATAATGTCAGAGTTAGTACCATGATACTTCATCTTTCTTATTTAGTATTACCCAAGATATTTAAGTTCTTGACTGTTGTTACCCTTAGAAGTTTTCATTTTTTTAAATATTTTATACATTTAACTCTTTTCTGATTATAAAATTAATATGGATCATTGATATTCACAATGTATAGAAAGCATAAAGAAGTATACACCCTCCCAAAATCCATGATCTTACCATCCAGAGACAATCACTGTTAGCATTTTGGCGTAATTACTTTCTATCTTTTTTCTGTGTCTGTTTTCTTTATATTGTCGAACCTCTGTTTTAAAATTAACATTTTATCGTAAGCAGTTCTCAGTGTAATCAATAACTCTTTGTAAACATTCTGTCATATGGATATTCTGCTAATTTAAGCCATCTGAGTTATTTCCTTTTTTCCTTCTCATTGCTAATTGCTTTATATATCTGTGTACATAGCTTTTTGACTACCTTTGAGATTATGTCCTCAGAATGGATACTTAGAAGGGAAAACTAAACACCAGTGTTTATAGAACCTCATTACCTATACACCCTTGAGTTATTGCTTTTGACTTATAATTAGCTGGCTATGTGATCTTAAATAATGACATGTGGACAGTGTATTTTCTGAGTCTTTTGCTATCTGGTAATAGCTGTTGCCTTTATACAAAAAAGACAGTGACTTGACTGATATGCAATTGATCATAATCTTTCCCACTCAAAATTCTGTGAGTTTGGCTTCTGTTGTCTAACCGACCACACGTGAAAAGAACCACCATGAGGGAGAGTAGGCAAATGTAACGACTAGGAGAATCAGTGCCCAGGGAACTAGAGATAATAGTGAAACTGTGAAAGAAATATAAATAGGTTTTTTTTTTTTGGCCTCACTGCACGGCATGTGGGATCTTAGCTCCCCGACCAGGGATCGAGCCCGTGCCCCCTGCAGTGGAAGCACGGAGTCCTAACCACTGGACTGCCAGGAAAGTCCAAATAAGTTTTTAAATTAAGTAAAAGAGATAAGAGAAGCAATAGAAGCCCAACTGAACAAATAGGACATTTGAAAAAAGAATGAGCAAATTTGAAAAAGAACCAAATGAACCATTTTCTTTTCTAAAAATGAAAAATGTTATTAAGGAATTCACAAACTCAATCAAATGATACTTCAGTAATTTTTTAGAGCAGTAAACCTTGTCATTCCCATTAACAGACACAGATGGTTCCTTATCATTTGCTTCTTATTCATTGTTTTTTATTTTTGATCCCTGGTTGGCACTCCCAACAGCTTGGAGTCCCCGGCCCCTGATATCCACTGTACTGACTGCCATGAATATGATGTTTTTGTGACCACACGAAACTGCAGTCTTTACCTAATTAAACCAGCTGCTTATATAAGTGTTCGGCCTCCCAGCTCCCTGTCCCACCTCATTTCTATTCCCTCTGTGGATGGGCACGTTCTTTGGTCACTTTCCTGGTTTCCTTGTCAGCAAATTAATAAACTCTGATACAAGTTCGAGATTTAAAGACACAGAAAAGGGACTAAGGGACTTCCCTGGCAGTCCAGTGGTTAAGACTCCGCCTTCCAAACGCAGGGGGTGCAGGTTCAATCCCACATGCCTCATGGCCAGAAAACCAAAACATAAAACAGAAGCAGTATTGTAACAAATTCAATAAAAGACTTTAAAAATGATCCACATCAAAAAAAAAATCTAAAAAAAAAAAGAAAGAAAGAAAGAAAAGGGAATGAGACATCCCTCAGTGGACTGGTTAAACGGCACATCAGGCACACCTGCAGAACCCCAGGGAAGGACCTTGTGAACCAGAAGACAGTTTCCAGGATGCAGTGTAGGCAACAAGCAGGTGTAGCCCGTGAAGTCAAAACTGAGAACAGGAGAAGGCGGGCTGACCAGATCTGATGCTCAGCATAAAGTAGTTTTGAAGGCGAGAACAGAGACGTGGGGGAGAAGTCTGAAGCCAGGCGTATGCTTTTATCCCCTTTTAAATAACCTGGTAGTATTATTTATGCCTATATTTGGAAGTTAGTAATGTCATCTGGATACGCCTGGGTCATTTTCACTGATTTTTGTCTAGGACGAACATAGTTGGATCTTCCATTCAGAAAAGCTTTTCAATTATGCTTTTGCTTATTGCTTTGTTCCTGAACTAGTCTGGTCTCTTCTTGGGAGCACTTGGAATTTGAAGAGTGCATTTCCATTCTCTGCCTTGTGTATTTATCATCTTCTACCAAGTCATTTTCAAGTTCTCTTCATTTTTCCCTCCATTCCGAAAAATCTTAAAACTTTTCTTCCACGTCACTGATTCTTTTTTTCTCTTTTGTCTGACTTTGATGGCTTCCTGTGTTTGGTCTTGGTGGTTGCACATGTACCTTTATCCCCCTCCTGATGCTGTGAGAGCTGCAGGCCCAGGGTTTACCGGAAGCAGCTCAAGCACTGCTCACAGCCCCTTTCCTTTGTCTGGGATTCTGCTCCACGGAGGAGATACCCTGATTCTCCTGGGACCTGGCCCTCTGGCCATCAGGACTAGGGAGGAGGCTTCCCTGGTGGCGCAGTGGTTGAGGGTCTGCCTGCCGATGCAGGGAACACGGGTTCGTGCCCCGGTCCGGGAGGATCCCACATGCCGCGGAGCGGCTGGGCCCGTGAGCCATGGCCACTGAGCCTGCGCGTCCGGAGCCTGTGCTCCGCAACGGGAGAGGCCACAACAGTGAGAGGCCCGCATACTGCAAAAAAAAAAAGAAAAAACAGAACTAGGGAGGACTTGGAAATCTGTAACCCCTAGTTTGGCTCTCCCCACTCTCCCCACTCTCCCCACTCTCCCACGATTGAGCTTTACTTAAGAAAACACACCTTCCCAGATGCAGTTCACTGTTGCCAGCTCCTTCCCACACCTACCTGGTTGTTTGCTGGGAGTCTATCTCCCATCCATAAAGACAGAATTAGAGGAGGGAGGACAGCCCCTGAGCACCACCAGAAACCCGTAATCGTGCCACGCCAGGAAGGCTGCCCAGGGACAGCCCTGACCCTGCACCCTGATCCCTGCTAGGCAGGCAAGGGTGGGTGGACCCGTGACACTCGTCTCATCCATCCCACTCGCCTGTCTTCAGAGGGGAGACTGACTGTAGGTGAAATGTCAGATCCCTCCCGTGCTGGTGTGCGCGTGCCCTTCACTCACGAGCTTTCTTGGGTGTGTTAGTGCGAGCTTGGGAAGGACCTCATCGGCGCTTCTAAACACACGATGTTGCAAAGCCAGAAATTCACGTCATTGATTGTTTAGCCTTTAATCCGATTCATTAAAAAAAAAAAAAAGAGTGACTTACTCAAAGTTATACTGTAATCAGGGGGAAAGTTAATTGGAATCCAGATTGCCCAGGATTCTAGAAACCATTCCTGCAGCCTCTAAAATGTACCTTTGGAGTAGGAAGGCTTCTTTGAGGATGCGGGCATTCTCTGAGGCGGATGAGCTAGAAAGGGGAGAAGGCCAATTTGTAAGTAATTGGAAGCTGATTAATACAATGAGAGCATTCTTCTCCGCTCAGCGTCCGCTGTGCCTTCCCTGTTTCACTCAGCATCCTGATTATAGCTCAGTGGAGACCGGGCTGCACCAACACTTACTGTGTTTCCTGCAGTGCTTTTCATATAAAACGTGTTCGGGAAAGGTTTGCTGATTGAAAGAGACATTTGCAAAAGAGGAAAGCGGGTTCCTTGTTTAGATCACTTTAGAACCTTTTCCCAGCAGGGGGCTTTTGACTTCCCTGTAGTCTTATCACAGATGGCCCTGGCTGGGGCCCTGCGGTGCCCATTGATGCTAGGTCTGTATTCCTGCTTCCGGCCCCTCTCTCCTTGTTGCTTCTTGATTGACTGAAAGGGGAATTTGTGGAGTAGGAAAGTGGCTTCACATGGTGGTTTTTAAATCATCTCAAACACCCTCCCACAGGCTGGCGGGTAACCAGTAGCCCAGTTAGGGCCCCTGGGTAGGGTCCACCTTGGCACAAGCCTGCAGGAGGTTGGGAGAATCAGGGGCCCCCTCGCTCCCAGCTGGAGCCCGTGGGAAGCAGCCATCCAGCCACGCCCAGCATCCTCGTGGCACTTGGCTCCCAGGAGGGCAGCCCGTGCTCACCGCAAGCTGCCATCTGCTTCCCTGCTCTGGTTCTCTTCTGGTCCTGCTGTTACTTGCAGTTTGGATTTTTGCTGCAAACAGCTTTGCCAGAGGGTCGCCCCCGGAGGCACGGGAGTGCGCTGAGGAGTGGGTGGCTTGCGCGCGGGTGGCTGCCTGAGCACCCCGCCATCTGTGTCTGGCTCGCTCCGGGCTGCTGCCACTGCGGCCCCAGGGGACCCGGATGGTCACACTTCCTCAGTGTGTTGGCCACCGCCACGTGCCCTGCTTTGCCAAGTGGAGCGGCTATCAGCGCAGGCTCCTGGCCTCCCACACAGGCGGAAGCAGCAGGAGGAGGAGGGTCCTGGGGCCCAGCAGCCCCCCTTCCTCCTGTGGGGAGGCAGAGTGGTCTCCCACCCCTCCCTGCCCCTTATTTGGGGTGCCTACCTGAGCCTGTGTCCATGCGCTGGAGAAAGAACTTTCCTCTCTCAGGTGCTGCCTCATCCAAGAGGGAACTGACATTATCACCGTTGCGCTCCAGTCCGCTGAGCCTGGTGTCCTGGCTGGGGAGTCCAGTCTGGCTCTGAGTAGCAGGCATTAACTCAGCACCCACTGTGGGCCAGTCAGTATCTCGCGTCATCCTCACTGGAGCCCAGTGAGGTATTCACTCTTGTCTTCGTGTCACTTGCCCAAAGACACCAGGTAGTAATTGATGGAGCAGGGGTTGAAGTCAGGAGTGTCCACCTCCAAAACTCCTGACAACTCTACTGTCTATTCATGCATTCATTCATTTATTCATCCGTTCATGTAATAGTCATTGAGTAGTTACTATGGGCTGGGCACGGTCTTAGGCCCTTGGAAAGTAGTGATGAACAAATCAGCCAAATATCTCTGCCTTGAGTTTGCATTTTAGCAGGGACCAGGGGAGGAGAGAAGGAACAGACAATAAACATAACTGCTGCAGGAAGGGGGACCCCTTCCAGGGCCCGAGAGCGGGCTCTTGTCTAACACTTGGAAATGAATTGTCTGAGGAGACATACACGTGCTGACAAAGCAAGAGGCTTAATTGGGAAGGGCGCCCAGGCAGAGAGCAGCAGGGTAAGGGAACCCAGGAGAACTGCTCTGCCACGTGGCTCGCAGACTCGGGTTTTATGGCAATGGGGTTAGTTTCCGGGTTGTCTCTGGCCACTCATTCTGGCTCAGGGTCTTTCCTGGTGGCGCTCGCATCACTCAGCCAAGATGGATTCCAGCGAGAAGGATTCTGGGAGGTTGGTAGGACGTACGGGCGGGCGTCTCCTCTCTCCTTTTGACCTTTCCTGAATTCTTCCGGTTGGTGGTAGCTTGTTAGTTCCCCATTCCTTACCGGGACCTCCTGTTGTTAAGATAACTCATGCAGATGGCTACTATCTTGCCTGGCCAGGGTGGGCAGTTTCAGTCAGTGGTTCCCCTCACATAACCAAACTAATACATGAGCAAATTATACAGTGTATTAGATGTTCACGGGAAGAGGAGAGCAGAACAGAGCAAAGAGATCAGGAGTGTGGGGTGCAGGGTGGGGAGGGAGGTGGCCGTGTTGAGAGTAGACCAGCCACCATGTGACACCCATTAGGATGGCTAATATTTAAAAAGCAGAAAATAGCAAGTGTTGGTGAGGATGTGGAGAAATTTGAACCCTTGTGCGTTGATGGTGGGAAAGTACAATAGCGCAGCCACTACGGAACACAGTATGACAGCTCCTCAAAAAATTAATGATCTAGCAATTCTCCTTCCGGGTATATACAGCGTTCCTTACGGCATTATTCACAACAGCCTAAAGGCGGAAGCAACCCAAGCATCTACCATTGGATGAATGGATAAACAAAATGTAGTCTATGCCTGTTATTATTCATATTATGCAGCCTTAAAACGGAATGGAGGGCTTCCCTGGTGGCACAGTGGTTGAGAGTCCGCCTGCCGATGCAGGGGGACACGGGTTCGTGCCCCCGTCCGGGAAGATCCCACATGCCGCGGAGCGGCTGGGCCCGTGAGCCATGGCCGCTGAGCCTGCGCGTCCGGAGCCTGTGCTCCGCAACGGGAGAGGCCACAACAGTGAGAGCCCCGCGCGTACCGCAAAAAAAAAAAAAAAGGAATAGAATTCTGACACATGCTACAACATGGAAGAACCTTAAGGATATTATGCTAAGTGAAATAAGCTAGACACAAAAGGACACATATTGTAGGATTTCCTTTTTTTTTTTAATGTTTATTTATTTGTTTTGGCTGCACCAGGCCTTAGTTGCGGCACGTGTGATCTTCATTGCGGCGTGTTTTAGTTGCAGCATGCGAGATCTAGTTCCTGACCAGGGATCGAACCCGGGCCCCCTGCATTGGGAGTGCAGAGTCTTACCCACTGGACCACCAGGGAAGTCCTCAGGATTTCCATTTATATGAGGTCCCTAGAATAGTCAGATTCATAGAGACAGAAAGTAGAAGGGTGGTTGCCAGGGGCTGGGGGTGGGAGAATGAGAAATTATTGTTTAATGGGCACAGAGTTTCGGTCTGGGAAGATGAAAAAGGTCTGGAGACGGATGGTGGGGACAGTAGCACAGCAGTGTGTGCACTTGATGCCCCTGGACTGTACACCTAAAAATGGTTAGAAAGGTAAATTTTATGTTATGTATATTTTACCACAGTTAAAAAAAAGGGTGTGGGTGGAGACTGGCCAGGGTAGGCCTCTTTGAGGAGGTGAGATGTGAGTAAAGACTTGAAGGAGGCGTAGCGGGGAGGCCAGTGGCTCTCTGGGGAAGAGCAGCCCAGGATGGGGCCACACCCAGTACCCTGTGTTCACAGGACAGCACGGAGCCAGTGAGGCTCGCCTCCTTCCACGGGAGGGGGTCCTGGGTTCCCCTGAGGCAGGTGGGGGAGGGGGTGGTCCCCGGAGGCTCTTTGGCCACGGGGAGTAGGGAGGGGAGTCGATGTGCTCCAACAGTAAGCCCTTGGCCCACCAGGAGCAGGGCCCACAGGTCCTAGCATTCGGCTATTGCATCACCGGCTGCCCCTCCACCACTTACTCAGCCACCCAGGTGTGCTCAGTGGTCCACGGGCTTGGGAACCCTGTGGTCCCTATGACCGGGCTTGAGAATAACAAGGTGTGGACCAGCTTCACTGACCCTGTGATCAGTTGGTGTGACACTATCCTGACACCACAGCCCGCTTACCCCCCCCCCGCTCCCCCCTGTTGGGCCTGTACAACCTGGCTTTCCCTGCTATGATACCCTCTTCTACATGGCCCTGGGGAGGCAGGTGAAAAGCTAGGGAGAAAGCATCTGATTGTGGTCCTTTTCTTGCATTACTTGGAATAAAAATTTGGATAATCAGCTTTTCCTGCACGTTTTCCAGATGCCAAATGACATTGGCTGGCACGATTGTTCCCCTTCCACTAGCCAGCTGTCTGGCAGATGGGGGCTAGGGAGTAGAGTGAGACTGCATCCTTTAGGAGCTATTTATTAAGCTCCTAGGTGGTGCCCAGCCCTGGAAATACACAACCATCCCCTCTTCTAAGGAAATAACTCAAGACACGTGTCCTCCTGCTGTGCCAGAAAATCCTTCTGTGAAAAAAGGAAGAAGAGGAGAACCAGCCTTTGTTGGGATCCTTGTCTGGGCCAGATGTGGGGCCCTGTGTCCCCACTCCTCCCACCAGATGGAAGCTCTGGGACCTTAAGTGACAGGTCCAAGGTGACACAGCAGGACGTGCAGAACCTGGGCTGTCTAAAAGGCTACAGCCACTAGACCAGCTTCCTCCTGATTTCTACCAAGCTGGTGACCACTGCCTTCAAGAATCAGCCTTCCTATTCCAGGATGGCCCACAGGCTGGAGGGACACGGGAGGTTTCACCCTCAGTAGCCAACGTAGTGATCCCCGACCGTCTGGGGGTCCCCTGGGTCCCTGCCCCGCTTCTCCTTGCCCTGATTTTGTAAGTTATCACATCCCAACCCAGGCTAATGCACCCACAGCTGAAGCCCAGCCTGGCCCTGAGTGTCATCTAACTGCTTACATCCCTGAACCTGGTTTTGGGTCCCAGCACCTGACTGTCCTCTTGACCCTTGAACTCTGCCTGCTGCTCCCTACCCTGCATCAACCCCAGGGTCATTGTCATAGGCTGGCTCCTGAGGCTCCCTGTTTGCAAACTAAACAAGAGGGCCATTCGGTAGGCGCCCCGGCCGGTTCGCCTCCACGTTGCACTTGGCACCTCCGGAGTGGCATCTGTGTATGACGTTCAGCCTCACACGCTGCTCCCAGCTGTACAGCCTGGAGAAACTCTCATACCTGCTTCCCGGGAAACATGACTGAGAATGCACGTAGCAGCATTTGTTGTAATAGCAAAAAACTGGAAACCACCCAAATGACCTTTCATGGTGGAATAGACAGATAAATTTCAAAGGATGAATTAAAAACCCAATGAGCAAAAGGGAAAAAAAGCAAGTCACTCAAGAATACGCAGTGATTTAAAAATACGATGTTCAAAAACAGGTAATAGTAAATGTTTTACTTAGAAATATACATATAAGCAGTTTTTAAAAATAGGAAGAAAAGCAAAGGATTGCTTCACACAACATTCCAGATGGTGGTTACTTTTGGAAGGAAGACAGGGAGGACCTATGGGCCCTTCTCAGATCTGGTCATATTTAATTTCTTTTTCTTTTTTTTTTTTTTTGCGGTACGCGGTCCTCTCAGTGTTGTGGCCTCTCCCGTTGTGGAGCACAGGCTCCAGACGCGCAGGCCCAGCGGCCATGGCTCACGGGCCCAGCCGCTCCGCGGCACGCGGGATCCTCCCGGATCGGGGCACGAACCCATGTGCCCTGCATCGGCAGGCGGACTCCCAACCACTGCGCCACCAGGGAAGCCCTCTTTTTTTTTTTTAATTTATTTTTATTTTTTTTGGCTGTGTTGGGTCTTCGTTGCTGCGTGTGGGCTTTCTCTAGTTGTGGCGAGCGGGGGCTACTCTTCATTGTGGTGCGCTGGCTTCTCACTGTGGTGGCTTCTCTTGTTGTGGAGCACGGGCTCTAGGTGCACGGGCTTCAGTAGTTTTGGCGTGTGGGCTCAGTAGTTGTGGCTCGTGGGCCCTAGAGCACAGGTTCAGTAGTTGTGGCACATGGGCTTAGTTGCTCCGTGGCATGTGGGATCTTCCCTGACCAGGGCTCGAACCCATGTCCCCTTCATTGGCAGGCAGATTCTTAACCACTGTGCCACCAGGGAAGCCCTTAATTTCTTAAAGAGTTCACAGATGTTTACTTCAGTGTGGTTCTTTGAAACACACTGTGTTTCCATACGGTTTTGTGTGTACGCTAAATTTCACAGGCACACACCCAAAAGGTAACAGGAGATCACCAAAAACCAGACCCAAAAAAGCTTAAATCAGTGATATGGAGAAAAACCTTTAAAATCTCCCAGAATGCAGGGGGAAAAAAAAACCCCAAAGTGCTAAAAACAATAACGGAGACAATGATGAATCTGGAAGACAGAGAAGGCAATGGAGCCTCAGAATTACAGGTTTTCCCCAAGAAGGAGCAAGACCAATAGGAAATGAAGCAGTAATCAAATCCATAACCGAAGAAGGCGTCCATGATTCAAGTCCACACGTCGGAACACCGGAAGACCCACGAGCTCTGCCAAGCAGGGGTCAGCCCAGAAACCATTTCATGTTGGCTTTGGAGTACGTTTCTGAGACTGTGTTTACACAGAGGCATGTTTGTTGTTCTGGGAATTGAATCAAAATCACGAAGCTCCTCTGAAAAGACCTGGCTGGGTATAGCCGGCCTGTCCAGTTTTCTGATTCTAGCCCTATTCATCTGCCATGTGTGGCCCACTCCATCTGGGAACAGAGGCTGGGCAGCCAAACACCACCGCGGCACGCTTGCCCTCTCTCAGGTCTGTGCTGGAGCAGGGAAGATAGTTAAATATTCGGGATTCAAAGGGATTTCATGCTGCATGCAAATAAAGACTAAGAGGTGGCGGGTGTACAGTGTTGATGAAGCAAGTAAATAAGAACAGTAGCGGGGCTTCCCTGGTGGCGCAGTGGTTGAGAGTCCGCCTGCCGATGCAGGGGACACGGGTTCGCGCCCCGGTCCAGGAAGATCCCACATGCCGCGGAGCGGCTGGACCCGTGAGCCATGGCCGCTGAGCCTGCGCGTCCGGAGCCTGTGCTCTGCAACGGGCGAGGCCACAACAGTGAGAGGCCCGCGTACCGCAAAAAAAAAAAAAAAAAGAACGGTAGTGAAAGCATCATTCTCCTCCGTGGATTTGTTAAACTTGCAAGACCATTCTAGACAAAGGAGAAGACGGTCTCTCTGGGACCAGAGAGAGAAGGAAGATAGGGGGTCTCTGTTCTCAGTGACTTGTAGGGACCTTTCCATGTCAAGATAATCTGGGAGATGCAAGGGCTAGTGGGGCACCCCTGGAGGCCATGGGAGAGGGTGAGGCCAGAGCTGGAGGTTGGCCCACCCGCCCCAGAAATCCTCTGTGATGCCGGGGCACATGGCCCTCCAGCCATCACGAGCCCTTATTGGATGCCACCTCCCTCTGAAGCTGGCAAACGCTCCTCACCAGTAACTGTGCAGAAACCTCGCCAGAGGAAACCCCTCACCGGGGGTTAACGGAAGCCAAAGCATTTCCTCCGGTTCTGAAATAATCTAACCAAGGGGTTTAAATTATCCAGAAAACAGCACCCTCAGAATATTTCTTCTCACTGCACTTTTTCGTTTCCGCTATGTTAGCCATTGCCTGCCGCCCAGGCTGACCTGGTTGAAGTAGAGACACAGATGTAGAGAACAAACGTATGGACACCAAGGGGGGAAAGTGTCTGTGTGTGTGTGCCGGAGGGGGGGTGGATGAATTGGGAGAGTGGGATTGACATATATACACTAAGATGTATAAAAGAGATAACTAATAAGAAAGTAAATAAAGGCAAAAAAAAGAAAAAAACACTTGAAATGAAGGGGAAATTCGCTTAGGCCCAGGGGAGGGCTCTGGCTCCTGGGGGGGGGGGCAGGGGCGGGCCCTCTTGTCTTTGCTGGGGCTTAATTTCTAGCCCATCTCCTGGTGAGGGTGGGGCCTTGGCCCTGTGTAGGGAGCCTGAAAGCAGCCAGCAATACGGGGAAGGGTGGGGTGAACAGGATGAGCCTGTTGACTCTTGCTGGGGCCTAGGGTGGGTGGGAGGATGGTAGAGACGTTCTCACTGGCTCACCAGCACCCCCCCCCACACACACACACACACACGTGTGCGCGCCTGATTTTTTTTTTTTTGTCTTTGTCGGATCCTAGTTGCGGCACGCAGGATCTTTAGTTGCGGCATGCGGGATCTTAGTTCCCCCACCAGGGATCGAACCCGCGTCCCCCTGCAGTGGAAGCATGGAGTCTTAACCACTGGACCACCAGGGAAGCCCTGCCTGATGTGTTTTAAAGTGTTGTCCTTTAAATTACAAATATGCAAATATTCCTGGGAGGAGTCTCATTTAGCTTTCCCCTAACACCTCAATTCTTAGTTAGCACTTTAGAAGGGATTAGTGGAGAGCCAGAACCTGGTGGGTGGCTGGTGGGTGCCTGGGCTGGGAGGGGGGCTCTGCCCGGGATTGCTTACTTGTGCTCTACACCGCAAGATTGAGGATTCCACCCCAGGTGCTGGGGGGATGGATACAGGGAAACCCTCCCGGGACGGAATAGCGCCTGAGGGCAGGCCATGAACACACTCTCACATGGCAGCGGAAAACAGAGTCACAGACCCCAGCCCTTTGTGGATTTAGGTCCTGGGGCCACCCGTCTGCAAGGACATTTGATCTTTTCTCTCCATTGCTCAATCTTAACACGTAGGAGGTACTGAATGAATGCTGTTCGAATGAATGACTATGCAGACTCCCTCTTCAGAAGTTGTTTGTAAGCTTCGCCTTTCTGAGGGAGGGGAAGTAAGCCGTGAGGAAAGACGACCGCTCTAAACTTAATTCCTACCAAAAGAAGAAAAAGGAAAAAAATTTAAAACAAAACAAGAAAGTGAGAGGAAGAGATGAAGGAAAGAAAGAAGAAAAATAAAACTGTCAGAAAATCAAGTATTTCGGTATGAAAAACTCTCTAGTTTTAATTCTGCTAATTGTCTTAGATGGACAGGCAGACAGATAGGTGTATATATGCATATATAGCTTTTTAGTTATTCCAACCAATATTTGTCTAATCACTTACATTACAGTAGAAACAGTGCCTTTTAACTCCGCTTGCCCAGAAAGATGAGGAACCCAATGCTTTTTTCCTTTCCAGCCACTTCTTGCTTTTTGTTGAGACAGCCTGAAATTTGGGGACAGATTATTATTGTTCCTATTTTTAAGCACCATTTCTTTCACATTTTTACTCTTTTTCAGTTATATTTACATCAGTTTTCTAGGCTGAATTCTACCTCGCATTTATTTCACCGATGCTGGTGAGTTTTCTGGTACCACTGCGTCCCCCCATTCTGGAGCTTTTTATTTTAATTCATCTGTTTGTCAACTGAGCAATTTTTTAGGAAGACTGGATGCACCTCTGTTTTCAGTTTTTGCTGGTAGGATCCACGCACCTTTGGGGGATGAGGATCACAGCCCTCTTCTGATTACAGAGGCAGGTGGAGGTGTCATCCTAGGCACATAGGACGGCAGGTGATGCCGTCTCCACAGGCTGCCTCTGGTTACACGTGTGTGACACAGGCTTGTGACCTGCTTCTGCCCCGCTCGCTTCTCACCCTAAACAAACCTGCACAGTCACATCCGTGCCACAGTCACACACGTCGTATACATGCCGCATCTGCATCCTGCTTGAATAGGGTAGCAGATAATCCAACTGTCAAGTCGTATGGCCATAATCTGGTTTGACTGGACAGATAGCATGTCTGCCATAAAGTAATGCTGAAAATACATGTGCGCGTTACATTAGCACATCCTGTGTTAACTCGCCTTGCTGAGTATCAGCTTGTTGCCCTCGGCAGTAACCATGGCTTTTCATACTCAGCTTGTCACCACGGAAACCTGGTCACTGAGTACTGCCCAGCAGTCTTGAGAGAAGCGTCTCTTCCAACTAACAGCGTGATGCCCTGGGCCCTTTCTCTTTTCAAAGGGATCCAGCTCTGCCTGCCTTTATGCTGGGAAGCCCTGGTTCCCTTTGAAAAGTTGTCCAGGGTTTTCCCATTGTCAAAATTCTGACTCCTGGAGGTTAGGGGTGGGCAGTGACATCAGAGGGGGAGCTTCTCTTTCTGCAGGGGCAGAAATGTCCGTGTTGTGAACTCGTGCTGGTGTTTTCAAACTAACCATCACTTGACTAAGCCTTTCCTATCTTGCTCCACTACAAAAAATTTAATTACTGCTTTCTTTTCCTTCCCTACCAGCACATCCAGATTCAACATACCAGCCACAGACCGTTCCAACACCATGTGTCAACCTGCCAAGCAGTGCAGGGATTTAATAACATTGACATCCAATTACCAACCTGTTATACTTCAATTTAAATCAAAGTAACACATGCATGTGCTTTTAAGAAAACATCCAGTTGCTCTGAAGAGCTTATGCTGGAGGATGGCAGTCACCTGTCCCGCCCCTCCCTCACCCCGCCCATCACATATGGACTGCTTGCTTTAGTTCACATGCTGACTCCTGCCCTGACTTTTTTTTTTTTTTAATCTTTATTGGAGTATAATTGCTTCACAATACGGTGTTAGTTTCTGTTGCACAACAAAGCGAATCAGCCATATGCATACGTATATCCCCATATCTCCTCCCTCTTGCATCTCCCTCCCACCCTCCCTGTCCCACCCCTCTAGGTGGTCACAAAGCACCGAGCTGATCTCCCTGTGCTATGTGGCTGCTTCCCACTAGCTATCTAATTTACATTTGGTAGTGTATATATGTCCATGCCACTCTCTCACTTCGTCCCAGCTTAGCCTTCCCCCTCCCTGTGTCCTCAAGTCCATTCTCTACGTCAGCGTCTTTATTCCTGTCCTGCCCCTAGGTTCTTCAGAACCGTTTTTTTTTTTTTAGATTCCATATATATGTGTTAGCATACGGTATTTGTTTTTCTCTTTCTGACTTACTTCACTCTGTATGACTGACTCTAGGTCCATCCACCTCACTACAAATAACTCAATATCGTTTCTTTTTATGAATGAGTAATATTGCATTGTATATATGTGCCACATCTTCTTCATCCATTCATCTGTCGATGGACATTTAGGTTGGTTCTGTGTCCTGGCTATTGTAAATAGTGCTGCAGTGAACATTGTGGTACATGTCTCTTTCTGAATTATGGTTTTCTCAGGGTATATGCCAGTAGCGGGATTGCTGGGTCATATAGAGCTACCATATGACCCAGCAATGCCCTGACTTTCTTGCTTTATCAACGTTAGGTACTCTCTATCGACTCGACTCCATGCTCTGAAAGATAAGGAGCTGGCTAGCTTGGACTACTCTGCTTCCCCTCTCTCCTCCTAATTTTTGATACTGTTATTATTATTATTTTTTTTTTTTTTTTGCGGTACGCGGGCCTCTCACTGCTGTGGCCTCTCCCGTTGCGGAGCACAGGCTCCGGACGCGCAGGCTCAGCGGTCATGGCTCACGGGCCCAGCCCTTCCGCGGCATGTGGGATCTTCCCAGACCGGGACACAAACCCGTGTCCCCTGCATCGGCAGGCGGACTCTCAACCACTGCGCCACCAGGGAAGCCCCTGTTATTATTTTTTAACTCTTTGATTACATTTGTAACTTTCTATACTATTTGCCTCTTTCTTCTTCCATCAACTTTAACATTCACACCTCCACTCCTTCTGCATGAGTTGTGGGTACGAATGCCTCTATTCTTCCCTCCCCTACTCTCACCTCCCTCCTTTTCTAGGTGACACCCTTACTAATAGATTGCCAGGATTGTACGTTTAGATTGTTCTGTTGCTGTAGTTAATTCTTTCGTGCTTTGTGATTTATGCCTCAGTCTTAGTTTACAAAGGTGACTGAGTGATGACAGGAAGAGGCTAATGCCATTGAAGGAAGAATTTATTGCTTACAGTTCCCAAAAGAAGGGGGCATCCCACGCCACTCAGGGCCACATGGGGAAGCACCAGAGGCAGAAAGGAGTGAAGGGAAAGCATGCGCCACAGCCTTTAATGGGGTTTCTACGGGAAAGGCAGAGCAGCGCAGGGTAAGTATCTTAGGGTGGGCTAGGTTGAATAGTTTCAGCGGCCGCTGGGGCATAGAGGCTGGCCCTGGCTGCCTGGTATCTGGCCCTGGGTTGAGTTAGGGTAGGGGGACTATTGGCTTGGTGAGTGAGAGTTAGGTAAAGGGGGTGGTTAGAGTGTGGACTCAGGATCGGTTGGAGGGTTTGTAATATGACTTTCACATACCTGCAAAAGCTGCATCACAGGGGAGATGTAAACAGCTTTGGCCGTTGGTTTGGCCCTGTGATGAATGGATGCCAAGTAGACAAATACAGAATCTAAGAAAACAGCACTTTGTCTCTAGGTTAATTAATTCTAAGAGCTGAAAATCAATAAATAGCATTTAATTTCACAAACCTGTATATGATTTTGTAAGAGGGTGAAAAGGGCAGGTTCAGGAGCTATACTGCCTGGGGTCCTGTATTTATTTTGTTCTTCCCTGTTTGTGTCACGTGTTCTCTCTGTGCCTGATTTCCTCATCTGTAAAATAGAACTGTTAATACCACCCACCTCATCGGATTTTTGTGAGAGTTAAATAAGTTATATATAAAATTCTTGGAATGGTGCCTGACACATACAAAGTGCTCAATAATTATGAGGGATTTAAATTTTTTTATCATTTTGTAAACATTAAACACCTCAGGGTGGGCTTCCCTGGTGGCGCAGTGGTTGAGAGTCCGCCTGCTGATGCAGGCGACACGGGTTCATGCCCCGGTCTGGGAAGATCCCACATGCCATGCAGCCTGCACGTCCGGAGCCTGTGCTCCAGAATGGGAGAGGCCACAACAGTGAGAGGCCCACGTACCGAAAAAAAAAAAAAAAAAAAAACACCTCAGGGTCAAATGATATGTGAAGATCACATTTTGGTAATTTGTGACACCTCGACCCCTGGACCATCCAAAGGAAAACATTCCTAGTATCATGATCAAATGGATTTCTTTTTAACTCTTTATATCTTAAACCACGTCACAGTTTAAGTTCCCTAATATTTGGACCATGACTTTCTGGTATGATTTTAGTTTTCCCTTGGAGTGTTTTATTGCCCTTTGTTCTCATTGACAAAAAATAATGAAACTCTATGTCCTTTTATGCAGCTCCTTGATTTTACGTTCTATTGCGTGGAGCCTTCTCTTTTCCTGTCAGAAACCCCTGCAGACCCTTTTCCGGCTCTATCCTGCACTACTTACTGAAAGCCGTCTTCATGGCATTTCCCTTCGACTCACCTGCTGAGTTGGAGACACTGTTTCTAGGATCTTGTCTTTCTTGTTTTTCACCTCTGTTTTGTTGGAGCTCATCCTGAAGTAACTTCTTAAAAAGAGACCATATATAGGAAAGTTGGAGTCCTTGCAAGTCTAAAAATGTCTCTATTCTCTGGTTTCATTGACAGTTTGGTAGAATTCTAGATGCAAAGTCTTTTAGTATCCAGTGTGCCGATGATAAGTCTGATGCTGTTCTAATTCTGGTTTCCTTGTAAGAGACCTATTTTTTCTTTCTGGAAGCTTCTAGGATCTTTTTATATTTATAACTAAGTGATTTTATGAGTATGTATTTTACTTTCCTTTTTTTCTGCCTTAAATTCAATTAAAAACCTTTTAATCTGAAGTCTCATGTCCTCTTTCAGCTCCTGGAAATGTTTTTCTATTGCTCTGTTTCTGAGGAGTCTATTATTAGGAATTTGACCCCTCAGGTTGAGCATTTTTGACTTCATCATTTCTTCCACTTTTTTCTGTTTCTTCATCTTTGTGCTCCAGCCTTCCAAATTTTCTCATTTTTATCTTCCGGCCTTTATTTTACATTTTTATATTTCTGCATTATAGTTTTAGTTTCTAGGGGCCTTTTCTTATTCTCCAATTGTTCCTTTTTTGTAGCATGTTGTTCATATTTGATGAATGAGCCTATATATATTTTAAGTCCCTGAATTTAACTTTCCTACTTTATTCAGTTAATTACCAACCTATCCGATTGTTTCCTTTTTCTAGAAGTGTGTAGAGGTTGGATGTCCTACCAGAGGTGTGGAGGCTTAAATGCCTTGAAAAAGCAATCATTTATTTGCTCATCTGCAGCTTGGGCTGGGCTCATCAGGGTGATTCTTTTGCTGGTGTCTCCTGGTGTCATTCATGGACCGTAGTCATCTGACAGTTTGACTGAGGTCAGGGTCCAAGAAGCCTCACTCCTCTGCAGCCGCTGCTGGCTGTTGGCTGGGGTGTCTTGGTTCTTCTCCGTGTGGCCTTTTGTCCTTCGTACACTGGACTAGGCTCTCTCATGATGGCAGCAGTGTTCCAAACTGGTCAGAAGTTTTCACATGTTACTTCTGCCACATTTTACGTGTCAAAGCAAATCACAAGCTAGACCAGATTCAAGAGGTGGGGAAAATAGACTCCACCTCTTGATGGGAAAAGAGGAAAATAATTTGGGACCATGTTTAATCTACTACAACCTCCCAGGCAATGTCTCCCTCTGTCTTAACTCGGGCTGCCATAACAAAATAACATACACAAGGGGCTTAATAGGAGTTTATTTCTCACCGTTCTGGAGGCTGGAAGTTCCAGATCAGGGTGCCAGCACATTTAGTTCCCAGTGAGGGCTCTCTTCCTGGCTTGCAGACTGCCATCTCACTGTGTCCTTACACAGAGGAGAGAAAGGCAAGCTCTCCGGTATCTCTTCCTATAAGGACGTTAATCCCATCGTGAGGGCCCCACCCTTATGACCTCATCTAAACCTAATTACCTCCGAAAGACCCCCATCTCCAAATACCATCACGCTGGGGTTTATGGCTTCGATATATGAATTTGGGGATGGGGCACAGTTCAGTCCATAGCACCCTCTAAGAGCCAGTGTTTCCGTTAAGTAAGCTGAGTTGAAAGCCTTGAAATCTGGATATGTGTTCAGTAATCTCAGCTGATGGGTATTTGTCAGGCATCTAGCATGTGCTAGCAGGTGCCGGGGGGCCTGGGGGGCTCCTGCTGTCATGGTGCTTTCAACCTGGTGCAAGAAACAGACACGTAAATAGGCCTTCATAACAATGTGTGTGCACTGAAGTGGGAGACCTGCATGGTTCTGTGGAAGCTTCTGGATAAAAGTAATTTCCTAAAGGCTGGATTTCATTCTCCCAGCCCAGGGAAGGAAGAAGAATCGGCGTGTACAAAGGCCTGGGGGCGTGGACAGCTTAGTGTGGTCCTGGAGTGGGAGTGGCTATGTTGGGTGATCCCCTGGGCTGGGGAGAGAGGCAGGAGCTGGCGGAGCCCTGGGGTCTTATTTGACACGTTGTGGAGTCTAGCTTGCCTGTCAGAGCTCCTGGGAAGCCAGCACTGTGTGTGTGTTTGTGTGTTTGTGTGTGTGCGTGTGCGTGTAGATGTATGTGTGTGTGTGTTCAGGTAATGGGGTAGGGAGAGCTATGCTGTCTCCCTGCCAGGGTGGGTGGACCCTTTAAGAGACATTCAGTAACAGGCCATTTCCCACGGCTTTTCAAGACTGGAGCATGTTAAGCAAACAGAATGTGGTCCCCTGAAGGCAGAGTCCCACGCTCTGTCCCCGGGGACAGTTCCTTTGTTTTGCCAACTTGGTTTGTTCATTCAGTCACTCAGTCAGCAACATTCCTGCCACGTACAGCCTCCTAGCTGGGTCCTGGGAATACAGGGATGGCTCCGGCACAGCCCTGCCCTGGAAGAGCTCACAGCTTCTTAGCTGGGTGAGGGTCTGGGGCAGCAGAGCTGCTCTGATTATGCATAAAGTGGCACTGAAGGCTTCCTAGGGGAAGTGTCCCTGCCTCATGGAGCCAAGGGTGAAGGGCACTCCAGGTGCAAGGAACAGCATGTGCGAAGGCCAGACTGTCCCCCCACTCCCACCCCTGGGGTGAGGAGCGGAGAGCGTGGTCGCCTCCCCTGAGTTGACGCAGGTGTACTCCTGTGTCGCGTGGGAGGTGGGGAGAGGTGGTAACACACGGAAGGCAGAGCGGGGAGCAGGGGCAGAGGTCTTAGGCCGCCCCTCCCACATCCTCCCTGGAGGCCAGTGCCCTAGACCTGCCCTTCTGTCCAACAGGCTCTGCCAATTACCACCTTCTCCAGCCACAGCCGTTCAGGAAATGCCGATGATTAGCGATTGTTATCATGGTAATTAAAATTCCCAGGGAACAGCTTGGCTAATATCCATCAGTATCTGCTGTCAGGTTGGCAGCGAGGTGAAATTGGAATGAAAACCTCGAGGCAGAGGAGCACCAGCGCGCGAGGCGGAGCACCAGCGCGCGAGGCGGAGCAACGCACGCGCGCGCGAGGCGGTGCGAGGGGAGGATTTAAGGCTGAAGCCACCCCACACCCTGGCCTCCCGCAAGTGTCATGGGGGCTGTGTGGGTTTTTTCTCATTAAATGGCATTTTCAAGGTTAGCTGCTTTGCCGGCCTTATCACAGGGAACCACTCGTGGGGAGCAGAGCGTGGCTTTGCAGAATCACACGGCTTCTCCAAAAAGCAAAGGTTTTCCCCATCCGCGGCCCTAGACAGGATGGTTGGGGGTTAATTTCCACGGAGGGCTTTTCCCACCGCTGTTCTTGGGGAGCGAGTCAAGTGTTGATGCCAGGCTGTGGGTGATAGGCTTGGATGCCCACAGCAGAAATCACGTGATTAAAAGCTACTGCATTTTACAGGGTGGCGGCAGGCAGCAAGGCGGGAGAAGGTCTGAGGACATGCCGGGACTGGTGTGGGGGGAGGGGAGATGGCTGCTCAGAACTGGGAGTCCCTCACCCCTCGCCTCACCAGTTGGACTCTCCCACGTGGAAGGCATTTTCCAAAACACCCGACAGTGTCTTCAATGCACCCCTACACGGTGTGCCCCCCATACCTAGTGATGCACCTGTGTGCTCTCGTCCCTCTGCCTTGGGGACTCAGAAGATGCTGCTCCCCCAACTGGTCCGGGATCACCAGCCAGTCTGGTCTGGTCTCTGCCCATCACAGCAGTATCCGGCCTTCCACCTGAACTGCAGCGCCAGCACGAGAGAGAGAAACGGACAGACCAAGGCCCCGGTACAATGAACTCACCTGCCTCCTAGACCCCAGGGAGGCGCTGCACGCCTGGCAGACTCGTGGGGCCATGGCCCCTGCTGCGCATAAATGTCGGGGTGAATTGTATGAAACTGACAGGGGTTTTTATAGGTCAAAAATGGTTGAACACACACACACACACACACACACACACACACACACACACACAAAGGCTGAATATCAGTAGTTTCATGCAATTCAACCTAATACTTTGGGTCTTGTGCTCTTTATCCCGTTTTCCAAAAGCACTTGACTGATCAGTGTTTTTTAAGTGGGTGGTAGGGGTGGAGGTGGATCCTTGCAACAGGAAATGAAGCTGATGGCATGGGGCCCGCTGGCTGGGATATGCCAGGGTGGGCAGGGGCAGCCGGGGCTGTGGGTCTCACTGGTGCTTGAGGAAAGACTGGGAGCACGTGGCTGCCTTGTGCCCTGAAGTTCAAGGTCAGGGATGTGCACCTTGGCACGCCCTGCTAGGCACTCCCTCTTTATCCCCCTTTTAATCTGAAGTGGTAAATCCACTTGATTAATTACAAGAATTTGGGTGAAACCCTCCGGCCACTTCCCCAGGAAGGCGACAGACTATATGGATTGGGTCACGCTCCAGCAAACAGCCCATGGCTGCCAATTCAGTCGTTCAGCCGGTGTTTACAGAGCCCCTACTGTGTGTCAGGCGTGTGCTAGGAGCTTAAAGATCCAGTGTTGAGCAGAGACGCCCTGGGCCTCCCTCCCGGCTGGTAGACTCTGGTGGGAGAGACAGACAAAAATAAAGGACCAGCCAAAAGGTGGAAGCAACCCAGTGTCCGTCAACGGATGAGTGGATAAAGAAAATGTGGTGTACACATAAAACGGAATATTATTCAGCCTCGAAAAAGGAAGAAAGTTCTGACACATGTTAATGAACCTTAAGGACATTATGCTCAGTGAAATAACGAATGCTGTATGTACGTCAAAAAGGCAAGTACTCTATGATTCCACTTAATTTGTAGATAGAAAGTAGAACAGTGGTCACCAGGGTTTGGGGGAGATGGGCCTGGGGACTTGTTTAATGGGTAAAGTTTCAGTTTTACAAGATTAAGAGTTCTGGAAATGGGCTACCCAACAATGTGAATGTACTTAACATACTGAACTGTACACTTAGAAATGGTTATGTTGGTAAATTTTATAGTGTGTGTATTTTAACACAATTGAGAGTATAATGTGGGGTCCCTGCCCTGAAGTCACTTAGTGCCCCGCTGGGGATTTGACTTTTCTTCCTGAGGGCAGTCTGACGATATACGTCATCACCTATGTACGCTATACGTCATCATCTATGTATATATATCCCTTGACCCGGCAGCTTCACTCCTGGGGATATTTCCTAAGGCAGTAAACGACAGCCGTCTGATGATGGGTGTGCCACAATGATGTTTGCAGCACTGTTCAGAAGAGTGAAAAATTGGAAACAATTTAAACTCCCATCAGTGGCGGGTTGATTTAATTAAGTTTAATAAATCCAAACTATAGAACCATAGTTTCATGTGGAGACCGTTACTTATGAACACAGTACAACTGCTGTGATATATAGTTAAGTATCATATAATAGCATCTACATGACCCTATTCTTCCAAAAAGGAAGGAAGGAAAGGAGGGAGGGAGGGAGGGAGGGAGGAAAACTGAATTGTATATATGCCCAGAAAAGGGTGTAAGAAAATTCACAGCACAGTGTTAAGCAGGGCTCTATCTGTGTGACCTTCCTCATTTTGCTTTTTTGTTATTGTCCTAATTTTGCACGATGTGTATGTATTTCTCAGGGGAAAAAAGGCAAAGCAACGTCCATGGTGGGGGTCAGAGAGGCAGTGCAATGCGGGTCCTAAGCCCACCCAGACCCCACCGTGCCCAGATGGCTTTCGAGGGCTTGCTTCACTTGGTCCCCCCGAGACCCAGACATGTTGGGGGCAGGAGGCTGGCACGCCCAGGGGAGGGCAGGCAAAGCCAGCACCGATGGATGCCCAGGCCTTCGCTTAGCAGAGGGAGGCCAAGTGAGCCCCTCACCAGCCCCCCATGGCCCTGGGCTTGGACACCTGGTCTCGGGAGCCACACAGCAGCTCTACAAGGACAGGGTAGCCTTGGTGGCGGCTGTTTGTGTTTGTTTCCTCTCCCTATATGACACCTCCCTGCCCTCTAGGCATCTAGACACTTAGCATCCATGATGGTGATGTCTGACCCGCTGAGGATTTACCCCCTGCTCAACCACAATTTAGCAAGCCCCTACTTCACATCTGTAGACTGTTGGGATGAGACTCTGGGAACCTTCAGTGTGGAGTAGAGGCCAATAGAATGGTAGGCTGGCCTTGGGCAAGTTGCTTAACTTGTCCGAGCCTCAGTTTTCCCATCTGGAAAGTGGGAATAATAATAGAGCTTCCTCAAGGAACCGTTATCACCAGATGCCTCTGGGAATGGGAAAGGAGACTTTTTAATTTCACACTTTGTGAATTTTAGATCATGTGCATGTATTACTGATTGGAAGAAATATCTACATATCGTAGGAGGGCTGTGAGAGGATCAGAAAGGATTTTCCAAGGCGGCTCCAAGAAGCATTCATCTCTACGTTATTCGAGAGCCACACGCAAAAGCGGGCCCTTCTGCACAGGGAAGCTGGGAGGGAGGGCTGAGTGACTCGTGCCCAGGACAGTGTTTGGACTCAGTGGTCCAGTGCCTGGCACTCTGGAGCATAAGGAGGTGACTGCCGTCTACTTGGAGAAATAGATACACCTCACTCCACGAGGGAACAGTAAGTGCTACAGTTAAGGTTCTGCAGACCCATTACTAGGGTTGAGGTCCTCTAGGAAAACTTGCTGGGTAGGTTCCAGGTGGGAAGAACCGTCTGTCCTTTTGCTGTGTTGGAGAGCCCTGTGCACATTGGTATATTAAAGGCTCTGAGAAGTCCTGCAGCAACAGAGCTTGGTTTAACTTGATGCTTCTTGATGGACATGATGGAGAACTCTTTTTTCTTTTTTTTTTTTTTTGGCTTGGTCCCTGCTAACAGCCCACAGATCCAGTTGGTGTAGAGGAGTTGGGGAGTGGGAAACACTGTCCTCTAGAGAATCAGGGCAGACTCTGGCCTTTTGATTTGATTTGGGTTTTTTAACATCTTTATTGGAGTATAATTGCTTTACAATGGTGTGTCAGTTTCTGCTTTATAACAAAGTGAATCAGCTATACATATACATATATCCCCATATCTCCTCCCTCTTTCGTCTCCCTCCCACCCTCCCTATCCCACCCCTCTGGGTGGTCACAAAGCACCGAGCTGATCTCCCTGTGCTATGCGGCTGCTTCCCACTAGCTATCTATTTTACGTTTGGTAGTGTATATATGTCCATGCCACTCTCTCACTTCATCCCAGCTTACCCTTCCCCCTGCCCGTGTCCTCAAGTCCATTCTCTACGTCTGTGTCTTTATTCCCGTCCGTGTCTTTATTCCTGTCCTGCCCCTAGGTTCTTCAGACCCTTTTTTTTTTTTTTTTGAGATTCCATGTATATGTGTTGGCATACGGTATTTATTTTTCTCTTTCTGACTTACTTCACTCTGTATGACAGACTCTAGGTCCATCTACCTCACTACAAATGACTCAATTTCGTTTCTTTTTATGGCTGAGTAATATTCCATTGTATATATGTGCCACATCTTCTTTATCCATTCATCTGTCGATGGACACTTAGGTTGCTTCCATGTCCTGGCTATTGTAAATAGAGCTGCAATGAACATTTTGGTACATGACTCTTTCTGAATTATGGTTTTCTCAGAGTATATGCCCAGTAGTGGGATTGCTGGGTCATACGGTAGTTCTATTTGTAGTTTTTTAAGGAAAGTCCATACTGTTCTCCACAGTGGCTGTATCAATTTACATTCCCACCAGCAGTGCAAGAGGGTTCCCTTTTCTCCACCCTCTGCAGCATTTATTGTTTGTAGATTTTTTGATGATTGGCCTTTTGATTTTAAATTGTCCCTTTCGAGTAGGAGACTTGGTCCCCTGGTTGTAAAGCTGTGCACGTTTGTCAGATGACAGGAGGAGGGTGACAGTGACGCTAGTGGGCACCACGTCTGCCGAGTGGCTGCTCTGCGCCTGGCACCAGTCTATGGGAATTTACATTCACTTGCAAGCCTGACCCTCATGGCCATCCTGGGAGCTGGCACTGTTCCTGCCTTCCACCTACCGATGATAAAACTGAGGGTCACGAAGGTTGATGCGTCCAGATCTCCAGGCTGCGGGATGACAGATCCAGGATTCAAACCCACACATCTGCTCTGAGCCGCCAAGGCTTCCTCTTCTCAGAAAAGGTCACCTCCTTCCTTCATACGCTCCCACTCTTCTTATAAATACCCTGAACACATTTCCTTCATCAGGAAAGAAATTACAGAGCACTTGGCGTTTTCTGAAGCAGACGTTAAGGGTTCGGGAACCTTATTGCACTCGCTGCTCTGAATTCTAATCTGTGGCTCTCTCTAAACTCCGGGGGCCCGTCTGTGCCCCGCACAGAGATAATCACATCCCGAGAAGCTCTCCAAGACCATGGTCAGTGCCAGGCCGTGGCCAGCCCAGCTCGTCCCCTGACCTCTCGTCGCTCTGCCCAGAGTCTCGAGGGGAAGGGGCAGCCCGGAGGAATGCAGTGGCCTCTTGAGCGCCTTCTGGGAGGCGGGGCCGGCTGGGAGCAGGCTACAGGGAGGACTGCTCTGCATCCTGTGCTCTGAGCAGGTGTCTCCCCCTCCAGGTCTGGAAGAGGTCGGGGGCCTGGTTCTACAGAGGGATCCCCAAGTACATCCTGCCCCTGAAGACCCCCGGCCAGGCCGATCGCCCCCACTTCCGACCATTGCCCACGGAGCCAGCAGAGCAAGAGCCCAGAAGTACTGAGAGCAGCCGCGTCTACACGTGGGCCCGAGAGAGAGGTAAGTCCCCACCGCGCCCTCTCCGGGATGGCAACCCACATCTGAGCCATCGGCAAACCAAGCCGCATGCACCAGGCCAGGGCCCGCCACCCCTCCACCTGGCTCACACTGGGCCTTGTCCCTCTCTGTGCCCTTGGCTCCCCGCCTGCACCACGTGGGTGGCTGGTCCTCAGCAGGGTGCTTGCTTGCATCAGGAGGGTCCCCCGGGGGCCGTTTCACCAGTAAGCACTAATTAGGGGGCAGCAATGCCATGGACAGCACTGTGGATCTGTGCAGAAACGTGATGCCAGTTGAGGTTTTTTGCAAAGCATGAAAATGCGTCTTTCTAAGGCAAGTCTGTACCACCTCTTTTCAGTGCTTGTCTGTGTCTCAGGAAGGGGGACTCCTGGCTTCCCTGGTCTAAACAAGCAAAGTGACGGTGTGCCCAGGGCCCCTTGGTGTTTGTGGTGACTGCACTGATGTGGCTGTGTCCTAAGTGGCCACCATCAGAAGGGGAACGCGCCCCATGGGTCATGATAACGGTGCTTGGGGTGGTGGACGGCTCTCCACTGCTTGCATGATGCTTTAGCGCTTGTGATTTTATCTTCAAAGTTCCTGGTCTCACAACAGACTCTGGAGGTGGACAGAACAGGTATTTTGTAGCCCCATTTTATAGATGAGTAGCCTGAGGCCCAGAGAAGAGGAGGGATTTTCTCAGTTCGGTGTGGCAGAGCTGGAACCAAAAGGTGGGGTCCTGCCCTTGCGGCTTTGACTCCTTCTGCCCTGAAATGTCGGAGTTTCAGCCCAAGACTCAGGGTCTGAGGGTCCTACATGAGACGTGGCAGCCAGAGGGATGAGGGCTTATCGTGTTCCTGGGGACGATGGACCCAAGAGAATAGACATGGCATCTGCTTCTGAGGGGCTCTCGAACATCTCCATGTTTGGATTATGACCTGGCATTTATCTTCTTGTCATTTGGACTTTGGTTTTCTTGTTACAAAAGTAAGGCATGTTTATTAATACACTTTTGAAAGTTGTCAAATGATATAGTTTCGAGGTAAAAACCCCCTGTAGGCCAGCCCTTCCAGACATAACTGGCATTAGCAGCTTGGTGTCTGTTCTCCAGATACTTTTTCTCGGCATCACTCGGGGTTTTGCAGCCAGCCTTCCTGCCTAATTCTCCTGGGCTCTGTTTGCCCTTCTAATTCCCGTGAGTCCACCTTCCCTGCCATCACTGCCACAGAGCAGCCTCGGTGGGGACCACGGCAAGTGCAGGTGCAACCTGGGCAGTCAGGGGGCAGCGGACGGCCAGGGGGGAGCCCCTTTTCCACCCTCAGCGCCGGGGCTTTCTCCTGCCCCAGCCTGGTCGGGGTGCATCTGTGTCCCTCAGACCGAGGGAAGAGATACAGCTGCGGAGGCTGAAGCTGGGGGACACTGGTGGGTCTAGAATGTTGTTTCCCATAGATTGAGGAGGAGAGACCTTGAGGCCTCACCCCGAGGGGCCTCAGTGCCCTGTCTGCTCCAGCACCAGTGCGGCACACATGAGCACACATGCGTGCACACACACACGCACACGCACACGCGCGCACACACACACACACACGCACACACACATCCCTAGGGAAGGGCAGGACCTTCTCTTGTCTCCTCGTCAGCCACGCAGACACACAGATGCCCTTTTAATTATGTGGGCAAGGAGGCCAGCGGCCCACACACTTGGAGTTGGCACCGTTATTAACTGACTTTGCAGTGAGGCCGGGCCAGGCAACGTGGAGGTCCCCCCGACCCCGGTGTGAACTCGGTCTCCCTCCGCAGACTGGGTTGGAAGCCCCCCAGGCCCCCAGAGCACGAGGCCGCTGGAAAGTGGCTTCCCCTCGCCATCTGCAGCCCCGTTATCAGTGGTGCGGGGTGTCAGGCAGGAGGCTGGGGTCAGAGCTGCGGTCTGTGGTCCGGATCAGAGCCTGTGTGCTAAGCCTGGCCCTCGTAGCACCCCATTCAGCCCCAAATGAGCTTGGGCCAGACAGAAACAGAGTGACCAGCACTGGGGTGTGGGCTCCCCCAACCACGCTGGAAGCTGTCTGCAGGCAGGGCCGTGTCTGTCCTGAACAGGCCGATTCCTCAGCACGTAGCCTGGGAGAGGCACGAGGTAGATGCTTATTAGGTGATTGAGTGGAAGAATGAAGGAATGAACTACCCACCTGCTCCGGGATGTTTGAAAGGCCTATGGAGGGATTTTCATTAGGACCTCAGGCTCCCCTGGGTCAGGGGTCTGGTGGACAGCCCAGGAGGCTGTGAAAACCACCTTGCTCTCCTGAGGCAGCTCTCCTCCCGCATCCCTGTCTCCAGGGCTAGCCCCACAGTCCCTGCTCCCTTATGTGGAAGCTGATCCTGACACCAGCTCCCTCTCTCTGACCACCGCCCCCGTCACCGGCCCCTGCCACACTCTCTCCTCCGTCTTTCACTCTCTCTCCCTCCCTCCCTCTTGGGCAGGTACATCTGTGTCTCCCAGCTTCTCCCCGCCATCCCAGCTCACTTCACTTGGAAGAGGAAGGGGAATCAATAGATAGAAGCCAAGAGGTTTGCAGGCCACAGAGCAATCAAGTGAAATGTATTGATGTTTTTGAGGCAGGTCCCTTTTCTTCCTCCTTTAAATTGTCTTGGTTAATTTTTAATTACATGAGCGTACCTGATAAATTTTTAGCAAGTTAAACAATTCAAAAGTCTATGAAGAATTAAAATCTCTCCTGCCATCATCTCCAAACCCCTTTCTCCCTATTCCTACCAACATATACTTGATACAGGGTTATGTTTTCTTTCGTTTTTATTTTAACAACAAAAATAGCCTCTTACCCATAACTCTGCATGTTGCTTTTTTCACTTAACAGAATATCATGGGCATCCCTCCAGGTCAATAGACACATAGATTTTACTTTATTCTTTTTAATGACTGAGTAAAATCCCATCATATCATATATTGTGATTTAATTATTCACCTATTGATGGACATTCAAATGATTTCTGGCTTTTTGCCACTGCAGGCAGTACTGAAACATCCTTATATGTGTATGATGCTTCTATTTCCGTAGGGCAGGTTTCCAAAAACGGGTTGTGTGTTTTAAATGTCAATAGACATTACCAAACTATATTCTGAAAATGTTACAGTTTTTTTTTGTTTTTGTTTTTGTTTTTTTTTGGCGGTACACGGGCCTCTCACTGTTGTGGCCTCTCCCATTGCGGAGCACAGGCTCCGGACGCGCAGGCTCAGCGGCCATGGCTCGCGGGTCCAGCCACTCCGCGGCATGTGGGATCCTCCTGGACCGGGGCACAAACCCGTGTCCCCTGCATCGGCAGGCAGACTCTCAACCACTGCGCCACCAGGGAAGCCCTGTTATATTTTTTTATACTCACCTGTACCTGCATCCTTGCCTGCCATGAATATTTTTGGTGTTTATCATTTTGGCCAGTAGGCTAGAAGAAAAACGATACTTCATTTTTCTAATTTGAACGTGTCTTCATGTCTTATTATTTATTGATTATTTAAGCTTCCTCTTTTAAAACTTGCCTGTTTAAACTCATTGCTCATTTTTTATTATGTTGTTTATTTTCTCTTACTGATTTGTAGATGCCCCTTAGGGGTATTAAATGGGTTGCAAACCTTTTTCTCCTTGACTTTATATTTTGTTTGACTTTAGTGTTTACTTATAGTATTTCGCCAGTTAAAAACAATTTCTTTTCATTTTTGTGAAGTCAAGTATGTCTTTCTTTTGCTTTGTGGCTCATAGGTTTCCTATCTTGCTTTGAAATGTCTTCTTCTACAAGGTTAAAAAAAATCTGTTAAATAAAAAGTTTAAGTAGTATGAGAATAAAAGGAAATACTTAAATATGATAAAATTACGCAAAAAGCAGAAATGTAACACCAAATATCATATTAACTGATAAAGCACTGAAGCCATGTTCTATCAAAAGACAAGTCAAGGGCTTCCCTGGTGGCACAGTGGTTGAGAGTCCGCCTGCCGATGCAGGGGACGCGGGTTCGTGCCCTGGTCCGGAAAGATCCCACATGCCGCGGAGCGGCTGGGCCCGTGAGCCGTGGCCGCTGAGCCTGCGCGTCCAGAGCCTGTGCTCCGCAACGGGAGAGGCCACAACAGTAAGAGGCCCGCGTACCACAAAAAAAAAAAAAAAAAAGACAAGTCAAGAATACCTCCATCACCATCATTCAACAGTATACTGTAGTATTTAATTAATGTAACAAGGCAAGAAAATAAAATAATCTGTCACTATTGGAAAAGAAAAAATTCTCTTATTTGCAGGTGATGTAATTGTATACCAAGAAAACCCAAGAGGGTCTATTAAAACAACCCACCAGGATTAATAAGAGAATTTGGGAAGTGACAGGACACAGAGTAAATCAATAGTTTACACCAAAAAATCAACAGTTTTACTCTATACTGACTAATTAGAACTGGAAAAATCCATTCATAATTGCAACAAAAATTGTAAAATGCCCAGAAACAAATTTTAAAAAAGAATTATAGGTCAAACATGGAGAAAATTATAGAATCTTATCAAAGGACACACAGTGGAATATTACTCAGCCATAAAAAAGAATGAAATCATGCCATTTGCAGCAACATGGATGGACTTAGAGGTTATCATACTAAGTGAAGTAAGTCAAACAAAGATAAATATCATATGATGTCACTTATATGTGGAATCTTAAAAAATGATACAAATGAACTTATTTACAAAACAGAAAGAGACTCACAGACATAGAAAACAAACTTATAGTTGCCAAAGGGGAAAAGGAGGGGAGGGATAAATTGGGGATTTGGGTTTAACAAACACACACTACTGTATGTAAACTAGATAAACAAGGACCTACTGTATGGCACAGGGAACGATATTCGATATCTTGTAATAACCTATAATGGAGAAGAATCTGAAAAAGAGTGTGTGTATGTGTGTGTGTGTGTATAACTAAATCACTTTGCTGTACACCTAAAACATTGTAAATCGACTGTACTTCAGTTTTTTTTAAAGTTACTATAGTCAAGAGAAACAGTGTAGTGTTGTCACCAGAATAAATAGAATATTTATATAGATAAGTGGAACAGAAGAGAAGAATAATAGACCTAAGGATGTAGGGAAGCTAAACATAGGTAGCTTTTCAGTTCAACGGGAAAATAACTTGTTTATTTATCAACCAGGGCTATAGCATAATTAGATTTCCATCCCGTCCCATCTGTATCCAGAAACACACTGCGGACAGATTAAAGATCTAAATGTTCGAAATAACACAGTGAATGCATTAGAGAAAGATTAGAAGTGTTTCTTTCCTCTGTGTCAAACTCAGAGATACTCTGGCGCCTACAGGACAGGTAGGCTGACTACCTGAGTTGGCTATGCTCTCCCTCCTGTGGACACTGGGTGTTGATTTTGGTCCAGGATTTGCGTGCAGACCCCTTGGTGAGCCCCCAGCGAGCTTGCTCATAGCAGGACAGTCATTCTTTCTCCAGGATGGGGTAGGGAAACAGTGTGACCTGAGTTCCTCCTGTGACTGGCCCTGGGTCCGACCTGGCTGCCTCTGGGGAAAGGGCTCCCCCCTCCCAGCCAATCAATCCAACGGGACTGTGTGCTCCACGCTGCTTTCCCTTGGCAGGTCGTCGCTCCAAGTTTATGGCAGCAATAAATATAGTCAGTTTTTGTGTACTCCCAGGCCTCTTTGTTCCCTTGAGAGATATAAGGTGTAAATAGTGGAACCAGCACTGTGGGCTCTTAGGTCTTAATCTCTTTCGAGTTGGACCCACCCCTTCTGCAGGCATCTTTCCTCTCAGCTGGATTCCCACCCTCGGGCAGTGTGTGGAAAGATATTTGCTGGGTGTAGGGATATTAATCTGGCATATTTGGGTAATAAGAGATTACATTTTTTTTTCTCACATGCTTTTCTTTTTTTTTTTTTTTTTTTTGGCTGCGTTGGGTCTTTGTTGCTGCGCGGGGGCTTCTAGTTGCAGCCAGCGGGGGCTACTCTTCATTGCTGTGCACAGGCTTCTCGTCGCAGTGGCTTCCCTTGTTGTGGAGCACGGGCTCTAGGCACGTGGGCTTCAGTAGTTGTGGCTCGTGGGCTCTAGAGCGCAGGCTCAGTAGTTGTGGCGCACGGACTTAGTTGCTCCACAGCATGTGGGATCTTCCCAGACCAGGGCTCGAACCCACGTCCCCTGCATTGGCAGGCAGATTCTTAACCACTGCGCCACCAGGGAAGCCCTTCTCATATACTTGAAAGCTTAGAGGAGGCAACTGCAGCTTTGGTTCAGCAGCTCAGTGATGTCAGGACCGATGTCTTGATATTTCTTGCTCTTTCCCTCACGGTCACAAGATGATTGCTACAGTTCCAGCCATCACTATAAGGAAAAGAAGAAAGATTAAAGAGGAGGCTGGAACATTAAGCTTTTCCCTTCTGCAGCCTTGCATTATAGTAGAAGCAGGCTGGTACTTGCGCTGGAGGAGCCTGATGCCCTGTTGATGGAGAGCTGAACTGATCTGACTGAAGTCGTTATGTGTGGCAGCTTTTCTCAGATAGGATTTTGTGCTTCTCTGGCTCCAAGGCCGAGGACACTTAACGTGATGGTGCTTATTTTCTTCAGCCCCCAGTGCTGTGACTGGGAGACAGCACTGCCCTGGGTCTGCTCTGTGCCTGGCCTGCCCCGCCTTTCCCAGCTGTGGCTGTACACCTGTGATGGGGTGGGGGCAGCGCTGAAGCCCCAAGTCTCGGGTCCATACAGTGCTCCGGGGGTATTTTAGGATGTGTGTCCTTTTCTCAGATGGGAGCCAGAGAGTTGGGGTTCCTGGGAGACCGACTCCTGGATCTGTGAGGCTTTGCTATATTCACCTCTCTTAGGGAGCCTGGGGCCAGGCAGGGGTTGGGGGCCGGGGGCCCATCGCCATCTAAAGCTTTCGTCACTGCCCTGTGGACTGGCCGGACTGGGGAGGTCTTTCCATTCTGCCCGCCCCGCTAGACCCCAAAAAGCCCCAGCTGAACACAGGCAGGTGCCCTGAACGCCCAGTAGCCACGAGGCAAACTCCCTTTTCCCTCCCCACTGAGGCCCGGGTGCAATCCCTCCCCAGGACCCTCCGCAGGAACCCTCCCTCCTCCCACCCTCCGTCATCCCCCTGAGCAGAGCACAGGCTTCCTGGGTGGAACTGAACAGAACGACACACTGGTCACATCAAGGTCTGTTCTGGAAAAGTACTTCGAGGTTTTGGATTTTTTCCAGCTGGGTAGTTTTAAGAAAAATCAGAGTTTCATTATCACTTTATTGGTTCACTAGGTTTTAAACAAAATTTTTTTTAAAATCCCGAACTGTGGTTCTGTTTGCAGTCCAGTGAAAGCAAGCTTCGAGGTTGTTTGGGTTAAGCAGTCTAGTTCAGCTCAGCTGCAAATGTTTTCCTGGGGCCGCCCTTCCTGAATGAACCCTCAGCCAGCCTTCCCGCCCCTGCGCCGCCATCTCCTGTCCCCCTGGAGAAGCCGAGTCATTGGTACTGCATTGGCCTCAGCCAGAGCTCCTTGACTCACAGCCATTATCTCATCTGATGCTCAGAACAGCCTATGGGGCAGCTAAGGACGTGAAATTGGCTCTAAGTGATGGAGGACGAGTGGGGTGTCTGCCCAAGGTCACATAGGCTGCCGCTAAGAGGGCCTGGGATGCAGGCTTCTGCATCCCAGCCCACTCTCCTCCCCTCTGAGAGTAGCTCGGAGTAAAGCTGTTACCCAAATTGCCACACACACTGGCTTTCCCCTTTCGGACTTGGTTCAAGGGTTTCTGGTTGCCAGGCTGCTGAGGAAGTTCTCCCAGAAGCAGGGATGGAGAGGTAGGCTTTCGAGGCCTGTGGGGATGGGGGGATATGGCAGCATCTTCTTCTGCTTCTCAGGGAACTCTCGGATCAGCTCCGTTCCCCAGCCTCTGCCCGTCCAGCAGCTGGTACTCAGCTGCGAGTCTGCATGCCCTTCAGTCTCAGCCTCTGCCCCCACTCTCAGGACCCATGTCCACACTTGGGGAGGACGCGATTGGCCCAACTCCCTCCTGCTCAGGATGCCCTTTTATGCATCAAGCCTGTAACCTGTCAGACATTATAGATGGTGTGGCCCATTACGCCCAATTGAGGCTGCTTTCCCCAAAAGCAGAGCTGGGACAGAGCAGGGAGAAATTTGTATCTCTTGCTCAATAGCCATTGAATCACAGAATTGGGTGTTTTGTATCCTACAGGGCAGTGAGCTCCCCGTCACTGGGAGCATTCAAGCAGAGGCTGGATATTATAGTAAGGATACTATGGCTCAGAAACTGGGGGAAGCTTACTATGGGGCTTGTTACTATGTATCCAGAGTTATGACCCCATGTTGTGATCAGGGCTGGGGGGATGGGGACACAGTCTACGGCCCAAGATTGAGAAAGCCACATGGCTTTGAACCCGAGACCTCTGTCTCCTTAGCACAGAGCTGCAGCCGACTGAGCTAATAAGCAGTTTCGCGGCAGCCGTTTTTCCATCAAACGCATATGCTGTTTCCTGACTTCTTAAGGCAGCACGCTATTTATACCAGTAGATCCATTCATTCTTAATGAGCCACGGTTGTGGATTGTAAAATGTTTTATTTTCAGACAGGATTGCTCACTGCCCAGAGCCAGTTGTTGCTATGCCGCCTTCCTTCTTTCTCTGTTCCTGAGAAATGAGTGTTTTGGAAGCTCCTCGGGGGCTCAGCTGCCCTCTCCCCCACTCCCTACTCACCCCCAGTGTTTCACCAGCAGACTCAGAACTTGCCGTTTCTATCACACCAGGCTGAACGTGGTACATGAACTCCCTGCAGCCTTCAGAGCAGCTGGGAGTGTGTGTTGTAGGGGGCAGGCGGCGGGCAGGCTGGCCGAGGCTTGGAGAAGGAGGCAGAGTAGAGCAGGAGGTCTTCGTCGTTTGGAGGTGGGATGCCATCTGTCCTGGGTGGGTTGGACATTTGCCAGCGTCACAGGTCACTAAGTGATGGAACAGTGACTCGATCCGACTCACTGCTTTAAATTCATTGACAGCTTTTTTAAAGGTAGAGAATGTTCATTAAAAAGAGTATGGAATTCTGGCTTCATTTTTGAAAATCAGAAGGTCTGGCATACTGCCCCTCCCTGGAAGAATTGGACAGGCTAAGTGGCAGCTTCCCCCTTCACACAGGCCTTGTAGTCTCTGGTTTGCTGCAGTCCCCACCCCTCCCTATTGTCTCTCACGCTCTTTGATCATCACCCTTGCTGGGTTATTAAGGAGAAAGTGAAATAGTTCTAGTTTCCACATCCCAGTGAAAGAGAGAGACTAGAAGTTAGACCAACAGGGACACCTCTTGCAAAAACAGTGGGCACGTCTCTGTGGAAGTGAAGGCTTCTCATATCCAGCCCACCTCACTCACGGACCCTTCACCTGACCAGTGGGAGACAGGAGCCTGACCATGGCACATCTAGGCGTCCTTTCTCCTACCCTGACCCCACAAATCCCGCCCACGGTGGTTCTGCGCCTTCTGTGGAGGTGACCCACCGCTGTCACCCCCAGGGCCTCGCCAATAAGGGCTTAAGAGGTCAGGCCTTGCAGAGCTCCTGTGTTTTAATAGGGGATCCCCGGGCAGGAAAACTTTAGTTTTGTAAAGTCCTTCTTCCTCTCTGGGCCTTGGTTTCCCCATGAGGAGGATGGGGGTGATGGGGACTGAGACAGAGAGTCCGTTCTCGTCCAGCTTTCATATCTCATGGTTCCAAATCCAAGGGGATGAGACTTTATGGAGGAATTTCTAACAGGTGGTAAAGCAGCTCCCAGACCGTACATTGAGGCTGTGTCTACCGGAAAGACCAGCCCCATCTCAGCAGTGGCCCCGTCTCACTCACTCACTCACACACACACACACACACACACACACACACACACACACACACACACACACACTCACACACACACACACTCACACACACACACACACACACACACACACTCACACACACTCCGGGTATGTGCTGCCAGTGAAATCCCATCCCCCTTCCCCCACCCCGTGCCCTGTGTTTGTGGTAAACGGTCACTAAGTGCTTATGAAGTTCCGGAATCTTCCTTTCACGGTCCTGCCCCCGGAATTGTCTCTACTGCTTCACTATCACCTTCCCCACCTCAGTTCGTCTTAACACCCTGCATGGGTTCTAGAGTCCTGGGCAGCTGGAAGTACCTGGGCTTTTTTAGTGTATAAATATAATAGAAACCACCAAACACACACAGATGTGAGGCAGAAAGGACTGCTCAGAGGGGAGGGAGGAGAGGCTGCTTTTGAACCACCTGAGGAGGGTGCTGTGTGTCCAGCCCGGCACCCGGAAAGCCACTGACCCTGGTCTTCATGGTGTAGGTCTGCTGTTTGGGTCCAAAAAATAAATAAACAAAAACAAGTCATAGCTGCACAGTCCTGGCTGTGGCTCCCACTAGCCGTTTAGGGATGGGAACGCCGTCCATCCCACCGGGGGCAGGAGACGGGGTGGTGGTGCTGAGTTGCCCGAGCCCACTGTGAGCCCCGCTTGGGCGAACACTGACAGTCTTCTGTGCGGCCACCGTTCTTCCAGGCTCAGCTGAGGGCCTGGGTGCCACGTGCCTGTTGGTCTGGGCAGGTGAAAGAGGCAGGTCTCAGCCCTCAGCTGCCGTGGACCACAGCCCACGCCAGGCGTTGTGCATTTGTGTAATCCCCTGACACCTGTGCTGGGGGGACTACTGTTGTCCCATTTTATAGAAGAGGAAACTAAGGCAGATAATTTACATTGTAATCTCGGCGTGGGCAGAACAAGAAATCCCCATGGTGTTCGGGAAACTTTGCCCTTTTCCCAAGTCTCAGGGAAACAGAGGCCTGGCCATGTCTTGCGTGGCTGTGTTTTGAAAGAGAAGCCCGTGCGTTACTAATTTGTCTTGACCTTCAGAGCCCTTGGTGAAGCCAAACGCTAGCTCGGTGCTGGCGTGTGTGAATGGAGGGGACCACCCCCAGAATAGAAGCCCTGAGCTTCCAGGAGCCACCGTTGTCCCGACCGCTGCACCCCACCCCTGCCCCCTGCGGCCCTGTTGCCTGTCCTGGGCATCTTCGCTGGCCTGGGGGTTGATTTTCCAAGAGCAGGAGGCCCTCATTAGCCACACCACAGAGGTCAGGGGCATGGCTGTCGCTGCTAATTTGTCCCAACCCGATGGCACCCTCAGCTGATTGGATGACTCCAGCTGCAAGGTAAGGTCTTGGGACTCCTTGCCCCCGCCACCCCTGCAATCCCCAACTGAGCTGAACTGGGGAAACAGGCCCCACCCCCAGGCAGCCCGGCTGCAGCTGAGCAGATGACCGCAGAACTCTCGCCAAGTGCAATACAGCACACCCCTCTCCAGCCGCTCACCTGCCTCGCCGTGTGGACCTGCAGCTTAATTCCGCCCACTCTAGATTTCTCGGCCTTTGGGGACCTGGTGAAGTGAATACATCTGGGCCCGCCTGCCCTGTCTGACTCCAATAAGCCCTCGGAGGTAACAGTGCTGATTCCACTCGGCTCAGCAGTCCTCTCCCCAGGCCTCTTGTCCATCACAGGGTGGAGGCCGGCCCCACGGATGGGGCCAGGATGCTTTCCGCTCGCTGGTCCAGGAGTGGCGGCAGAGGCTGGGAGAAGCTGTCTGTCCGGTGATCTCCATACAGGAAGGAGGGGCCGGGCCGCCCCTGTCTCAGTTGCTCCTGGGGTCCACATGGAGTCCGGGCAAAGCTGGCAGCCCAGCCCCCCACCTAGGCTCTGAGATCAGATGCCATGGACTGAGCAGGGACTGAGATTCCAGCCCCGGTGAGGGAACCTGAGGGATACACCCTGAGGCCAGACCCTGAGGGGACGTGATAGACAGAGGCGGAGACCCAGAGACGGAGGGACAGACATGTGCAGAGACTGGAGAGTGAGAGAAACCAACCAAAACAGAAATAGGGATCAAGAGACAAACCCAAGGGCTTCCCTGGTGGCGCAGTTGTTGGGAGTCCGCCTGCCGATGCAGGGGACGCAGGTTCGTGCCCCGGTCCGGGAGGATCCCACGTGCTGCGGAGCGGCTGGGCCCGTGAGCCATGGCCACTGAGCCTGCATGTCCAGAGCCTGTGCTCCGTGGCCGGAGAGGCCACAACAGTGAGAGGCCTGAGTACCGGGAAAAAAAAAAAAAAAGAGACAAACCCAAGAAGACTCAAAACACACGGGGACACAAAGACACACAAGAGAGGGAAAGAAAGACAAGAGAAGCAAAGGCAGAGAGAGCGCTTTTTTTCAAACCATCAACAAGAGAGGCACAAAGAGATGAGGTCAAAGGCGCAGGGACCTAAAGGAGGACAGACAGACAGCACTGACGTCATGGAGTGGATGAAGATGCGTTTTGCATCCCAGCAAAGGAACTGTCAGGAGGTATGCACCCACTTTGCTTCATCTCTGCCACAAATCAGAAGCAATAACCTGCCAGAGAGAAATAGTGCAGAGCACATCCAAGCCAGACCAGCCCCTCGGCCCCTAGGTGCCTGAGTCCGGAGCCTTCCTTTTGAGCCTATCCTGGCTCTGGAGAAGCCCACCACCTGGCCATTGTGTTTCCTGTTCTCTGTCAGGGATGCCTGGCACACCCCAGTCCCAGCATTTCTATCTGCCAAAATCATGCCCATCTTTAAATTCCACCTCTTCCAGGAAGTCCTTCCTGACTTCTCCTTTCCCTGAACACTTTCCACCTCCCCTGCAGAGTATCATGTTCTCCCTGGAAGGAGCTGTTCTTATCTTCCATCCGTCCATCTCCCATTCTATCTGGAGCTCCTCCAGCCAGGGCAGGACCACAGGATTTCAGTGCTGGCGACCACATCACTATTGATCTGAGGATTCATCTTTGTTATCTGGTACCTCCTGTCTGTCTGCAGGCCCCAAGGAAGGAGTTAATTAAAATCAGTGGCAAATGAGTAAGCAAGCACAGGAAACCCTCCACTCCCCAACTCTCAATTTCTGGCCTGGTCTGTGCTGTCCCTGCTGAGGTCCCAGGTGGCAGCCTGGAAGGGGGACCAAGGAGGGAGAGCTCCAGGGTCCCACTCCCTCACCCCTCCTTCTATGGTGGTTCTGTGACTATCCCCACCTCAGAGATGAGGAAATGAGGCCCAGGGTGATCAGGCAGCTGGACAGGGAGGGTCATCCGGATCTCCTGACTCTGAGTCCAGGAGGGAGGGAGGGAGGAAGGCTCTGAGCCTCTCTCGCTCCACCCAGCCTATCCCTATGAGGACAGGCCCCCTGGCCTTGGGACTACCTTTCTTATTGTCCAGACCCTGACTCTCTGGGACCCTGGAGGGAGTTTCCAAAACAAAGGAAGAGCCCATCCTGGGGCCTGGGGTTTGGAAGAAGAGAAGGTTTTGCATGAACAGTGCACTTCTCTCCCCAGAGCCCACTCATCCCGTGTCCATGGCAACCAGCCTCCGACAGCCCCTCCCCGCATTAGTCTGTGCCTAGCTCAGGCTGAGGCCACCATTGCCTGGCTCGCTCATCCCACTTGAGTGTCCTTTTGGGAGAGGCTGCAAGGAGGCGCCTGCCTGGTGGAAAGCCCAGCCCGAGCTGGCTCGCCACCACCTTGCTGACCACCATCAGTCCTGCTGTCTCTGCACAGTGCCGCGTTCTCTCCTGCTGCGTGCCTGCTTGGCCCAAGGCCCAGTGATGGGGGCTGAGGGAAGGAGCCAGACGCCAATTAAGACGTGACCGTGCCCTGAAGGGGCTCCTGGTACAGTTGGGGAAGTCGAGGCAGGTGTTTGTAGGAAAAGAAATGCAATGCCAGGGGTTGTCTGAGAGGGGCCAGAAGAGCTGCCCCAGCAGTTGTGGGGAGAGTGAAGGAGGGCCTGTCTTCCATACTTGGGCTGGAGAAATTTTCCAACAGAGGCACGGTTTGGATGGGTTCCTGGAGGATGAATTGGAATCTAATTTTCAAAAATATGTATAGGCTCGTATAGCTTTTTAGACTTGCAATGCTTTTTGTCCTACTTGATCTCTTGATCTTATTTTATTGGTAGTTGTTATTGTGTCCATTTTACAGATGAGAAGACTGAGGTTCAGAGAGATGTAGGTATTTGTCCAGGAGTGTCCAAAGCAGAGCTAGAATTCAACCCTAGATGTTGGGAGTGAACTAGACGTTTTTCTCACACACATGGCAGCCCCTGCCTCTGGCGGGAAAAGGCATGTTGAGGAGACAGAGGATGAACTGACCTGCCTGCAGGGAACCAGAGCCCTTGGGGTGAGGCCAGACCATGGGGTGCCCTGCATCCTGGGTGAGGAGGAAAGCGCAGAGATTCCTACAATAGTTAGGCCTGGGTTCAAATCCCAGCTCGGCCTCCAAACAGCCTCTGAAGGCACCTAGTGCCTCCAATGTCTTATGAAACACAACTTGGAAATCTAAGCTCCCCGGAAAAAGTGAGTCCACCCCTGTGAGGTTGGCCCGGGCACCGAACATGGTGAGTGCAGAGGCCAGCTCTGTGCCAGATGGTGTGGGCCGTGAGTTCAGGATGCACCCGCCCCCATCAAATAAAATAGCTCCCATTCATCAGGCACCTACCATGTGCCAGACACTGCCTGTGTTATCTCTATTAACACTCACAACAACCGAGGAAAGGATCCGTCATTACCCCATTTCATAGGTGGGCCTGCTGAGCACAGAGAGGTGAAGACACCGACCCGAAGTCCCACAGCTGGGAAGTGGCAGAGCCAGGACACTGTGTGACTCAGAGCCTCTCCCACCCCTGCACCTCGCTCCTGCTGCCACCAAACAGAGCCCCAGACTTGGGAGGCATCTTGGTGGGATTTCAGGCTGCAAGCCTGGCCCTGCTCCCAGGTGGGGCAGCCCTCACCTGTCCCCACGCGGACAGCTCTGTGACTCTTCTCTGCAGCTGTGCCCGCCTGGTGGGCTGGGTAAGGCTAACTGGGGACGTCTCTGCATTCCCCAGGGCCTTATCTTTCCTTTACATTAAAAAAAAAATTTTTTTTTTTGCTTTTAGTATGCAAAATTTTCCACCATCTGCGTTGCCTTTGGCAGAATATTTGCTGAAAATATCTCTCTTCCTCTCTAATTCCCGTAATTTCTTGGGGCTGTGGGAGCCTCCAAGCAGAGCCGCAGATGCTCACAAGGGCCTCCCAAGCTTACAGGCTGCTGGCTGTCCTTGTGCCAGGCAGGCAGATGTTGTGCGGCCCAAAAGTCACATCTCCCCGCCTCTCAACCAGAGTGGGGCACTGGGGTCTCTCCACTGATGGAACAAACCTGACCTGAAGTTGAATCCTAGGATTCAGACCCAGAGTGGCTGTCTAGGTTGGCCTCTTTTTGTGTGTGATGAAGCCCTGAGAGGTGTCCCCAGGGTCACAAAGAGAGATGGTGGCAGAGCAGAGGCAGGAAGCAGGTCCCCCAAATCCCGGTGCAGTGCTGTGAGGTCCAGTGGCCAGCATCCTGCCTGTCCCCTGGACCGTCCCAGGCAAGGTATCTCCACAAGCCAGCAGCTGCCACATGTTCTTTGAGGCAGTCAGGAAAGACTTTCCAAAAGGGAAGACTTCCCCCCACCTTCATGTACCAAAACTCTTGAGTTTCCATGGTGACAGTCAAATTGCAAATCCATCCAAGAGTGAGCCGGGGGAAAAAAAAAAAAAAGCTGGCCTCTCCCCAGAGAAGCAGGCATGGCTGGTGCCGGGGCTGTCCGCTTCTGAGGATGAGAGCTGGGCGGAGTGGGGCAGCCCTGCTGCGGCATGATGGGAAAATCTCAGGGACGCCAGGTCCCCAAGCAAGTGGTCCGGGGGCTCAAGCCACTGCAGAGGGGGAGGCGCCCCTCCTCCCTGCCTGCTGGCAGAGCCCGGGTGAATCCACTTAGTGACACCTCCTTCTTGGGGAAGCTATCGGGACAGTCTTCTCCCTGGTGTTTTCCCATTTTCAATCTGAAAATCAGACGTGGGCAGAATACAAGCGCTCGTCACTGACGGAACCATCCTAGACTCAGCCTTTGGGGAATTAGAGGAAAAACCTCAGCCTCCAGACACACAGAGTGTTTTCTTGAGGATGGAAGGGCAAGAGTCAAAAGATTTATGAGCCTAAAAGCTTTGTTAATAGACCTGGAAGATTTACGATTGCAGCTGCCGTGCAGGGGAAAAGGTGGCAGCGCAATCGAATGGCAAATTAGCCAAGGTTCGGGTTTTAACAGCAACATTTGGAGGGGGAGGAAGAAGAAAAACTTCTTCCCTTGC
Source organism: Globicephala melas (assembly GCF_963455315.2). Taxonomy (NCBI): domain Eukaryota; kingdom Metazoa; phylum Chordata; class Mammalia; order Artiodactyla; family Delphinidae; genus Globicephala; species Globicephala melas. The sequence continues at coordinate 7,155,499 of NC_083333.1, forward strand.
TGCCGGAGGAGTATTTGGATAAACAGCATTTGCACTGGGCTGTGTCCAGGGATGTTCTCCGCAGTGTCTCCTTGGTGCGTTTCTTTCCCACTGACATAAGTGCCGAGGCCAGGTGTCAACACTGCCGACTTCCTTGGGTTTATTCCTTTCGAGTGGGGTTTATTAGAGTGGACTAGAAATGGGATTGAGTTTGCACCACAGAGACCTCTAAGCTGAGGCTTGGCCCCCTGCTTGAAATCGCAGACACAGTGAGCAAGGATGCTTGAGCTGAGGGAGACGAACCCAAAAGGGATGAGTCGTTGGCTGGCTGCTTCTCTGCTCTGTGATGTCTTTGTGAGCTCAGTTGTCATCTGGGGCTGTTCCCCCCCCCCTTCCATGGCTGTGGCCCTTGTCTATAAAAGGAAACAAAAAAACAAGACAGCTGACTGTCACTTGGGGAGGTTTATTTTTTCTAAACCTTGCACAGCATAGGCACCAAGTGGGAACTAGGCAATGTGGCCCCCGAACCCCACCTCCAGCGTTGGTGCTTGGACGACACATACCCCTCCCAACAAAACATGCTCTCGCAACATAGCATAGCAGTCTTCTTGCGGCTTAAGCCCACTCCTAGCTCAACACTGTGCCCATGTACCACAGATGACAGAACAGGGAGCAGAGTGAAGAAATAGGGTGAATGAGTAGCCACCATAACCCGAGTCCTGGGATGTCCTTTCCCATCGTCTCCTTTCAGGCTCTTGGTATGCTGTGCCCTGTGGTATCTGCTCATCAGCACCAAAGAATCCAGGCCTTATTCCCATACCATGGAGCCCCGTGGCATGTCCCCTACCCCCCACTGCCTCAGCCTCATATTCTCCACCCTGCCCCAGAATTTTGAAGGTCCTGCATATCAAACATGGGGGAGACGGAACATTCCAAGTCAGGAAAAAGGAATAAATTATCCGTTAAGCGTCTCTGCCAAAGAGATGGGGAAACCAATGTGGAGAACGGTAACCGTGTTCCCCTCAGGGATTTCCCACTGCTTAACAGGCTGCTGGACACCCCCTCCTCCTGCTGCGGGAGGGGGCAGAATCCTCCCCAGTTCCTTTGCATCTGCCCCTAGGGAGACCTGGGGAGCTTCTTGCCACCTCCTGCCACCTCCCACTCCCTTTGTCTGAGGACCCACAGAGTTGGCATTTAGTCAGTCAGTGAATGAGCCAAAAATACGTAAATGCTTATAAAACCGATGCCCATAAAATCGGGTCTCGGTGGATTCATAATCAAAGAAACCCAGTCTGGGACCTAAAACGCGATTGCAAGATAAGTCAGGCCTTTACTTGCGTTTCTCAAATATTGTAAAGGGGGCATGTGGACCACAACCCCCCCATCCCCATCTCTTTTTGATTCTACGTCACAAGAGCCCAGAAAGCCAAAGCAGAACTCTTCCTTGAGGGCAAGAAGGGAAAGAAACAGCAGAAGAGGCAAAATCCTTGAGCAGACAGAAGAAAGGCAAAGCTGGAAGCAATCCTGTTAGCATCGTTCTTGCCCCACCCCCACGGATCAGGCTCTGCAGGAGAAGCACGCCAGCCTTGACTGTGGTGCAATTTGTCCCCTGCCCTCCAGGAACCTCTCGGTCTGCTGGGGGAAACACACACAGAACACTTAAAGCGGGAAGTAGCTGCTGCAGGTGTAGCAGAACACACAAGGCGTTCAGCCAGACAGGTGGGAGCCATAGGGAAGGCTTCCTGGAGGAGGTGGTACCCGAACTAAGCCAGAAGAAGAGAGGTGGGCAGGGCATTCTGGGTAGAGGGAAGCCAGTCCCTGCGGGAGGTGCTGACCGGCAGTTTGGCAGGAGCTCCAGGCCGCGTGGAGCCAGAGGAGCCCCAGATAGGAGAGCCAGTGAAACTGGCAAGATGTGGGGATGAGGGAGGGAGAAGAACCAATTAGTCATTAAAGCTTTCGAAGCACGGCTGCCCTGCTGTGGAAGCACAGGGTCAAGGATCTCTTAGGCTGAAGTGGTCAGCCAGCTCCAGCCCCTCTGGTTGCTTGGTTCTATGACTTGTGACTTTCTTAGCTGAAAGGTGACACAGGCTGAAGGCATGAAAACTTTCCAGAAGGCTCTAGGTCCAGGTGGAAGCTACATGGCCTAGGTCCTGCCATTTCCCTTCCTGGAACCACTGTGGGCTTCCCTAACTGACCAGACTCTCTCCCTGCTGGGCCTTAATGCAATTTCAGGATTCTCCTCTGCACGCTGCTCCAGAGGGGCCTAGAGCATCAGATGAAACCTATTAGCCGCCCTTGATATAGATTGATTTTGTTTCCAGTATCATCTCCCACCAAACATGTCTCTATGGCTCAGGTTTGTTCTACAGATCAAGTAAGATAATGCTTCCCAGGTGCCTAGCACAGTGCCTGGCAGAAAGCACTCAACTCCCTCCGTAACCAGCATATTGCATTCCTGGGGAAGACACGCTGACGCTTACCCCACCCGCTGAGTTAGTCACCTATGCGAGCTGGTTACCTGTGATCCCAAACCTTTCTGTGCGGTTATACTTGCTATTATAATTACATTATTTAATTAAATGTTATATAAATTGATGAAAAAAGTCAGAAAAGACACAGAGTCGTTTCATTAAAACCAAGACTTTGGAAAGACTTGGTAGAAGTCACTTGCTTAAAAAGGCTATTGAATTAGGTGTAGGCAGCACAACTGTAAAAAAAAAAAATGGGGGAAAGAAACGGAAAAATAGAGGATTCCTGCTTGCCCATGTCTTCAAGATCTGCTCCAATTTAAAGAAACTGAACCTGAGAATCACAATGCAATATAGATGCAGTTTAGACACAAAAGACCATGTGGGTCGATCTCAAAGAAGCACCCAAGCCCTCCATCAAAAGATTGGCGAATGGGGCTTCCCTGGTGGCGCAGTGGTTGAGAGTCCGCCTGCCGATGCAGGGGACACGGGTTCGTGCCCCGGTCCGGGAAGATCCCACATGCCGCGGAGCGGCTGGGCCCGTGAGCCATGGCCGCTGAGCCTGCACGTCCAGAGCCTGTGCTCCGCAACGGGAGAGGCCACAACAGTGAGAGGCCCGCGTACCGCAAAAAAAAAAAAAAAAAAAAAGATTGGCGAACGGATGTACATTTCTATGCTTAAAATTAAAATGGAGTTTAGTGTATGAATAGATCCTGTATTATGACTCCCACTGTTGACTAACCAGCCAAATATGGTTGCATTTAGTCCAGAAAAGAGGGTTTCCACCACAGCAGGTGCTCACTGTGGGAGCTCCCCCTCCCCTTCCCTTCCCTCTCCTGGGGTTCCAGCCCCACCAGCCATGCTCCTTCTGCATTCACAAGACCCCACTGGCAGTTGCTGGATGAGCTGGGATGAGAGCCCAGGCCTGCTGGCTCCCAGTTCAGTTCTTCTGGTGGAATCAGAGTGGTTACAAACACAGGTTGTGGAGCCAGCCCGCCAGAGTAAGAATCCCCCTGTGGGCAAGGGCCTCGGTTTCCTTGCCTGTGAAATGGGGACAATGCTATTTCCTATCTTGCAGGGTTGTTCTGAAGCTTCCTTGAGTTAGTGTATGTCAGGGGCCTGGAGCCCTCCATCAGGGTCAGCGAGGACTGGAATTATCCCTGCAGAGCATGGCCGGGCACCTTTAAATGTTGCCAGGTGCAGTTGGGCCTGCACCAAAGGGAGTAATCAGCTCCTCCCAGCAAGAGGGTTCTGATTCAGCCACAGGGAGGGGGTGATGGGTGGAGATGGCTGCCTGAGGACTGAGCCCTCCCTGCCGGTGCTGGTCATACTGGGCACCGCACCCCCGAGTCCCCACCTCCTCGCACCAGGACTCACCTCTTTGACTGACAGGAGTACCCTGCCATCCCTATCCCCGGACCACTGTCCCCGTGCCCCAAACACCAGGGCCGGCGGAGGTCCTATGCCACTTTGTCCTGGAAGGAAGAGGCCTGCCCTGGTCCCCTCTGTCTGACACGCCTGCCTGTGGTGGCCAGTGGGGGTGACCTCCTGTGCTGGTATCTCTTTTCCAGTGGTTTCCAGCGACAGTGACAGTGACTCAGATCTCAGCTCCTCCAGCCTGGAGGACAGACTCCCACCCACTGGGGTCAGGGACCGGAAAAGCGACAGACCCTGGGGGGAATCAGGTAAGTGTGGGAAGCAGCCCTATTTGTTTCCCAAGCCCCTGGGGCAGTGGCTTTGCTGCTTCCACAGGCTACCGCTCCCTAGTGGCTCCCCAGTGGCTGGGTCTGTGGACTTGTTCTAGATCCGGGAGGCAAAATGGGCCATCAGCTGGGAGGGCTAGGAGCTAAAGTGTTAGCACCACTCAAGAGCAGATAGAAAGGGGAGTTCCCTGCCGGCCTATGGTTAGGATTCCGGCTTTCACTGCCATGGGCCGGGTTCAATCCCTGGTCAGGGAACTGATCCCACAAGCTGTGTAGAGCAGCCAAAAAAAAAAAAAAACATATAGAAGGGAAGCTCAGGTATATATGCAGAGAAAGCCTGGGGACACATTTTCCATTCCTTATCTTTAGACACATGAAGGACCTTCCCAGGAAAAGGACCAGCTTCATTCAGAGTCACTCCAAAGGTTAGAACTGGGATACTTGCGTGACATTTCAGGCTGAATTTAATACCTAAGAAGAAAGCTTTTCAGTAACTGCCTCAAACTGGAAGGAAATGGAAGGCTGGGTGATCTGCCAGAACTGATACGGAAGGAATTCCTGCCGGGGGTGGCAGTCTGGACTAGGTCAGAGATGCCAATGCCTGGCACTCCTGTGCCCATGGCAGACATTACCAGTTGATCCCGGCACTCTCTCCCACAGAGCCTGACATGGCTTCGGAATCCTCCTCCATGCAGTTTTCCCAGGGACCAGTATCAGTAGGCGGGGATGCTGCATGAGGTGAAAACTGTCCCTGGACTAGATGATCTCTTAGGCCCCTTCAGACTGCAGATTCTCTCTTAGGAAAGCGTGGAGGACACTTACCTGCCAGCCTTGGTTGCTAGGGCAGGTTTTATACTCCTCACCTCCCACTACCGTAGCTCGTGTCCCCTCCACACCGGCTCTCAGCTGCGGCCAAGCGGGTCAGGAGATGGAAAGATGGAGTGCAGTCTGCAGGCCCCACCGCTGCTCTCTGGGCCGGGCAGGGGCTAACAGCCGTGTCTGAGTGAGGATTCTTTAGTCTGCAGAGGCAGCCGTGAATGTCCCTCTTATTGGGTTCACAGAAATTTACACGCTTCTCCACGACACCCTCCTTCTCCGAGGGCAGGACAGACTCGTCCTCACTGCCAGTTTTCATGTGGGTAACTACTTGTTCCTTAGTGAAATGACCTCAGGGCCCATTCGATTGCCTTTGTAGGTTGTGGGCCAGTCGGCAGTGGCCAGAGGGTGGGGTCCCGCTAGAACATGGCAGCCACGTGGATGGGGAAAGGGGGTGGCGGTTCCCAGGGGAAGGGGCTCTGGCAGACGGTCCCATCGATACAGGTCACAATTCCAAAGGAGGAGACTTCAGATCAGCTCCTTGTCAGGCTGAGATGGTCCCTGTCTCGGTGCAAGGCCCAAAGGACGCAGCCTTGAACCATTCATGGTTTCTTGCAGGTGGCAGCATGGAATCATCAAAGATGGGGCCTCCCCGCCCACCCAGCCACCTCTCAGGGAGCGAGCGCAGCCTGGCCATCGAGACGGGACCGGCTCTGCAGACCCACAGTGGGGGGCCCACCCAGGCCGGACCCAAAAGGCCACAGTGAGTACCAAGCTCCTCCTTCCATCGTACCCACCTCCTCTCTATCTGCGCCCCCCGGGGGGGTGTTTTCAGTTCTCTGCATTTTTGAGCCCTGTGCCAGGTGCCCGTCGAACAGAGGCAAGCCAGACCCATCCGTGCCCACAATGAACAGAAAGAGGGACCCAAAAGGACAGTGGTGACTGTCCCTATCCGTTCTCAGTAACTGTAACAATGGCCGTTTCCATCCTCTGCTTTATGAAATGTGTAATCTTTCAGAGCATTTCCCTTCCTGCCTAACAGTCACAGTAACTCTATTTTCAGAGCACCTGCTATTCTCCAGGCAGTGCGTGCCCAGCCTGGGCCGGGTGCGGTGGGGGACAGTCCCTGACCTCCAGAAACCTACTGCATAGCTGAGGAAGGCAAATCAGCTCACCCAAAACAGAGCCCAGGCCAGGGCAGGCCCAAATCCTAAGAGGGAGGATTCAGGACCCCTAGAGCTGACGGCATGGAGGCCGGCCTGTCCTTGCACTTCCAAGGTCAACTTTCGTTCTCTTGGCCAAATAGACAGGAGGCTCAGTATCCCCATGTGATGGATGTGGAAGCCAAGGGCAAGAGTCCAAGCTCCCACCGGCCCCGGCCAACCTGAGGTCACCATGCACTTGGGGGACAGGGGAGTCCTCGCACTCAAGCGGGAGAAAATTGTGCAGGTGCACGATCGGCGCCCAGCCTCCTTCCAGAAAGAAGCCCCAGCTGGACTTAGTGCGTCTACAACCAGAGGACCCATGGTGCACACTGCATGGGTCAGCACAGCAGCTGGTGCCCCTGCCGCGCACGGGGACGGCTGCAGGCCTGCTGGGCTGGGGAGTACCCCCCAGGAAACCCTGTGGGATCGCCCCTCCCCTCCCCTTTCCCCTCCCCTCCCTCCTCCTCCCTCATTTCCCCGCTCGATGGTCATGAGGGACAGAGACAGACTGTGACGCTGAGTGGGCAGGTCTCAGGGAGGGAGGCGCCGTGGGCGTGCACCCTCTCTCCCCTACCCTCGCCTCCTGCAATCCCCCCAGGGAGGGCAGTTTGGAATCAAGCAGGCCCAAGCTCCAGTCCCAGCCCTGCCATCCATACCCATGGGAACTTGGGCAAACCATCAGGTCGAACCACATGAAATTGCATTTTTGTAGATCAAAAACAGTTAAATATTGGCAAATCCGTAAGATTCAACCTAATATTTGATCTCTCAGTGCCCAGTTCCATTATCGCTGAAATGGGGACCACATCGTGTCCCTTGCAGGTTGCAGGGAGGGTAAGATCCAGGGTCCATGTGGGGTACCTACCTGAGTGGGTCTTCAGGAACTGTCCAGTAATCACGGGGCAGGCTGTGTGGCCTAGCACATAGACAGGGTTCCAGGGCTTAAGTTGTTACTTGGAAAGGACTGGCCTAGAGGAAGGTTGTATGTTCCCATGTCCATTTGCTCCTGCTGGCGTCCCAAGATCACCTGTGTTGACTAGCCCAGGTATCGATGGCCACACTGAAGCCCAGGGACTGGGCGACCTGCCTGCAATGGCACAGCACAGCGGAGCAGGGCTGGGCCCAGCATGCAGGTGCCCCCTGCCCAGCACTCAGCCGCCGGCCCTCCCGGGCAGCCCCCTGCTTAGTTTCAGACGGGGCAGCTGCTTCAGGCGCAGGCCGCTTCAGCAAGGAGTCAGCCTTCCCTGCATTTCATTCCCAAAGCTCACACTGTCACTGGGGTGGGACTCTGCCTCTGCTCCCCCTATAGTGGCCTTTTTTTCTCTCCCCCAAAGGTAGAAGGCACACCTGGGCGAGCCCCTGCTGCTGACGTGGGCTCCGACGGTCCCCTCTGCCTGCCCTGAGCAGAGGCGCGCTTGGTGCGTGGGGCAGACTTTCCAGTGGAAGAGCTTGAGAGAGAGAGAAAGCGCTGGAGCCAGACCCTACCCGGCTCCTTCCTGACCAGTCCCAGGGCCCTCCACCGCCAGCCCTGTCGGACGTGACCTCTGACTCGACAAACCAGTGTTTGCAAGGCTGAGTCTGCTTCCCCCAACCCAGTGCCTTTCTGCACCCCTTCTCTCCTGGGAGCCCCCCTCTCCACCGCCACCCCAGTCACTCCCCTCAGCTGTGACCTTTATTTATTGCCCCCAGCCCCACCCCCAGTCTACCCCTATGTTCATTTTAAGTTTGCTCTCGTCTTAGTTGGACTGGAAGGGCCTTCAGACCCACCTTCTGGGGCCTTCCCCTATGCACTGCAATTTCAGAGGGTGCCAGGTAGGGCTTTCTCCATATTGGTATTCATGGAAAAAGAAATCAGAGCCTGAGCGTGACCCTTCACACCTGAGCATGGCCCCCGGAGAGGAACCCAGAGCAGGTGGGATGAGAGATCCACCCATCCTCCCCCTTCCCCTGCGGCTCTGAACGTGGATGCGGCCTCCTCCCTCCCCACCCAGGAGCTGCTGTTGAACCTGGCTCTCGGTTAGGTTTCTTGGAAGCCCTCCTTGGCCTCCCCGAGGGCTGCTGGAGCTGGAAAGGGTTCTGGTGAACACTGTGAATTCACTCACTGGAGAGCAAGCAGCCTTCAGCTGAGCCCCCTGCTGGGCGTGAAGCTCCCTAAGCCATTAATCCACTCCCCTTCAGTAGGTTCAGTTTGGCAGAAAAACACTTAATTCAAAGTGTGGGCAGATGCTTCTGGAAAGCCTTTCCTGGAGGAGAGAGAATGCGTGATTCTGTGTGTATGGCGTCCACACCCCCCCTCCTGACCACCCCGGGCCTGGTCCTCGAAGGGCCTTCTTCTCCAGGCTCTCAGGCCCCCACCATTAGCCCTTTTGCCCTAGTCGCTGGCAGACAGTTAAAAAAAAAAAAAGTAATAAAAACACTGTTTCCCTGTGACAAGTTATGCTTCCGAATAAAAACAATAAAGATTAGAATTTGCATTGAGCCAGCGTGTTGATCAAAAGGCCACAATCACTTGTGTTTCTGAGATGCATCAGTAGAGAAATGGATGGAAGAAATGTGGTACGTTGGTTGCTGGAACACTTGCTAAGCCGCAGTAAAAGGAATGAGCTAGATCTGCGTGGGTTAGAAGGGCTCACAAGCCTAACGTTGAATGGGAAAAACAAGGCCATCTAAGTAGAAATAAAAAGTACAGATAATCAAAATGAGTCATATGAACTTACATGTAAATGTGTCAAAACGCGTGTAAAATGGGCAAGGATTTGTGGTTAAACACTGTGGACTGAACACATCTGTATTTCCTCTGTCTCCCCAAACCCCACCAAAATGACATAAAGGAATGAAAATGGCATGAACTGCAAAGATGGCAGCAGGTAAGAGAGGTCTGAAAACTTTGGAAGCTGGAAGAGTATAACTTGTTTAGTGCCAGCTTCCCCCACTCCCCAAAGTGTCTAAGAGAGCTGGCAACGCTTAACAAGCCCATTTTCTCTGCAGAATCCCCCACATGCTCAGAACATGGAGGGACCGGGTATCCCTAAGGCAGGAGTTCAAGATGGTGTGAAAATAGTATTGGTTGGAAGAAGTGGTTAGACCCGAGCCCAGATTGCACGTGACTGCCCTTCTCTGATCCTGGTAGAAGACAGGTGTACAGCTGGCCAAGGTTGAACTAGAAGGATTCTGGATTGGGAACCCCAAGACCAGCCAAAGGCTGGGGTGAAGCGATGGTTAATGGGGAGACCCTCAGCCCCCTTCCTCTGCTGACAGCTGGGCCTGTTCCCATCCAGCCACCCCAAGGCAGGACATTATTGAATTTCTCTCTGGGAAACTGAGCAAAGAGAAAAGACTGACAGATCCTGAAATTGACAATTCCCCAGTCTCTACCCAGTCACCACTATGAGGCCCCCATTCCCAAGCCCTACCCACATGTACAGAGCTTCCTGTTAGCTTTGTTGTGTTACAGTCATAGTGGCAACAGCCAGGGGCACCAGCAGTTGACCAAAACCAACAGCTCCAGTACACAGAAGAAAGGGGTCAGAGAACAGTCCTCTGAAGATATTTGCCCATGAAACAGGAAGAGAGTGTCATTTTTAAAAGGAAGTGTTAAAGCGCTTGAAAATTTTTTAAAAATATATAATAGCAGAAATTTTTAAAGGCATTAGAAGGGATGGAAGATGTGAGAAAATCTCCCAGAAGGTAAAACACCGAAACAAAGAAAAGTCAGGACCATTGGACAACCAAAACATCAGATCCATGCAGAAGGTCTAACCTCCAACTAATAGGAATTTCAAGCCAAGAAACAGAAAAGAGAGGAGAGAAAATTGTAGAAGAAATGATACAAGAATATCTCCTAGGACTGAAGGAAAGGAGCTTTCACAGAGCAAGAACCCACCAAGTGCCGAGCACAGTGACATAAAACCACAGCCGTGCGGTGGGCCACCACCATCGTGAGCTGCCATGTGGCAATACCTGTAGATGAAGATGCACCTGGCCTGCAGGTGCCGTGCAATCACCTGAAATCTTGCTAAAACAGATTCTCACCCACCGAGTCTGGGCCAGGGGCTGAGCATGTACGTCTATCAAGTTCCCAGATGAGGCTGCTGGCTAGAGGACCACATACCCTGAGGAATACTGGTCCAGAGCAGTGGTGGTCACCACTGACAGCTCATTGGAATCACTTGGCCAGCTTTACACACACTCATGCTGGATGCACCCCTAGAGATTCTGGTTTAATCAATTTGGGGCCCAGCCTTGACTCTAGGATTTTGTAAAGCTCCCCGGATGACTCCACGTGCTGGCAGAACCAAGAACCATTTCCCTACAGAAACTCTTCTATGTGTGCTCCAGAAGATGTGCACAGGATGTTTAGAGCACTACCTTTTTATTAGGTAAAAACTGGGGACAACCTGAATACCATCGACAGAAGACGAGATCCATAAATTGTGATATAATCAGGCCACGCTTAGTATAGATGACTCTCACAAACAATGCTGAGGAAAGAAACAGATGGCAGAAAAAATAAATATGTTATGACACCATCTATATAGAGATTTTAAAACATGCAAAAATGTTATATATTAACATATATTTTATGCAGTGGAAGAATAAAGAAATGCATAGGAAGGATAAACAACAGCTTTCAAGATACATCTTGAGAAGAAGAGGCACAAGGAACGGTTTCAACTTTACTGATAATGTTTCATTAATCTCAGCGATGGATAGATGGGTTTGTAATATTTATAATATTTCATTATATGTCATATTTGAATTATTTTTATATGTCTGAAATCTTTCAGAATAAAAATTTAGGGAACTATAGCAAGGCTTATCATGAAATTTCAGGACACCAGGATAAAAATCCTAAAGAAAAAAAATCCTAAGACCTTCCAAAGAGAACAAAATTTTTTGAAACATGTCATATACCAAGGGTCGGGGGTTAACATGGCTTTGAAATTCTCAAAGCAAATTTTGAAGCCAGAACACAGTGAAGAAGTATCTTCCAAATTCTGGCAGGAAATGATTTCTAATCTGGGTTTATATCCACCCAGATCTTAGTGACAGTAGAATGAAGATATTTTCAGACTTGTGAAGTTTTGTTTTGTTTTGTTTTAATTTACCTCCCATACATTCTTTCTCAGGCAGCTACTACAGGATGTGCTCCAGCCAAACAAGGGAGAAAACCAGGACACAGGAACACAGGAAACTGAGGATGCAACAGAGGAGAGGGGCAAAGACAGGCCCCAGGATGTTGGCAGTGGCTGTGTGTGTGGGCTAGAGGCCAAGGCCAGCCAGCCCAGATTGGAGCATGAGGGCAGGAGAGATACCCAAGGATGTACAAACAGGATAAGAAGCATACCTGTGTTGGAGAGATTGAATATGATATCATGATATTCTATATCATGACATATAATATATAAAACTGAAAAATCAAGAAGTAGAATCAGCATGAGATTTCAGTACAAAGGTAAACACCAGCAGACATGGCTGAGTTCTAAGTGTTGCCTAGAGAGGGACTTGGGTTGGGGATGGGGGGGGGCAGGAGATTGCTGCCCTATGTTATAAACTTTATAGTACAGTTTTTAACTTTGTACCAAATTATATTTCTAACAATGGAATTTTTGTGGAAAAATATGTATCAAACAGGATAAACTCGTGGGATGTGGGTGAGAGCCCCGGAGCCATAGCAGGAAAGTAAGATAAAGAGGCGATGAGGACCTGCCTGGCAGAGAAAATGCAGCTCCAGAGGTCCCTGTATCCAAATGCCCAGCCTGTAAGGGGCTGTTGCCTCTGCCTCCCGGCTCTCAGGAACCTCTGTGCTGGGACCGACACCCCCTTTAGACTCCTCAGACCTGATATAGCACAAGCCACCACACTCGCTCCCACTAGAACCCCGTGCCTGGACCAGACCTAGTTTAGGAGAAGGACCCAATCCTTACAGCCTCCAGGGGGAATTCCAAGTGTGTTTCCTAGAGATGTGTCCCAGGGTTGATGGGGCTCTGAAGCAGTTTCATCATGTGTTAACCCCGGAAGCTTTCAGCTTTAGGGCACAGATGGGATGCAGATACCCCCACCAGGGTCTGGGAGCTGCCAGGAGTCAAGGGTTCTTGGTGGCGGTTCTGGGAACCAAGAAATCCTTGCTTTCTGAGTCTCAAGCATCCAACTTACCAATTAACTTTTGAACCTGAGACTCTCGCAGTTAGGGATGGAGGATGTTCTGTGTCATCTGTAAAAATCATGGAGTGCAGAAACGACTTGATTTGTCCCACATGTTGGATAACCCAAGTAGTCCCTAAAAGAGACCACATGAACTTTGGATACCTGATTTTGAATCCCCAGCTCTACTACTTAGCACCTGAAATGATGGGTACTTCTCTGTCTCAGCTTCCTCATCTGTAAAATGGGGATAATACTTCCTTCACAGGATTGTTGTGGAAATTAAAAACTCGAAAGCACCTGTAAAACTCCTACCACTGCTATTAGTCATGACTCCCATAGGATTCAGACGTGGCCCTTGCCTCAAGAGTTGTTTAGATGACGTAAGAAGGTAAGTGCAGTGGCTGCATGGAGCCTGGGACACAGCAGATGGTCATGCGCTTCCCCTCGGGGAATAATGGTTCATCTATCCAGTGTTGACTGGGCAGCTGCTGAAGTGTCAAGTGCAGTGCTAGAGGCTGAGGTTCCGTAGTGGCCCCCACCCTTCTGCAGCATCGAAGTCACCCGGTGGGCTTGTTCAGACACAGGTCACTGGGCCTCACCCCAGAGCTTCTGGCTCAGAGGTCCGGGGGGGGCTGAGAACATGCATTTCAAGTTCCCAGGCGATGCTGATGCTCCCCATCGGGAGACCAACTTTTTTTTTTTTTTTTTTGGCTGCATTGGGTCTTCGTTGCTGTGCGCGGGCTTTCTCTAGTTGCAGCGAGCGGGAGCTACTCTTTGTTGTGGTGTGCGGGCTTCTCATTGCGGTGGCTTCTCTTGTTGCAGAGCACGGGCTCTAGGCGCACGGGCTTCAGTAGTTGTGGCACGCAGGCTCAGTAGTTGTGGCTCGTGGGCTCTAGAGTGCAGGCTCAGTAGTTGCGGCTCACGGGCTTAGTTGCTTCGCAACACGTGGGATCTTCCCAGACCAGGGATTGAATCCATGTCCCCTGCATTGGCAGGCAGATTATTATCATTATTATTTTAATTTCTTTGGTTGCGTTGGGTCTTCGTTGCTGCATGCGGGCTTCCTCTAGTTGCATTGAGCGGTGGCTTCTCTTATTGCGGATCACAGGCTCTAGACGAGCGGGCCTCAGTAGTTGCAGCACATGAGCTCAGTAGTTGTGGCTCGCGGGCTCTAGAGCGCAGGCTCAGTAGTTGTGGCGCACGGGCTTAGTTGCTCCGCAGCATGTGGGATCTTCCCGGACCAGGGCTCAAACCCGTGTCCCCTGCACTGGCAGGCGGATTCTTGACCACTGCACCACCAGGGAAGTGCAGGAGAACAACTTTGAAGACCCATGGATCTAGTGGAACCAGTTTACCTGTGTCTCCCTGGACTGACACCCCTAGACCGACCCAGGCAGGGGAGCGGCGGGCGGGTGATGAGGACCGGGCTGGCGGAGAAAACACAGCGCCCCACTGGACGAGGAGACAAGCCTGGGACCGAGTGCTGCTGCCACACGCCACCCCTGGACAGAGGCCCCGCCCCCGGCTGCTCCTTAGCCCTGAAGCAAAGAGCGTCCACAGGCCCAGCAGGTGAGAGTCACTTCCACCCACAAAGAAGGGGGCTGGCACCTTTCCCGAAGGAGAAAACGCCCACTTTCTGGCATCACATCCCTAGGTTCCCAGAAGCCTGAAATCTCTATCTCTTCCTGTTCCTGCCTTTCCGGTGAACTGTCTCTGACGTGTTCTCCCCGAGTGCCAAGCCGGGGAGCAGCAGGCAGTGGAGAGGAGAGCTGCCCGGCTGGAGGCCCATCAGGGACCCCAGGCGGTGCCCTCCCTCGCTTCCCTCACAGCTCCCGCCTCCTCACGCCACTTTGTTTGCCGACAACAAACAGAGCCCTCAATTCCACTGAGCCAGGGCCCGGGAGAGATGAAGCATTTTGCTGTGTAATAATCGTCACGGCCAACATCTGTTGAGTCAGGCACCTGCTGCATGCTTTAGGGCTCCTCACCCACCTGTGCAGCAGATACTTCTAATGTGCCCATTTTACAGAAGAGGAAACTGAGGCCCAGGGAGGTCAAGAGTGCCTGTATTTGAATGCAGAGCAGTCAGATGCCAAAGACCATGCTGGGTTGAGCAGGGGGGCGCGGTCTGGTGAGAACAAATCAGGATTCAGTGCGGCGATGGAGGTATGTGCAGGCAGAGAAAGACGCAGATCATAATGTATAGATGAGTAGGATAAAGTCAGCCCCTTGTCCCACTGGGGTATTTTCCTTCTGCCAATTAACACGTGAGAATAAAGTTCAGTCGCTACACAGAGATTTTGCCCCCATGTTGGACGCTGTCTCATGCCCCGCGAGGCTGAGCACACGCCATGCTCTCCTGAGTCCTCCCTTATCGGGAGACCCGGGGTAGGCTCAGGGAAGCAGTTGTCTTTTCAGGCCTGTATGAGCAGGAGGATTTGCCTTAGAGGGTTTCCAGGAGCTTCCATCAATCAAATAGCTTCTCAGCGCCTTTGGAGCCAGAGCCTGTCTCTGGACTGACCTGCAACTCCTCCCAGGGCTGTGGGAGCCGCACCCGAACATGACCCCTGAACTCCAGGACTGGGAGCTGCAATCCCACAGTCCCCAACCCATCTCAGCTGTCAAACCTCCACACCTGTCTTGTCTTCCCACGCCACCTGCCCCTCTTTCCTTTATTCTCTTTATTTTTTTTATTGTGGTAAAATACACGTAACATACATTTTAACCATTTTTAAGTGTACGGCTCAGTGACATTAAATCCATTCACTTTGTCGTGCAGCCATGACCACCATCATCCCCAGAGCGTTCTCATCGTCCCGGAGTGAACCCTGTGCCCGTTAAACACTAACTCCCCATTCCTCCCTCCCCACCCCCAGGCAGGCCCGCTCTACTTTCTGTCTCTATAACTTAACTACTCTAGGTACCTCATGTAAGGGGACTCATACAGTGTTTGTTCTTTTGTGTCTGACTTATTTCACTTAGCTTAGTGTTCCCAAGGTCCATCCATGTTGTAGCCTGTGTCAGAATTTCATTCCATTTTATGGCCGAATAATATTCCACTGGGTAGATCACATGGTTTCTCCACTCATCTGTTGATGGTCATTTGTGTTTTTTCCACCTTTTGGCTATTGTAAGACTGTTATGAACATTGATACACAAGTATCTGTTCGAGACCCTGCTTTTAATTCTTTTGGGTGTATTGCTGGATTACGTGGCATTGCTAGATTAGGTGGTAGTTCTACACTTAACTTTTTAAGGAATCACCACTGTTTTCCACGGCCGCTGCACCATTTTCTATTCCCACCAGCAGCGCATGAGGCTCTGCCTTTCCTTCTAATGCAGGATGCTGTCCTGCATCTCTCTGCCCCCTGTGGCTCATGGCATGGGGAACAGCAGTCACCCAGGGACCTCAGCAGCTCCCTCGATGGCTGGAGCCTGACTGGCCTCAGTGCTGGCCTCACGGGCACATGCACAACCTGTACAGTCACACAGGGCCTCACACTCAGTTTCAGGCTCTGCTGTCACTGTCTCGAAATTCTCAATCACGTTGAACAGGGGGCCCCACGTTTTCATTTTGCACTGGGCCCCACAAATTGTGTAGCTGGTCCTGGCCGGCCTGGCTGTTCTTTCTGTGTGCAGACCCAGATGCACAGTCAGGGCCTGACGGGGAGGATCCTCACACGGTCTGCTGAGGGGCGGCCTGGGGGCACCAGTTGTCTGGCCCTGCTGCCAGCCCATCTATGAGATGAGACAACTGGACTAAATAGTTTTCTAATTTTGTTCTCCAGAGGTCCCTTGGGAGGGGGTGGAGAGATGGGAAGTCCCAGGGGCAGGGGTGGGACCCATCCTCACCCCTACTGCCAAAAGAGGGGCTCCCTTTGACCTGATCTCTCTATGTGGTTCTGCAGCAGGAAGGAAGCCTCTGGAAACTGACCAAGCTGTCTGGATCCTCCACCCCAGGCCGCCCCAGCCCTGTGCTCTGCCCCCAGGGAGGGAGAGAAGCCTCCGGCATAAGGAGACCAGGTGGAGAGCCCCGCAGTGGGAGAGGTGGCCCAGGCACCAGCCAGAAATGCACTGGGAGGGGCCCTTGCCAGGGGAGATGGACAGCACGCACATGCACACGCACACGCACACACACACAGAAAGATCCGACCGTTTACAAAACGTGTGACAAGTCGGTTCAAATTGCTCATCTGCAGGGCCAGCAAAGGCTCTTCTGCACACGGGAGGGATGAGACTAAAGGAAAACCTGGCACTGGCCTTGTCCAGACACACACGGGCAGAGCCCCCCGCAAGGCTGTCCCCTGCAGTGAAGGGCCTCGGTGCTCTAGTGTCCTCGTCCCTGTCCCTTCACCCCCAGCTGACCAGGGATCCGACCTGCATGCGCCCAGCCCCGCCCCCCAGGTTGCCTTGTACAGAAAGCCAGGGAGAGCCTGGCGGCTCGTCAGTACCAGGAGATGGGGAGGGGAGAGGCGGTGGGAGCTGGAAGAACCCTGGGAGACCTGGACAAGATGCCCCCAAGGCCTCACCGAGACAGGCCGAGCTCTGAGCTCTTTGATGCAGACCGCAGGATGTCTGCAGCTGCTTCAGTGCCAATTACTGGAGAAATAATTCAGCGTGCTCACCCCCTGCCTCTCAGCAGACACTCTTTGGGGACATTTTAAATCTGACTGGACCTGCTGAGCAGCTTCTCCACCTCTCTGCCCAGGGGAAAAGGGAACCTAAAGCTGGGTTTGTCATCCCTGCCCCCTGCCCGAGGCAGAGCCTGCTCAGATCAGCACCCTGCGTGCCTGCCGCCTGGGCGCTGCCTCTAGATGAGTTGCAGCTGAGCTGGGTTCCCTAGAGTCCGTCCCCCCACCCCTACCCCCACCCCCATCTCCTTAAAGGCAGGGTCATGGCTTATGCATCTTTGAGTCCCTTGTTATCTGTCAAGAAATATTGCTGGGTGGAGAGATGGGTAAACGGGGAGGGAGGTGGATAAGTGGGCGGACAGGGTGGAGGGAGGGAGGCAGGGAGAGAGGAAGGGAAGGATGGAGGGAGGGAGGGGGAGAGAGGGTGGGACGGGGGAGGAAGGGAAGGATGGAGGGAGGGAGGGAGGCAGGGAGAGAGGAAGGGAAGGATGGAGGGAGGAAGGGGGAGAGAGGGTGGGATGGGGGAGGAAGGGAAGGATGGAGGGAGGGAGGGAGGCAGGGAGAGAGGAAGGGAAGGATGGAGGGAGGAAGGGAAGGATGGAGGGGGGGTGGATGGGTGGAGTGTTGGGCAGATGGATGGAAAGATAAGTGAATGATTGTTGTGTGTGGACCCGTGTACTGAAAGACAAGAGAGGATGGACAGAAGGATGGACTGCTGTCCTGAGGGAGGACGGATGGATGGATGGATAGAAACACTCCCAAGTCCAGGGCCCGTCTGTTCTCCCTCCCTAGGGAAAGGCCAGCAGATCAGTAGCCTACACTTTCCACAAGCTGTGGGGTCCCCTGCCTCGGGCTCACTCAGTTCCAAGCAGCTGCTAGGCTCCCAGGGAAGAGCCGATGTTGAGACAAACCCGGGCTGCTGAGGACCCGGCCTTTGGAGCCTCCATTAGTACCCTGCCCGGGCGCCAGGCCTCCAGGCCCCAAAGCAGCTGCTGCCTGGGGTGTGGCAGGAGCAAGTCCGGCTGCCCATCTGGCTGCACCCCTCTCCTCACTGTCCTGACTCTGCTGCCTCCAGAGCGTGTGGGTACAGACAGGTTGCCTTTGCCAGCAGGAGCCTCGGTTTCCCCATTAAATAAAAGGTTGAACCAGCTGTGCTCCAGGGTCTTCTGGCCCTGAAGGTGGTGACTTTGTAGCTCCGGGGTGAGAACCAGCCTGGGGCAGGTGTCACCTGGGAAGGAGGGCTCCCTCAATGGTAGCAGCTCCGCTACAGGGGCCGGAGCGCCAGGAGGGAAATCAGGGGGAGACCAGGAGCATTGTCTCTGAAAGAGCCAGGGAAGGGAGCCCTGCACAGCCAGAACAGATCCGCAGTGTGGCCTTTCCCCACTCTGAGGTCCTTCCCAGTCTAAACAGATCATTCAACACAGTTCATGTGCAACAACCTGCTTTTATCTGAATGGTTGGCCCCACCATTCTTGGGGAAGGAACTGTCTTTGTTTAGGAAAATACTCTTTTTTTTTTTTTTTGCAGTATGTGGGCCTCTCACTGTTGTGGCCTCTCCCGTTGCGGAGCACAGGCTCCGGACGCGCAGGCTCAGCGGCCATGGCTCACGGACCCGGCCGCTCCGCGTCATGTGGGATCCTCCCGGACCGGGGCACGAACCCGCGTCCCCTGCATCGGCAGGCGGACTCTCAACCACTGCGCCACCAGGGAAGCCCGGAAAATACTTTTTAAGGCTGATTGTGGATGATCCTGAGAACATAGTCTAACCGGGGCCCAAGTCCCCAGAAGAGATAGAAATGAACAGGAATTTAGAGGAAGGAACAGAGGTCAGAGAGTGATGCCAGAGAGAGAGGGTGAGGCTGGGGATCCCTGAGTGAAGCCGCCCCTGCCCCACCACATGGCCACACGCCCCCAAGGGGGCCGAAGGACTGGCCTGTCTTGTTCCCTGTGATGCTGTTTGCTCTGCAGTGATATAAGCCACTCCCACCCCACCTGAAACATTCACAGTGTCACCTGCACACCCACGTACCTTGTGGAAACGGATTTGGGGGAAGAAGGGACTGAATTTCACATCTGAGTCTCTGTGGTTCAGAATCTTAGTATGGAAATGATATCCAGTCCGCAATACGGAGTCAACCCGGCCAAAGCAAAACCCCTGAGCCAGAGGTGATGCAAATACCCCAGGTTTTGCAGAAACCTTAGCAAAGGCTTCAGCCTTTCCCAGAGCACCTAAGTGGACTTTGAAGGCTCCGCCGCTGGATCTGAGGAGCATGGAGACCGCAGCCGGGATGACCGCCCGTCCCAGTGTCCCCGCACCTAAGGGATTTCCCAGGATGCAGGACTTTTGGTGTCAAAGCCTGGAAAGGTCCCAGGCACACTGGGAAGGGTTGCTCACCGTAAACAGCTGACATCTGGGTCCCACGGGCCACACTGGATGCTAGACTAAGCCCCTCACACGCTTCACCCCCATTAGTCCTGACGACAGTGGGAGGCAGACATATTCCTCCCACTTCTCAGATGAGAAAACCGAGGCTGGGAAAGGTTAAGCCACTTGCACGAGATAACACAGCTAGCACGTGGCAGGGCGAGGATTCGAAGCCCAGCCCCCTACTCTGAAGCTCGTGCTCATCTACGTGGTCCCCTGAGGATTCTCCACTTGTCGAAAACTGAACTCAGCATCCTCGAGCAGCCTTACTCTGTGCCCTGGTCCGGGGCATGGGTCTAGAGCCCTCTAGTTTTCTGGAACCACCCGCCTTCCTGCCAATGGCTTTGCCTTCCTTGGGCCCCCTGGCTGTGGGTCCCAGCAGGCCTCTGCCGTCCACACCCATCAGCCCAGCAGAGCCCTGTGGAACTCCACCACACACCCTCCTCTGGAGTCAGAAGAAACAAAAA
The DNA here is from genome assembly GCF_963455315.2 of Globicephala melas. Classification (NCBI taxonomy): domain Eukaryota; kingdom Metazoa; phylum Chordata; class Mammalia; order Artiodactyla; family Delphinidae; genus Globicephala; species Globicephala melas. The sequence goes on from NC_083333.1 coordinate 7,175,340, forward strand.
TGCCCCCTCCTTCCTGCCCTGGTTTTTATCAGCCCCCCTCCCCACTGTGTTCCTTTCCCTGCCCCCCATCTGCTGGCAGTACCTCCCTCATCCGCTCCTAGGAGGGAAGCAGTATTTCCCACCCAGCCCAGGGATTTCCAAGCTGGGAATTCAAACAGTGCAGCGTGGAACAGGCTCAAACAGAGTCAGCTAATGGAAATAACAAGATGAAAAATTATTCCAGGGAAAGAGCGATTTTACTTATATCCTGCTTGACTCAGAAAACACTGTGATTGCAGTAGAAATTGGAGGTGTCAGAGCTGGTATCTGGGGAAAGAGAAGTGAAAGCATTCTGCTTGCCACCGTCCGCGCAGCCCCAGGGGTGAGAGAGAATGTGAGGTTAATCCCAGGCCTGGCGCACAGCCGGGCCCAAGCAGGGGTGTCCTCCCTAGAAGCCCCAGGTGGCAGGACTTGCCACCAGCTGGCTGAAGAGTCAAGGGCAGAAAGCCCAGGCCCTGGAGTCAGACAAAGCTGTGTTCTTTTTCCAGCTCTGGCATCCACTGGCTGTGTGACCTTAGGCAAGTAACTTAACCTCTCTGAGACTCCGTCTCCTGAAGGTAACAGTAGAGGGGATTACACAAAGTAATGCATGACACCTGCTCGGACTGGTGCCTCAGGCATGATAACAGCGGTAAATGCCCTGCCTCGCCTGCTCTCTCTGGCTGCGCTCACTCCACATGGTCAGTGGGGGGACAGAAGAGCTCCCAGTCTCCGGGTGCAAGCACCAGCAGGGGAGGCTGGGAAATGCAGTTGGACACATGACCCTGGGACCATCTGAGGTACCAGGCCCGTGCCAGGAGGCAGCTCCCCCAGGTAAGCTCCGGCCCCTGCACAGCACTGCTAATTTGGCAGGGGGAGGGGGAGGGCTGTCTGACCCCACCTCCCACCCAGCCCAGGCACGCACCCTGTAGTGTTCTCCACTCTCTCGGAAGCTTCCAGACAGCTGAAGTTTATCCTTTCCCTTGTCTGTTTGGTTTCGGTTTTGTGCTTGCCTTTTAGCCACATTCGTGGAAATCTTTCTGAGGCGTATTAGGAGCACCCCTTTTTCTTCCAGGTCAACATATAGTGTCTTGTAAACTTTGCTTGACTACTCAGGGTGCTGTGGACGTGAGGAGATCCCTTGGCCCCCGGTACTAAATGGCCCCAGTATACTGAGCCGCTGCCTTGCCCTAAACAGACCTGCCCCAGACAGCCCTGCCGGCCTCCTTTCCAACCTCCTGCCCGCTGCCCCGGGGGCACCACGGTAGCTGGTGGAAGGGAGGTAAACAAGCTTTACCAAACCATTGTTCTTAAGTTCCAGTAAGGCCAAAGCTTGGACTTCAAGCTGAGCTCTGTTCTAAAGACATTTTTTTTTTTTTACTGCTCAGAGGTCTTTGATTCTTCACTTCCCAGGAACTGGCCGAGTTCCCAGGTTGAAGTTGCCTTGAAGTTTGACGACTAAAGAAGAGAAAAGTTTTCCTCTATTTTGTTGTTAGCTCGATCCAGAGTTTGAGCTGGTAGCATCAAGATTTTAAACATCCTGGACAGGACTTCCTCAACTAGAGTGTTCTGGCAAATGCAAATATGAAACTGGAGAGGACTGTCACAGGAGAAGTCCCAGCTCCAGGCTGAGGTGGGCCGAGCGGTGGGTACCCTGAAGAGGCCCAAACTTTCGGGGCTCCATCAACCAGAAACCTAAACCTCCCCCAGATTTGGGGGCTGGCAGGCAGCTGCTCACATTTTTATCTAGCCAAATAAGAATATAAAATCATAACCATCCTATGAGAAAACTCTCATTTCAGAAAAGAAAGGAAAAAGAATCAAGAAAGACCATCTTTTTTGAATTAAGGGAATTTAACGTGAAAAAGTAACTACGTTATCCTCTGTTTTTGCCGTTTTGCCACAGCTGTGGGTAAAAACCTCATCACTAACCTGTCAGCTTACCAGCTTTTGCAAGTCACCAGGCAGGACCGAGGCCTGGGGGCTGGATGCCAGAACTCACTGTGCTGTTGCATGGGTTGGGGGGCTGGGTATTCCCCGTGCCAGGTGGAGCAGACACACAGCAGCCCGGGTTTGCATCCAGAGCCCACCTCTTGTTAGCAATGGGGTCCTGCAGAAGGCCCCCAGTGCCTGGGTTTCCCCATGTTTGAAATGGCAGTGGTCGCCGTGCACGCCTCACAGACCTGCGTCGAGGCCCTATGTCTGGCACACAGCGCGTGCTCACTCAGTGTTTGTCTCGCTTTTTCAGCGGGGCTCCCATGCCCCTCGCGTGTCTGTGTAGGTTCAAATGAGTCCAGGGACAGGAACGATCTTTGGGGACAGGAAGCATCTAGGCCAGTGAGCAGAGACACGGTGGATTCGGCTCCTGGCAGCACAGGAGCCGGGCGGGCCCTGTGGCTCCAGCAGCTCCGTGAAGTCCCCGGAGATCACGCCCAGCTCCGTTTCCCTGGAGCTGAGACTTTATTTAGCAGAGACCCTCAGCAGACACCGGGGACAGGAGAGGGGGCTGTGGGAACGGAGGCCCAGCCCCCCCGCAGGGAGGGGCCCTGCCCCTGATGGAGCGTTTCCCAGGTCTGGACCCTGACACAGGGGCCACCGAGGGACCCGGCAAGGCTGAATCCCCCACTCCACGCGCGCACACACACACACACACACACACACTCTCTCTCTCTCTCTCTCTCTCTCTCTCTCTCTCACATTCTCTTCACTTTGAGCACAAGGGGCCTCTGAACACTGACTCTGGTCAGTGAGTGGGTGTGCAGCTGTGCGTATGCACCCGGGTGGATGTGCACCCGTACAGGTGTGTGCAGCACTCTGTGCACATGTGCGGCTGTGTCAGTGTGTTTGTGGGTACATGCACGAATTTAGAAGTCGGTTCTGACATCTCTCTCTCCTTTTCCACCCAGCCTCCCCCTCCTTTCCCTCCCTTTTCCCTTTTCTGTAATGAAAAGAGAAAAGCAGCAGAGGGGACCAGAAAAGGGGGAGCCTGGGAGTCACACAGACCTGGATCCGAATCCCAGCTCTGCCAGTTCCCACCCCGGGAATATCGAGCAAGTCACTTGGCCCCTCTGAGCTGCAGTATCTCATCTGTGTGATGAAAGTGTTCGCCCAACGTAGCTTATAGTAGGAAAAACGCGGAATTCAGAGCACCGGGGAACGGAACTGCTCTGCAGCCTCTGGGCTCAGATGGCTGGGTTCCTGGCCCGTTCCATCGGTTTCTCACAGAGGGACCTTGGGTGGTTCCTCACCCTCTCTGAACTCATTTTACAGAGGTTCTGCAAGGGTTAAATGAGTGACATAGGTAACGCTCTTAGAACACATGGCACGTAGTAGGAGCTTTATAGAGGGCAGATATTAAAACGTGTATCAAAAAGCATTTAGAGGGCTTCCCTGGTGGCACAGTGGTTAAGAATCCGCCTGCCAATGCAGGGGACACGGGTTCAAGCCCTGGTCCGGGAAGATCCCACATGCCGCGGAGCAACTAAGCCCATGAGCCACATCTATTGAGCCCACGTGCCGCAATTACTGAAGCCCGCATGCCTGGAGCCCATGCTCCACAACAAGAGAAGCCACCTGAGCGCCAAAACGAAGAATAGCCCCCACTCGCCGCAACTAGAGAAAGCCCGCGTGCAGCAACGAAGACCCCAACACAGCCAAAAATGAAAACAAACAAATTTATTTTTTTTAAAGCGTTTAGAGGAAAAGAGAGAAAACAAGAAAGCATTTAGACTTTTTTGGAGGGATGGAAACGTTCTGAAATTGGACTGTGCAGATGGTTGCGCAACTCTGTAAATTTACTCAAAACCATTAAATCGTACACTTGAAACAGTTGAATTTTATGGTATATAAATTATACCTCCATAAAGCTGTTTTTTGGTAAAGCATTTAGAGATGAGTGAAGAAGCAAGTTGCAGAATAATACACCCAGTATCGATGCCACTTGCGAAAAGTTTTAAACTATATAAAACGGTGTTTCTCTAATACGAGTATGCATAGGAAGAACATCAGAGCCTGGAACGATGTGTCATAACTATGCTCGCCCGCTGAGTGGATGGGACTCAGGAAGGGAAATTTTTGTCTGTAGTGTTTTATTGTATTTATATATTTAAAAGACCAGGAAACCTAGGCAATGGTGTAGTAAAAATCAGAATTTGTAGGGGGCAAGGGAAGCGTGGAATGAGAGAGACACAGCATGGGCAGCTCGGGCGGGGGCGGATCGTAACTCCCTGCTTCATGACTTCTGTGATGAAATGGTGGTGATTACACTGGTGTTTGCTTTAGAACTATTCATTACACTGTGCATCTGCGCTTTATGCAATTTTCTGTTATAGTTCACATTTTTTAAGCTAAAAAAAGTCTCTCAGAAAAGAGGAACATGTTGATTTTTGGTGGGTATGTTTTGGGATTTGATATGGCAACCTCTATACTCTTGCATATTGCAATTCAAAATAAGTCAAACAAAATAATGACCTGCCTGGCAGGATGGGGTGAAGGTTGTATAAGGTCATTGGCCATACTCTGAGGTGCCTGGGGGTACAGGGAGAGGGAGGGCATTGTCCTCCTTCCTCAGTCAGGGTGTCCCTGGGGTTGCCTTGGCTGTCCGCGTCCCCATAGGAGCTGGGCTGAAGCAGCCCGTCCGCCTGCCCACCAGGCTCCCAGACGTCCAGAGCATCAGGCAGACATTTGGTGGAGGAGCCTCAGACAGCCTCCCTGATTTATCAGGCTCTCCACGTCTCTGGCTGATGGATGACCCTCTGCTCTCCCTCCCTCCTCCCTCTGGACGCTGCTGTCTCCAAGGCCACCGCCCGCCCAGGGTGGGAGCTTGTGCCGGCAGGGAGAAGCCGGGCAGGCTGGCGAGGCCTCTGCTGGCCTGGCCTCCCTCCTTCCACAGCTGCCCTGCCTGTAACCCCAAGGTTCTCCCCAACAACCTCGGCTGGTTCTGGTTGGCCCAGCTGCCAAAGTGCTTGATTCTTTCCTTCAGCCACTGTGAATTGAGCGCCTGCCGGCTATGGGCCAGGCACTGTGCTGGGTCTCTACCTCCAATGAGCTCACCCACAATGAACAGTAAACAGGACCGGAACTCAGCTGGCTTGTTCGGGTCGTCAGGCCTCTCGAGGAGATGGCCTTGTGCTGAAATCTAAGAGGTGGGAATGAGCCCCCCGTGAGATGATGTGGTACAAGGATATTTTGGAGGAGTTGCTGGCTAGTGCAAAGGCCCTGAGGCAGACCTAGGCTTGCATCAATGGACCTGGGCAGAGGAGGATAGGATGAAGGAAAGGAAATGGATTCTTCTTGAGGACTAAGTGTCCTCTGCCACAGCCTTGTGGGAAGGGGTCAAGTTCCAGTCACCACCAGGGCCACCAGAACCCAGGCAGGGCCCAGGGAGCAGGAAGACCCCACCGGCGTATCTGGGATGTGCTTCAAGTCCCGAGCGGGAGGCTGCGCCCAAAGGATCCCGCGTGGCAGGAGAGGGTAAAAACACCCTCTGTGTCCCCAGGACAGTGGCTGGCACAGAGCCACGAGCCCTGGCTTGCCTCGGAGTTACTGAGCAACCTTGGACAGGTCAGGTCACCTCTCTGGGCCTAGGTTTCCATGTTAACAAACATTGGCTGTGTTGTGGAAGGCTGCCTGCCCCCCGGCTTCTGAACTCTGGGACCCTGGGCGATTCCCGGCCCGCCCTGGGCCTGCAGCCTGGGCTCCCGGGGGTGAGTCCTGGGAAAGCCCCCAGGGCTCCGAAGGCATGTCAACTCTGAGCGTACAGCTTGAGGGTCACAAAGACGGAGCCGTCCCTCGAGGCCCTCAAGAAACTCGGGGGGAGACAGACGCTGGAACAAGTCACGGAAAGTGAGATGAGCGCTGTAATGAGGCACAGACCCAGCCACGAGGGGGCGTCGTGAAAAGAATTCCTGGCCTCGGAGGAACACCACCTGAGCGTCGGGGCAGCGCAGGTATGTGCGGTGGGGGGGGGGGGACGGGGGAGGGCAGCGCAGGTATGTGCGGTGGGGGGGGGACGGGGGAGGGCAGCGCAGGTATGTGCGGTGGGGGGGGGACGGGGGGGGCAGCGCAGGTATGTGCGGTGGGGGGGGACGGGGGAGGGCAGCGCAGGTATGTGCGGTGGGGGGGGGACGGGGGAGGGCAGCGCAGGTATGTGCGGTGGGGGGGGGACGGGGGAGGGCAGCGCAGGTATGTGCGGTGGGGGGGGGACGGGGGAGGGCAGCGCAGGTATGTGCGGTGGGGGGGGGACGGGGGAGGGCAGCGCAGGTATGTGCGGTGGGGGGGGGGACGGGGGGGGCAGCAAGCAGAGGTGGAGCAGCCCGGCTGGGCGATGGGTGTGTTTGGGCACCGGGCTGGCAGTGCGAGGGGAGGCTGGAGGAGCTGCGAGGACCCTGCACCGTCCTGGAGTCTTTGACTCTAAATGAGGACGCAGCGAAGTGCTCACACACTCGCCCAGGAGGCAGGGGAGCCCTCGGGAAGCAGCCCCCCGGGAGGGGGGCGGTGTAAGGCTCAGCAGGGCCATCAGGCCTCCACCCCCGGCCCCTGTAGGGCCCCGCTTCACAGCCCGAGCTGCAGCCTGCGCAACCGCCAGCCGTTCTGCCGGGACCCCTTCCTCCTCCATCCGCCCCCTTTGCTGACCTAACTCTCAGCCTTCACGTTTCAGGACTGAGGCCAAGGCCTTGCCTCCTGCGCGGGCCGGCCGGTCGCTGGGGATCTAGAGCTGGGGGCAGGGCGGGTAGGGCTGCCACGCTGCTAACCTGACTCAGACCCTGGGCTCTCCAGTGAGGTAGACGGTGAACACCAAGGCCTGGCCCCGTGGGAGCGTAGGCCCCTGGGCCGTTGCCCTGTGTGTGTGTGTGGGTGCGGGGGGACGAGCCAGCCCAGAGCTGGCAGGTGCCACGAGGATGCCAAGCAAACCTCAGACAGGCTCGCCCCGCCCTGCAACGCACCTGCGCAGAGCTGTGTTCTGTCATCTTCGGCTTCAACGTGTAGCAGACTTGGCTGGTTGATGGGGGCTGGGAGAACCGTGATGTCAGCCACGTGTTAGCTCTGCCTCTTTCTGGTTGTGAGACCCTGGGCAATTGACTTAACCTTATTTACTTAATGAAAACAATTTTATTGTAATAATTATATGTTTATTTCAATGTGCAGTAGAGAAGTATAAACAGTGCGTCAATTCCCATCCCAGATATTATGGTTAGGACAGAGCTCACCTGGGTATTTAAAGCGTTTTTTAATGCACGCTGATTTAAAGTAAATAATAACTCAGGTCCCAGTTGAGAAGCTGGTGCATAAGTGACCGAGGTTGGGGAACGCCAGGTTGCGGGGTGTCCTCTCTTTGGCTGTGCTTTGGGCTTTTGCTGGGGGCTTGGGACCCTCAGAGGTTTTCAGGTGGAAATGCAGGGACCAGCAGGCGAGGGTGTCTGCAGCAGCCGGGAGACTAAAGGAAGCTGCTCCGCCCCGTGAACCAGGTCTTCCTTCTCTGGTGTCTGATCCCCCCACCCTGCCTGGGCTGCAGACGTGATTTAGGAAGTAGCGCGGCGACACAGGGCACGGCAGGGCCCAGGGTGTGGCCATGGGAAGTGGTGGCTGACGTGAAGCCCTTGGGAGGGAGGTTGCTGGTGGAGGGGTACCGAGCCGGGCTGTCGTGTTGAGGGGAGAATGGCACGGAGTGGGTGGGCGCCAGGGCACAACACGTTGGCAGAACATTAGAAGGATCTGGGGAGACTCCAGTGCCAAGGCATGGAGGAGGGCCAAGCTGGGCGAAATGGTGGGAGAGGCCCAGGTCATCAGCGGTCTTGTTTACAGAGAAGCAGGGATCTGCGAGCCACGGGGACAGGGCTGAGAGGCAAGCAGCAGTGGAAGGAAGCGTGGGGCTGGGGAACCTCAGAGCTGCATGGGACACCCAGGCCACCAAGTTCATGGGACCAGAGTCTTGATGGGGAGTTAGGCAGTGCTCAGCCAAGGTGAGGCCTCAGGAGCTGGCGTCTCTGGCTTCTGGGGGACTCTGGAAGTCTCAACTCCCGTCCGGTGGAGACCCCTGCCCGCTAGGTCCAGGTCCTGGCTCCCAGCTCCCACCATTTCCGCTGTGGAGCCAGGATTAGGACTTCTCTTCAGCGGCCGGAGATTCAGAAAGGAACAAAATTTTAAATAATTATTGTTTTTAAAGGGTACAATTAAAATCTTTTTTCATCATGGGCTTATTCTTTTCCTACTTTCCTTTCAACATCTTTTCCTACTTTTTTATAGTGGCAAATATAGATAACGTAAATATGCCACTTTAACCACATTTAAGTGTATGATTCAGTGGGTTACGTACGTTCACAATGTTGTACAACCGTCACCACTATCCATTCCCAGACCTTTCTCATCATCCCAAAGAGAAACTGTACTTATTAAATAATGACCCCCCACTCTCCATCCCCAAGCCTCTGGTAACCTCTATTCTACCTTCTGTCTCTATGAATTTCTTGTTTAACGGGTAATACATATGTGTCGTGTAAATGCACGAGCAAAACATTTCCCTGACCCCACGTACAGTTCCCTTCACAGATGAACTGTTTTTACCAATTTCCTGTTTGTTCTTTCAGAGGTGTCTTATGCATATATAAATGCATGTGTATATATATCTTTATATACAAAGAGAACACACTGTTTTATGCCTCTTCCTTTTTTTATTAGACAATATATCTGTGACGAAAAGACTTTTAGTGCATCAGAATATCAGTATATCCTCCATATTAGTGCACACAGAGCTGCCTTGTCCTTTTTAATGGTTACATCATAATATTCCATTGTAAAGGTGAGTCACACTGTATTTAACCTACCCCTTATCAATAGAAATGCTTCAATTTTCAATTTGCTACATTTATCTATTGTCAGCTCACACCCACTCTTAGTGGGGAAAAAAATGCAACAGCACCTAGTTAGCAAGAAGAACAAATTAAACATGACGAGATGCCCTTTCACACCAATTAGACCAGCAAAAATTCAAAAGTCGGGTGACATCAAGTGTGGATGGGGCTGTGGAGGAAGTGGAACCCTCAGACACAGCTGGTAGGAATGAAAGGGTCATAACCACGGTGGAGAGCACTTGGCATTATCTGGTCAAGCTAAAGATACATATATCCTTCAGCCCAGCAATTCCCTATCCAGGAAGTTGCAAAGAAACCCTCCCGTGTGGGCCAGGAGATAGGACTACCCATGGCAACAGGTTTGCAATAGCAAAGTGTGGGAGTCAACCTAAATGTCCGATGATGGGACTAAGGAGAAATAAATTGTGGTGTAGTCACAGAGTGGAATGTTATACAGCAATGAAAACAAACTATAGTGTACGCATCAGCAGGAGTAAATCTCACACACCATGGGAAGTGAAAAAATCAGTTGAATGAGGATGTGTACAGTGTGATACCGTTTATATGAAGTTTTAAGATGTGCAAGACAATATCATATATTGTTTATGGATGCATACATATTTAGTAACGTAAAAATGAATGCATGAAATGATAATTATGGAATTCAAGACAGTGATGGCCCCTGGGGAGAGCAGTGGGATGGAGGAGGAATATTAGGGGATTTCAAATGCATCTGTAATTTTTTAAATTGTGGTGAAATATATATAAAATACAAAATTTGCCATTTTAATCATTTTTAGGTGTAGCATTCAGTGGCATTAATTACATTCACAATATTGTGCAACTATCACTGCTATTTCTAAAACTTCCTTCGTTGCCCCAAGCAGAAGCTCTGTGCCCATTAAGCTCCCCATTCCCCTCACCCCAGACCCTGGTAACCTCTAATCTACTTTCTGTCTTTATAAATTTGCCTATTCTAGACATTTCCTATAAGGAAAGTCATATAATTGTTGTGCTTTTGTGTCTATCTTCTTTCACGTAACATGTTTTCAACTTTCATCCAGGTTGTAGCATGAGCAGAACTCATTACTTTTCAGGGCTGAATAATATCCCATCGTATGGATATGCCACATTTTGTTTCTCCATTCATCTCTTGGTAGACATGTGAGTTGTTTCCCTTTTGGCTGTTGTGAATGATGCTGCAATGAACATTAGTGTACAAGTATCTGTTTGAGTCCCTGCTTTCAGTTCTTTTGGGTGTGTACCTAGGAGCGGAATTGCTGGGTCATATGGTAATTCTATGTTTAGCTTTTTGAGAAACCTGAAATGTTTTGGTTTTAGGCTGGCTTGTGGGTCTTTATGTTATGCTCTAGACCTTTTCTCTATGACTGAAATATTTTATAAATTTCAAAAGTAGAATGAATTGGGCTTCCCTGGTGGCGCAGTGGTTAAGAATCACCTGCCAATGCAGGGGACAAGGGTTCGAGCCCTGGTCCGGGAAGATCCCGCATGCCGCGGATCAACTAAGCCTGTGCGCCACAACTACTGAGCCTGCGCTCTAGAGCCCACGTGCCACAACTACTGAAGTCCGCGCGCCTAGAGCCCGTGCTCCACAACAAGAGAAGCCACTGCAATGAGAAGCCCACGCACCGCAACGAAGAGTAGCCCCCGCTCGCCGCAACTAGAGAAAAGCCCGCACACAGCAACGAAGACCCAACGCAGCCAAAAATTAAATAACTAAAGAAATAAAGTAGAATGAGTTAAAATTGGAAGCCACCATTTGCATTGTTAATATCTTCTGAACTGCATCATAATTCAAAGCTCTTTGAGGGACCATACGTGGCTATTGGCTCTCAGTTTCAAAACGGCCAGTTAGAGCTCCTGCCCATTCTAGCCCATTCATACTGCTGAAACATTCACACCACTCCAGAAGACGCTCGAGCCAGTCCCTGGGCTCCAGCAGCCCCCAGGCCTCTTAGGGTGGGGGCAGAGGGCGCTGCCTCATCCTTGCTGTCATCGAAGCCTCAGGCTGCACACCTGTCCTTCAGCAGGTTACTTCTGGAGCTTCCCCTAAGCATTCAGCATTATCCCTCCCTGGCATCTGATCTCCAGCCAGAGGCAGCCTGATCCTGGGCTAAGCCCCTCCTGCCAGGTGAGCTTCTCACCTCGACCTCTTTCCAGTCCCGCAGCCCAGACCATGGCCTGTGTGGAGAGGGAGAGAGAGCCGTAGTCCCTCCACTCAGCCTCAGGGTGTAAGTCCTGGGTCAGCCTCCCGTGACCTTGGGCCAGGTCCTCCATCTCCAGGCCTCAGAAAGTGGGAGTTGTGGGTGCTGACAGACCTGTGGTCTGCAAACCACTGAACAGGTGTCCCAGGAGGAAAAGGAGACAAGCATCTCTTTGAGCCATTTAGCCCATCACGACAGCTCCAAGAACATTTGACATCTGTGAAATAACATCATTAGGTAAGTGTTAACTTTTCCCCACTGGTAGGCCCAGTGCTAGTAAATGTACTGTGACGAGTGTAATGTGTTTATGAAATGTGTATAATAAATTATCAGAAAGAGCTACATTTTTAATATCGCTTAATATATCCAGTTTGCCTGTCAGCAGCCACAGGCTATATGGCAGCCGCTTCCATCGACTCATTGTGCAGCAGCTTACACGCTTCCAGGCTGAGGCCCCGGCATGGGCTGAGGAGGAGGCAGGGGGCAGCCAGAGTGGATGGCTCCCCTGTCCCTTCCTGATTTGCTCCCTGTCATCTGGAATCGAAAGAAAAATGGGGCTTTGTTCACCATCAGGCCCCCTGCAGGACGCAGCCTGGAGCCTGTCACAGGGTAGGTGCTCAATAAATACTTGTTACAGTGTGGATTCTTAGAGAAATGAATGGACAAGGGCCCCCAGAAGGCCCCTCTCCATCAAACTGGAAGTGCTTGGAATTTTTCCATCAGCCCCCGGTTTGGGTTAAAATTTCCTATCAATACAGAGAAACTTCTATCAGCACAGCAAGCCCAGAGCTCCTCCAGTAATCAGGGAAGGGTGGAGACTGGGGGTACATGTTAGACCAGGGCTAGGGAGGGTCCTTCCTCCCAGGGCACACGGACACCAGCCAGAGATGCCAGCCAAGGACGTCCGGCCAAGTGCAGGGTAGAGGCCATTTCCTCTAAATGCCTCTCACCTACTGGTCGCTCTCAGCCAGGAAAGAAGTCACAATGCCTGATGTGGGGTGTTTCAGACTCCCTGTTGGGTGTTGGCCTCAGATACGCCACGCGTTTCTCCAGTGGTCATCCTGACATTCACTGACTGGATGCTTTGAGGCTGGGCCCACCACTCCCACTTCTTCCAGACCCTCCCCAGAGCCAGCACCTGCAGAGCCAAGAGCCGGGGGCTGATCTTCCAGAAAGCCAGACCCACAGAAAGTCAGGAAGCCAGGAGGAAGTGATCAGCCCCCTCTGTCCCCACTCCCAGTGAACTCACGGGTAAAGCCTTGCCATCAAAGGGGCACAGGGTCAGGATATCCAGGCTCTCATTCCCAGTCACTATACCTCCCGAAGCTTCAGTTTCCCCATCTGTAAGAGGGTGACAACACTCTCGTGCTCCTCAAGTGAATGAATTAGGAAATGATGGTTCAGTGCCTGTGTCGTTACGTAATCGCTTTGTGGTGCAGCCACCTCTAGCACAGATGTCACTCTGTGCCTATTTAAGGACTAATCCCCTTAAGCATTCCTGGAAATGGGATACCCACTCACTGTGTTAGGCTTCCAGGCGCTCCTGTCCCTCCCTTGGCCTTTGACTCTTAGGCTGAATTTCTCTCCTACCAGGATCCCAGATGGTCCTTAGGGAGCCCCCAGGCTGGTTCATTCCTACTGTAACCCCTAAGACCCTTGGCCCCCCTCTCTGTTCCTCCTCAGTTTGGGCTCGAGAAGCCTCAAGGAGAGCTCTGGGGAGCAAGATTTTACCTGTGTTTCCAGCTCTGCTCTCTCGGGGTGAGAAGGGAGAGGCGGGGATGGGGGCAGTGGAAGCCCCCAAAAAGTCAGGACCCCAGCTCTGCCACCAGCCAGCAGTCACCTGGGCAAGTCACTGTGTCTGAGCTTTAATTTCCTCACCTGCAAAATGGGAACATTGTACCCTGCCTACATCGTGGGGTGATAAAAGGAATCAGTGAGATAACAGCTGTTGAAGGCTCCCGACAGAGTATACCGTAGGTTTCAAGGGTGGGTGGTCACCTTCACCACCCATTTCAGGACTTGTCGTGAAACAACATGTGGATCTCCACCACGTCTCACCAATGAGTCTCATCTCCCGAAGGGAAGGGTGAAGAGAAGGCCGACGCTGGTGAGCACCTCTTACCTGCCATGCTCTGCTAGATGCGGCCTCCCCACAATGCTGTGAGGTTGGCAGTAGCCCCACTTCACAGCTGAGGAAACTGAGGTTCAGGGAGAGCCAATGGTCTGCCAGAATGATGCAACTGGAAGTGATGACGGCGAGGCCTCCTCTCTCTTCTCTCTGCTCTCCACACCTCCACAGGGGTTATGGTGGGTGGAGGGGCACAGGCTTGGGGTCCTGCGTTCAGTTTTCCTGGAAGGGACCCAGCCAAGAAGATAAGCATTTCTGACGTTCAGTGGGAACCAGAGAGTGAACAGGATTCTGTCTGTGCCCAGGGCTTTCTGGGGACACACCTGTATAAGCAGCAGCCGTTCCCAACGGAGCATTGTTCCTGGGAAAGCCGGACAGCAGCCAGGGCTGGGCATTTGTCTGGTTATCCGATCATGTGGGAAGCCTGAGCCTGTGGGCTGGCCACACCCTGCCGTTCCACCTCTGCCTCGCTCATCATTCCCTGGGGATGCCCAGCCCTGCCTGCCCTCATCCTCTCCTGACCACGGCTTATGGTCAAGGTCCTCACCCACCCTGTCCCCATGGGGGGCGGGCGGGGGCTGGGTCACTCAACCTACTCAAGGACCAAGTGAGAGACTGACTCCTGGTTACAGAGAGTGTGTTTGTATGGGACCTGAGAGGAAGGGTGAACAGACTGTGCCAGTGGTGACCTTGTACAGCTGTGGATGTCTTGCTCGTGTGTGAGCACCCTGTCCGGCACTCCTAGAGTGTGGCCGTGTGTCCTGCTAGATTGGGGGTTGGGAGGTGCCTTGAGTCCCCTGATCACTTTTTGGGTGTGTTCGTATGTCCTGTTAGGTGTGCTGGGGACAGGGGTGCCCTGGGTCCCCTGACCACCTCGACGAGTGCTGTTTGTGTATACTGTTAGGGATGTGTATGTACTGGGGGATATACGGTGCCACCGCAGCCTCAGGCAACTCTGTACAGGTACGTGTGTCCTGCAGGTGGGAGCAGTGGGAGCTTCCGCCCAGTTCTGCACACGTTTCTGTGCGCTGGTAGTGTCCTTGCACACCGGTATGTGTCCTGTGTGAACGGAGCCCAGAAAGTGCGGGCACGCGCGGGAAGGTGCGGGGCCCTGCTCAGCTCCCCGCCGGTCCTGCGGTGCGTGAGTGGAAGGCGCCCGGTGGCCCTGCCCGCCGGGTGTGCGCGCGCGGGGTCCCGGGCCGGCGTGCGCGCCGGTGTGAGTGCGAGTGAGTGCGGCGCCGCTCAGCTCGCTCCGCGCCGCGCCGCCCTCGCCGCCCGCACTCTCGCACTGCTCGGCGGCTGCCGGTGACGCGGGCTGGGCCCGCCCCCTGCCTGCCGGCCCCTGGCACTCACTCGCGCCGGCCGCCGCCGAGCAGGCAGCAGCCGCGTCAGGGCCGTCCGGGGGCGCTGCCGGCGATGCCCGCAGCCCCCGCCGCTCCCAGCCGGGCCTGCTGAGCCGCCCCCGGGCCGGGGCCGCGCCGAGTCTGGCCGGGCCGCGCCCGGGCGGGGCCGCGCTGCCTGCATGACCCTCCGGCGGCGCGGGGAGAAGGCGACCATCAGCATCCAGGAGCATATGGCCATCGACGTGTGCCCCGGCCCCATCCGGCCCATCAAACAGATCTCCGACTACTTCCCCCGCTTCCCGCGGGGCCTGCCGCCGGACGCCGGGCCCCGCGCCGCTGCACCCCCGGACGCCCCCGCGCGCCCGGCCGCGGCCAGCGCGGGCCGCCGCAGCCCCTCCGACGGCGCCCGCGACGACGACGAGGATGTGGACCAGCTGTTTGGAGCCTACGGCGCCAGCCCCGGCCCCGGCCGCAGCACGGCGCGACCGCCTGCCAAGCTGCCCGAGGACGAGCCGGACGCCGACGGCTACGAGTCCGACGACTGCAGTAAGTTTCCCACCCGCCGGCTTCTCGCCCCCGCCCCTGCGCGGCTGCTCTCGCTCCCGACCTCGCCCGCCCTCGGATCCCCTGCGGTCTCGGTTCCCCCGGCACACCCCTCGCTGTGTCGCTGCCCCCGGCCGCTGTGCGCTCTCCGCGCGCCCGGCACACACAGCCCCGACACCGCCCCCGAGCAGATCGGAGAGGTGGGAAGTTTGGGGGCCCCTTGGGGGTGTCCCATTTCCGGGTCCCAGCTCCCCGGAGCCCACGCCGCGCCCCCTCTCGGCCCTCCCGCCGGGAGCCCCGGCGCGGGCGGCGGCTTTTGTTCCCAGGCAGGGCGGAACTGCGCCCCGGGGAGACACCAGTTGCTGCTGGCCGCGTGGTCGCTCCCCTCTCCGGAGCCCGCGGCGGATCGGCCCCTCGGCCGAGGGTCGGGCTGGGCGAGAGGCAGAGGGCGCCCGGGGCCCGGGCCGGACGGCCTCCCTGGTGGGGCCGGCGGCCGCAGAGCGCGGCGGCTTGGCTGGCGTGGGGGGCCGAGGACCAGGGGACCGCGGGGCCGCTTGTCCTTTGGAGAAACCTTGGTGATTCCTCCTCCCGCGTCCGTTGGTCCCGCCGCTGCGCTCGACCGGGCCGCCGACCTTCGCCCACCTGTTACACCCGCTTCCCCGGTCGGGAAGGGTCCCCCACCCCAGCCCGCGCCTCCTCCTCCGGGGCTGAGCCCCGAGCCCCAGGGATTAGGCAAGCGCCAGGGCTCCCGGGGCCTCCGGGGCCGAGGCCCGGCCGGCTGGCGCTCCTGGCGCCTTTCTAGGCTCTGAGGGTGCCCGCGCCGGGACTGGAGGGGAAACCGAGAACGAAGAGGTCGCCGGGCGGTGCGGGATGGGTTTACGCGGGATTGGGGTGGGGATGGGCGCAGCGCTGCTCGCCAGGCCCCCAGCCCAGCTGTAGCCCCAGCCGCGTGACTCTCAGAGCTGGAAAACCCGAGTCAGACGCCGGCCCTGCCTGGGAGGTGGACCTTTCCCGGGGCAGGGGTCGCTCGCCGACTTCCCCCAGGCTCGCCGGGTCCCATCCCCCGCGCAGCGCAGCGAGGGTGGCTGCGTCTGGCTTGAATGCCCACACGGGCCTCAGGCTGGGGGTCTGGAGTTTCCCCCAGAATAAAATGTGCCTCTGGAAGCTGACAGTGGGGGTGACCACTGCGGGAAGAGGTGGGGCCCGACCTCTCATCACCCTACCTAGGGAGGCCCAGGAGGTGCAAGTGGGAGGAGGCCTGTCAGACAGTGGGTCGCTCGGAGCCGGGCCTGTGCTGGGAAGCTGCCTGCTCTGCACTTTCTCGGGCCTGGACCACAGCCCTCTGGCTGAAGTCTGGCGTCCCTCCACTTTCCTGCCAGCCTGGGGAAACGGTCGGGAGAGCTTATTGCCCTCCAGGCTGTGCCCTTAATCTTCACCCCCCCCCCAGCTCCTGGCACCCTGGGCAAGGTGCACCCCCTCACTTGCTGTGTCTTTGGGCAGGCCCTAACTGAGACCCAGGTCACCCCTTTGCATGCCTTGAATCTTCAGCCAGCTCCAGAAGAAGGGGTGAGGAACTTGTTCCCATTTCCAGCCTCTTTCCTGCTATGCCAAGGGAGCAAGCGAGCAGGGCAGGGCTTCTGCCTGGGCTTCAAGCCCTCCTGGTGCCACCCAGGGCCCTCTGATGACATACGGCTAAGAGGTGAGAAATCTGGTGGTTTCTTTTGGCTGTCCCTGAACCCACAGGCAAGGAGGGGACCCGAAAGTGCCCCATCTTCAGTCCATCGACTCAGCAGTCCTTCACAGAACACTCTCCTAGCAGCACAGAGGGAACAGGGCTGGGGCCCCGGACCCAGAGAGCTCACTGTCCTTCCAGGAGACAGACGCACTTGAGGTCAGCGGTACAAGGTCTGACACAGCCTCGCCAGCCTGAACCGTGGGCTGGCCACACCCATGTCACCAGGGCAGTCTGCTGAAAAGAGCCAAGGAGGACGGTGTGTGGCTGGCACCAGGGCCAGCTTGGCCCCCTCGTTCCCTTCAAGGGGCAGCCACCCTGGGCTTAGACCCCCTCAGCGGCCGAACAAACATCCCACCATGGGAGCACAGAAATCTTGGCTCCTGCCCATGGGGGGACCAGGTTCCGGGGTGGAACCGCTCTCTGCCCGATACTCCAGGCTTTAGCCCCGTCCCAGCTCTGACAACCAGATCCCACCAATAAGCCTAAATGATTCAAGCCAGATGGTTCATTACAGCTTTAGCCAGGGTTATGCTATTTGCTGCCCTAATTATTGGATTATGTCTGTTCTAACAAAAAGAAATTAGGACGGTTGCTCTGTTGTCCAAGGCCGAGAGTGAAGTGCTGTTTATTTATTCGGCCTTTTTTTCCTTCTCTTCAAAGCCCATCACCTCAAGGCATAAGCACAAAATTGACAGGCTCCAAATTGATCTAATAGAGGAGCGCTGATGGGGAGAAGATGCAGAAACGTTATAATTGGAAGTGTCCCCCCAGTGCCCTTCCCCTCCCAGTGGCCCACAGCGCAGCCTGGCTAACCTGGACTCCGCTGCTTCCTGCCCTCCCAATGGGTCCTATGTCCCACCCTCCGTGTGCTGCTCCCCTGCCTGAGATGCCCTCCCACCCAATCTCCACCTGTGGAAACAGTCCATTCTTCAAAGCTGTAACGACTAGGATATTTGGGGGTTGTAGGTGACAGAAAAAAATTCAGAGTGCCTTAAACAGTGAGGGGTGTCGAGGTCATGGGGCGCTGGGGTAGATTCATGCAGCCGCTCGTCAGCAGCATCAGTGGTGATGGTTCTGTCTTTCCACATGGCCATGCCCTTTTCCTCTTAGGCTGACCTCCCTCATGGTTCAAGGTGGCTGCTGCAGGTCCAGACATCACATGTAACAGTAAGATCCTAAATTTGATAAGGATCAGTTTCCTCTCCCATGTCTCAGTTTAAAAGTGAGGGAGCCTCTCCCAGAAGTCCCCAGGAGATCTGTCCTTCTGCCTCGTTGGCCAGAATTACATCTCTTGCCCATGCTTACACCTGCATGATTCAGCCTGGGCTAGGTCAGGACTGATCCCCACAGAGGCCTGGAGCAAGGATGGAGGGGAGGAATCGCTGTTAGGCCTGCCCAGAAGTCCCTCGGCTCGAATAATTTCCCCGTACCCACTGGCTGCGATTCCCTTTCCTTAGAGCCAAGTCATATGCTACCTGGACCGTATTTCTATGCACTTAACCTTATAAGACCAACTAGGTGTCGGGCACTATGCTGAGTGTGGAGGTTCCAGAATGCCTGAGACACGATCTCTGCCATCAGGGAGTTCATGGAAACCGTGACACACAAGTAGCCCAGCAGTGAGGACAGGGAGTCAGGAGCCCAGATGGGAAGCACCGGCTCGCGCAGAGTTCCCCCACAGAGAGGGCGCTCTGAGGCTGGGAGGAGGGGGGACGCAGCCTGGCTTAGTGCAAGGAGGAAGAGTCGAGTGGCTGGAGCAAGGGGAAAAGGCCTCTGATGGTGAGGCTGAAGCGGTCATATCACAGAGGGCCTTGAATGCCACACCGAGGAGGTTGAACTGAGTCCAGGTGGCAGTGGAAAATTTTTGAACAATGTAAAGCAGGGAAATGAATAGGTTTCTAAAAGTCCTAACCCTCTGCCTCTGAGCTCCCGAGAAGCAGGGCTATATGATGTGTGGCTCATTCCTCTTTGTACCACCTGCAGCGCCTGGTCAGTGCCTCAGTTTCCCCAACTATGAAATGCTTTCGACGCAGGCTTGATCATTTTCTGTGGTTCTTGCCGTGGTTTTTTTTTTGTTGTTGTTGTTGTTGTCTTTAAACTATTTCAGAGGCTGACATTTTTCTTAAAAAAACAAAACCAGGGCTGGTTTCCTACTCCCAAGGGTGTACGGGCGAGGAAGGTCCAGGTGCAAACGAAGGTCAAAATGATGCTGTCAGTCTCCGTCAGCAGAGCAGAGGGATGTGCTGCCTTAGAGGAACTGATGGGGCTGGAGCTTGATTTTCTCTGAATTAGCCCCATTAAAGCTCTATAATTATCAACAAGCCGGTGACAAGTCTCAAAGGCCCATTAGTGACCAAGCCTCATTATTTATCCAAGGATGTTAACTTCAGCCAGGAGGTGTGATTTGAGTGGCTGGAGGACAGGACCCCGTGGCTCACGCAGACAAGCACCTTCACCTGCCCTCAGGGCCCGCCTGGCCTGCACAAGCCCAGGGGGGTTTTCAACTCAGAGGCTTCTCCAGGGTGGAGGCTGAGCCCTTCCGGCTCCCCACACCCCGAGAGCAATTCT
This sequence comes from Globicephala melas, assembly GCF_963455315.2. NCBI lineage: Eukaryota > Metazoa > Chordata > Mammalia > Artiodactyla > Delphinidae > Globicephala > Globicephala melas. The sequence goes on from NC_083333.1 coordinate 7,194,749, forward strand.
GTTATTCTCTCTTTTGTTTCTCCTTTCCACCCTCTCAAGAGTTCAGCTAAACAAAGCGGCAGAAAAAAATGTTCAGAAGCCACTAAGCTTTAAGGCGGGAGCTCTCAGGATGGAAGTGAAGAGGCTTGGATTCTGCTTCCAGCTCTGCTGTGCCACCCTGACCAAATCACCTCCCCTCTCTGAGCCTCATTTCTCCAAATGGGGAATAAAGACTTTGGGCGATGAGCTCTCTCAGAGAGCTCCACCACCGGCAAGTCTCTAAAAATGGTGACTGAGCTTCTATTTATAGACTATTATTTCTTATAAAACTTGCATTTGGAGTTCAAAGCAATTCATCAATCCCATCCTGGGGCAGCACTGGGCTTGCTCTTCCTTCCTGGGAAGTGAATACCGGTGTGGGTTTCACTGGGCAGCTTCGGGCCTTCCTTAAACACGGATGTCTGTAGAGCCAGTGGAAGGGACCCCTCTCCCCGCCTGGAGCTGAATTTCCCAGTGGGGACTCTGTCTGCCGGCTTGTCCTTCTCTGGAATTGGGAACCGGGCAGAGATCGTGGACTGTGTTGTTTTAATAGATGAGCATCTCACGTCTGCTCCCGTGAGAAGCTGGAGAATGAGTTGGTTTGGATGGACTGGCCGTGTGGATTGAACATCTACTCTTTGCTGGTGTCAGAGGTGTGGCCGAGGCATGGTCCCTGCCCTCGGGAGGCAAATGTCTGGGGGGCACAAGCCACAGGTTAGGTCTGAAGGGAACAGCAGACTGATTTAATGCCGTGCAAAGCCAAGAGCTTTAGAGACTATTATTACAAAAGCCTGGGCCTGGAGAAGCTCGGGCCCATGGCTGTTAGTTGTTACAGACGTGTTGATAGATCACTCCCTTACAGCACCTCACCTGCTTACCCGCACAGAGGGGAGCTAGGATACAGGCAGCAAAAGGCCGGATACACCTGGACTAAAGCACGCATGCTCTGCTCAGGGAAAAGGACTTTAGGTTCCACTCAAGGCCTATTGACTTTTTTTTTTTTTTTGGCTGCGTTGGGTCTTCGTTGCTGCACGCGGGCTTTCTCTAGTTGCGGTGAGCGGGGGCTACTCTTCATTGCGGTGCGCAGGCTTCTCATTTCGGTGGCCTCTCATTGCAGAGCACGGGCTCTAGGTGTGTGGGCTTCAGTGGTTGTGGTGTGCGGGCTCAGTAGTTGTGGCTCACGGGCTCTAGAGCGCAGGCTCCGTAGTTGTCGTGCACAGGCTTAGCTGCTCCGCGGCATGTGGGATCTTCCCGGACCAGGGATCGAACCCGTGTCCCCTGCACTGGCAGGCTGATTCTTAACCACTGCACCACCAGGGAAGTCCTATGGCCTATTGACTTTTAGTTTAGACACAATTTTAACAAGTATCCTCACCTGGTTTCATAGAAGAGACAAGTAACTAGTGAATAGGAGAGAGAGCTGTTTGTGCTACCAGAGGCAAGTACTCTAACAGGAGTTTCAAGCTGACGGCAAGGGAGGAGGCGGAAAAAATGAAGAAAACCTCAAAACAGAGTGGCCACCTGGGATCCCTCGGTGGAGGAATCATCTCACATGCCCTTCTGTGTCTGGGCTGGGACTCTGACACACAGAACAGTAACCGTAGTCATAGCAATGATTCAGGTTATTCCGAAAAGTGTAAGTGACCATTTGTGTATTCTACTCACGAAGGCTGGGAGGGGAGTGATCCAATTCGGAATGAGTTCATTCCAGCAAGTGTCTCAGAGGGGCAAGTACAGTTATCTAGAAAAATCACCTAAATGGATACGCTCCTTCTATAATTATCTACTGAGTACTTTCTGTACCCCAGGCGCGGTGTTAAAGCACAATGCCATGAGGTGGATGCTGTTGTGTCTCCACTTTGCAGATGAGGAAACTGAGGCACACTGAGGCCAGATACACTGTCTAAGGTCACACAGCAAGGAAGTGCAGAGCCAGGATATGAACCCAGGGTCAGACGTCAGAGGGCAGGTCTCGCACCCTACGGGTGTCCCCGCGAGACAACAACAGAGACACTGAGCTGTGTGCCTGACCCTGTGTTAGGAGCTGGGGTGCAAGACAAGCAGTGGCTGGACTCAGCCAGCAGACTGTGGTTTGCTCTAGACCCACACTGGGCACCCCTGGCCTCCCCCCGAGCATCACTCCACCCGCTCCGCGCCCCCACCCTCTGGGTTGGCCTGTGGTTGGAATGCCCCTTCCCCCGGCCCCAAGGCGCACTGGCCAAGCCCTACTCGTCTTGCATGGCTCAGGCGAAGTGTCGCTTCCTCCAGGAAGCCTTTCCTGATAGGCCCAGTTCACATCCAGGCCAGGCGTCCCCCCTGAACCCTCCATCAGTCCTGGCCCACTAGACTTTGTTTTGACCAATCCTTTTCATCTGTTCCTCCCGTTAAGCTGTGCTTTCCTCGGGGCAGGAACCCTGTCTTATTGATATCTTCGATCCTGGAGTCTGGCAGATTGTAAACACTTGGGAAAGAAAGAAAGAAAGAAAGAATGAATGAATGAATGAATTAGATGCCAGTTGACCAGCCCAGCAGCCTGCAAGGAGCATCTGGGCTTCTAAAGACATCCTGTGAATGTGTACCTCTCGGGGGAGAGATTTGCCCCTGAGGTCTGCTCCCACCCACAATCCCAGCCTTCAGGCCGGGAACCATGTCCGTGAGAAAAGCCACAGCTGCCGCCTGTGATCACGCCCGAGGGCGGCAGCTGCATCCAATCACTGCCGCACCCTCTGCCCAGCCCTTGGGAATCACTCGCTGCCTTTTAGAGGCTGGGGGTAGCAGCACGCGGGCCCAGCTCTCTCCTCACACCCTGCGCAGCGCTCCAGAGGGCCCGGGGAGACCAGGGAGCCGCAGCCCCAAGTGCTGCTGGGGGACGGTGAGTGGGCCAGCCAGTCGGCCGGGCTGGGTCCTGCGGTGCTGCAGAGTCTGACACCTCTGCCGTCTCGCACACTCCTGGGGCAGTTAAGAGGCAGGGGGAGCTGAGGTGTAGAGCCCTGGCCAGTGGTTGCACCAGGAGGACAGGAACCCCTTTAGCTGAGTGTGTAGCACATGTGGCCCCACCCTGGACCAGCCACGGGCCACAAGGCACGGCGTAGGGGTCAGGGGCCCACTGCCTGGCTTTGACTCTCAGTTCGCCGCTCGTGGTGTCTGGAGGAGACGGGCCCCCGAGCCTCCTTCCCAGGGGTGGGGGGGGTCGGTACGCAGCAGGCGCTCTGCTGGTGGCAGTCAGCGCGGTCACCGTGGCACCTCGTCCGGCCGCGCAGGGGTGGCTGACGCTTCTCCACCGTGTGGGCCCGGCATGACCTGAGCCCTCCCTGTCTGCAGCCGCCCTGGGCACGCTGGACTTCAGCCTGCTCTACGACCAGGAGAACAACGCTCTCCACTGCACCATCAGCAAGGCCAAGGTAGGCCCCACCTGTGCGCAAAGGGCGAGGAGGGAGTTCTTGCTTCAGTCATCTCAGCTGCTCCTGAGATGCAGCTGCCTCCCCTACAGCGAGGTTTTCAGGGGAAAGAGTAGAACAGAGAAGCCAGAGAGAATGCGGGTGGGGGGCAGCTTTCAGGAGACAGAGGCCCCAGAGCTGGGGAGCTGTCAAAGGAGGGAAGGGCGGGCAGGGAGGTGACAGGCCTGTCCTGCAGGCCAAGAGGAAGGGTTGGACTTGGGTGCCTCCGGACTCCCCAAGGAGGCTCTGGATGCTGACGCCACGCCAGGCGGGGGATTAGTCTCTGGTCGCACCGGCCTGAGCTTGCTCTCTGGGTGGAGGCGTGGGCGTCTGTGAACCCCACGCGGGTCCTGCCCCGGGCTGGCACCGTCAGCTGTGTTCTCAGCCACGCTGTTCCCTTCGTCCCCACACCGCGACGCGCCCCCTGGGAGGAAGGTGCCCAAGTTGATGTTCTCCCGCAAGGTAAGGGCAGCCGTGCGGCCTGGTAGACCTCCCGGTAGAGCCGTGGAAGGGCCTGGGGCCGGCTCAGAGCAAGGAGCTTCCGGCATCGCTGCCCGCGCCCAGCCCCGCACCACCAGCACCCCAACCTGCGAGCTCCTCTGCCCCTCCTCCCGCCCTGCCCGTGGCTCTGCTCACCCAGAGGGGCGGGGTGCCTGGTTCGGCCCCGGCTGTGCCCCACCCGGCCTGGGCCGCCATGGCTGGGCCACCGGGGCAGGGGTGAGCAGTGTCCCTGTTGGGCTAGCACCGCCCCCGCCCCCTCCTCTGGGAGCTGCTCGGGCTGTGACGCAGGGCACGCCCTGCCCTCCTCGAAAGGGCTCTAGACCTGCCCTAGGCACAGAGCTGGGAATCTGATAACCCCCGGCTGTGCTGAGGTGGAAGGCAGGGTGCACGCCCCGGCAGATCCCTTCCCCTCTCCCTCCACCCAGCTGTGTAGAGGTTGTCCAGGCCTGGGGACTGGGAATGGGCACTGGCTGCCAGGCTGCTCTGGCCAGAGCCGTCCCTTCTCCTCCCCACCCAGACTCCAGGCCCCTCCTGTGCTGTGTACCCCGCCTTCCCTACCCAGGCTCTAGAGGGGCTACGTGGGTGAACTGGTGGGGGGGGGTATGTGTGTGCACATGCGTGTGTCCACTTGGGTTTGTATCACTCAAGGCATTGGAGATGGGGGATGGGAGGACCCCGAGCCATGGTCGCTCCCACATTCTCCAGTTCATCCTCTGCTTAGAACCAGTTCTGCAGGGGAAGGGGCGGTGCAGGCATGGGAGGAGCTGGGGCTGGGCTGGGGTGTGGGGAGGAGCCGCAGGGGGTAGGAAGACTGAGGCTGACAGGCAGAGCCCCTCGGGGGCCCCTGGGAGGATGCCAGATGCCCCAGTGCTGGACCCTAGATTGGCCTCCCTCCCTCTAAGTAAGCAGAGCTGCCTCAGTTTGCTCATCTGTAAAATAGAGTTAATCACCCCCACCTATGTGGTGGCTGTGAGCATTTAATGAGTGAGTGCTCAGTACCTAATGCTGTCCTGCAGGACAGGGCCTGGCAGCAGACCCCCCACCCCCACACCACACACACACACACACACACCACACACACACACACACACACACACACACACGTACGTACGTACGTACGTACGTATGGGCACTCATATCCACAGCAGAACTGGAAAGTTCCACCTTCGTGTGAAAGGGTGAGAGGCCTGTGTTGGGAAGGTCTGCCTCTCTGCCACAGTGCATGCAGGGCCGCCCGGCCAAGCCTCGTCCTGGAGCCAGCCCCACGGAGCAGGGCAGAGCTGGAGCCCAGGCAGCTCCCAGCACAGCTCAGATGCCTCCGCCCTCAGCAGCTTCTCCAGCATCTTCCAAGGGGCCCGGCATTTAGGGGAAGGGGGGAGCAAATGCCCCACCAGCAGGCCCCGCATCAGCATTGCCTCCTCAACTCCCCCAACAACCTTGAGACGTGGGGACTGTTAACCCATTTTACAGATGATAAAGCTGAGGCTCAGGAGGCAGATGAAGTCATCCACTTACCCAGCTGATAAGTGCAGGAGCTGAGACCTGAACCCTGGCCAGCCTGGCTCTAAAACCCGTGGGCCCCTTCCCAGTAGCCGAGCAGTGCTGGTTGGAAGGTGGAAGACCCCACCTCAGATCTCAGCCCCTACCTGGGAGCTCCTCCGAACCAAGGTGGGGACGGGGGAGAAGAGCCTCAGCTCCCCTGGGAGGTGGGGGAGGTGGGCTGGTCATGAGCAGCCAACTTGCAGCTCATCTTTGCCTGTCTTTTTCCTTTTTTTTTTTTTTTTTTTGGCGGTACGCGGGCCTCTCACTGTTGTGGCCTCTCCCGTTGCAGAGCACAGGCTCCGGATGCGCAGGCTCAGTGGCCATGGCTCACGGGCCCAGCCGCTCCGCGGCATGTGGGATCTTCCCGGACCGGGGCGCGAACCCGTGTCCCATGCATCGGCAGGTGGACTCTCAACCACTGCGCCACCAGGGAAGCCCTGCAGCTCATCTTTGAATGAGGCTGTGGGGTTGCCAGCTCTACCCCACACATGCCCCAGCTGCCTTCCTCCATCCCCGTGTGCCATCCCAGAAGCAGAATAGACGATTAGCACAAGCAGGAGCGAGCGTGAGGTCACCTAGGCCCCTGTTTATGGTTCCGTGAGTTCCTTGGCTGTGCACACTTGACTGGTGGTTGAGAGTGAGTGAGGGGGGGCTTCCCTGGTGGCGCAGTGGTTGAGAGTCCGCCTGCCGATGCAGGGGACGTGGGTTTGTGCCCCGGTCCGGGAAGATCCCACATGCCACGGAGCGGCTGGGCCCATAAGCCATGGCCGCTGAGCCTGCATGTCCGGAGCTTGTGCTCCGCAACGGGAGAAGCTGCAACAGTGAGAGGCCCACATACTGCCAAAAAAAAAAAAAAGGGGAGTGAGTGAGGGTTGCCATCTTGTGGAGGGACCCTCCCTGGCCGGCCAGCTTGTGTGGCCTCTGGGGACACAGACTGGCAGGGGGCTGTGGCAAAGCCAGAGAGAACTTGAGCCTGGTCTCCAGGACACAGAATGTTTTCCCACGGCCTCAGGGAAGCGTGTGGATGAGCAGACAGAGGGTCACAAGGACCCTCGGGTCTGTGAGGGAAGTCGCAGTGCACGGGGAGCAGGGAGAAGGGGGATCGGGAAGAAGGAAAGGCCTGACCACAGCAGGAGAACGAGGGCCTCATTCAGAGAAAGTGAGTCACCTGGCCTCCAAGATAAGGAAAACAGAAAGAGTCCGATCTGACAAAGGCACCCCGTGCCGCCTGCCCAGGGCCAGACGTTTGGGGCGGCAGTGGGGGGGAGATCGCACCAGCACGGAGCCTTCCTCGCCGCCCCCATTCTGGGGGTGTGGGGCAGGATTGCTTCTGTGAAGAGGGTCATGAATGGACCCAGCCAGGAGGCCCAGGGGGCGGGGATGCCTGCTGACCCAGGTGCCTGGGGGCCTTGGCGGCTCTGTCCCCAAGCCCCCAGTTACACCCTTCGCCATTCTCCTCTGCTCAGGGCCTGAAGCCGATGGACCACAATGGGCTGGCAGACCCCTACGTCAAGCTGCACCTGCTGCCGGGAGCCAGTAAGGTAAGGGGCCCTCCTGCCGCGACTGGGGTCCAGGCTGGGCTTGGGGCACCCAGGGAGGCCCACAGCTCCCACACCCACTCAGAGCCCAAGCAAGTTGAGGGGTTCACTCCACCTCCACCCAGAGCACCCAGTCACCCCCACACCCTCTAGGCCTCCCAGGGAACTTGAGTCAGCACCACCTGTCCGCTGAGTTGGGGAAACTCCCAGGGAGAATTTCTAGGCCAGCGTTTTAAAAGAAACACTCTCAGCTGGACGTTAATACTGTGCGCAAAGGGTTCTGTGGCCAGATAACACTGGGAAACATTGTTAAACAGGTTTCTTTACTGCAGGATTTACCAGAGCCTTTAATGTGTTGATGGGCTGCTCTGTGATGCCCCTCAAGAGGGATGGAGTAGTCAGCAACTGCCCAAATTATTTGACTACAGAACCCTTGTTCCTGCACCGGATGACCTGACAAGCAGACCAGCCCAACAGGTGCATCTATGAAAGGAGAGGGAAAAAACCATTTTTTAAATTCTCTACGAAAAGCATCAAGGTGGCCTTCAGCACTAGAAGATCAGAACGTGATGAGACTTCCTTTCGTACGTCTTACAGTTCAGTGTAGTTTTATTTGTAATGTCATGGGAGGGAAGGTCACATCTTTTCAGAATTGGGTCCTTCCCTAGCCCACAGATATCTCAAGGGCTGAGTAGGGCAGACCCCATGCCAGGGGGGACTCAACTGGAGTCCAGCAGCTTTGTTTCCAGGTAGAGACCAGGGTGGAGGCAGAGGGACAGGGGACACAGGACACAGGACACAGAAGCATGAGCAGCAGAGCCCAGTGGCTGGTGTTCTAGTCCTGGCCTCCTTCTTAGAAGCCAAAGTTGGGGGAGTTCCTTCCTGACCCTCGAGTGACCTGATAGAGAGGAAGAGTCAGCAGTGGGGGCACCCCCCTGGGCAGAGGGCCTCCCCAACACTGCTCAGGACAATTGCAGACCAACTGGGGGGTCCCACCCCCAGGTGGCCACCCCAGGCTGAGGAGCCACAGGCTGCTGGGGCCTGAGTTAACTTTGGGGCCTGGGCTGCCCCTGGTCCGGGGGCGCCATCCCAGAAGGGAAGGCAGGGCTGCGGGAGAAAGGGCAGTGGACCTCCCACTACACCTGGAGGAGCAGGCTCCCCACTCCAGGCCTCTCTGTCCTCATGCTGCAGGGAGGACCCCCAGGGCTGTGAAGGCCACGCGACCAGGGGAAGGGGCCCAACTCGGGGGCTCAGTGACCGTGCGTCTCTAGACTCCTGGGACCTTGAGTCGGCAGTACCTGGCTGCTGAATCCTAGGGACCCCCCCCCATAGGATAGATTCCCTCGTAGGGCAGAGTTTCACAGAGCACCTTATAGAGAAGGTCCTACAAACCAGGCTGAGAGAGACGTGGTGTTACGCCCTGGAGCCTGACCCTCAGAAAGGGTCAGTAACCCACTGGGCTCCACAGAGCTTATGTAAGTGGTGGAGCTGGGATTTGAACCCAGGGCTGTCTGACCTCAAAGCCTGGGCCGGTTTGTGGACATCAAAGGGAATCGGCTACGGAAGTCAGGGTCTGAAGGGGGCAAGGCAGGTAAGGAGTCTAAGAACCACGATCTCTGGAAGCACTGAGGAAGGAGGGGAGGCAGCCCCCAGGCGTCCTCCAGGAGAGGTGCCTTCCCGGCAGGGGCCAGCCTGAGCGAAGGCAAGGAGGCTGAGGGAGAGAATCTAGGTCCAAGCCAGGCTTCCCAGCCGCCCAGACCACGCCTCCTGCAGACACCCTGCCCCCCCCGCCACACACCTGGGCACGCACCTGGGAGGCAGGATTCTCCTGTTGTAGTTTCCTAGGGCTGCGCTAACAAATGACCACCAACTGGGTGGGTTACGACACCACAAATCTCACACCTTCCAGTTCTGCAGGGTGCGAATCCGACATAGGTCCCACTGCGCTACCATCACGTGTCAGCAGGGCTGCGTTCCATTCTGGAGGCTCGAGGGGAGAAGCTATTTCCCCTTCCTTTCCAGCTTCTAGAGGCACCCCCTTTGCTTGGCTCGTGGCCCCTTCCTCCATCTTCAAAGCCGGTGTCGCCTCTCTGACTTTCTCCCCTTGTCACGCTCCTTCGGACTCTTCTCTCGCCTCCCTCTTCTACTTTTAAGGGCCCTGTGATGACGTGGGACATGGCCCATCCACATCATCTGGATAAACCCCCTGTATTGGAAGTGCAGCGTCTTAACCACTGGATCGCCAGGGAAGTCCCCAATCGGCCTATTTTAAAGTCAGCTGATTAACAACAGCGTTAATCCCCCTTTGCCAGGGAAGAGCACTTATGCACGGGATCTGGGGGATTGGGATGTGTTTGGGGCCATTACATTGCCCATCACCCTCTTTGACACTCAGAGGATCCTTTTTGCTCTCTCCAGGCAAATAAGCTCAGAACAAAAACTCTCCGAAACACTCTGAACCCCACGTGGAATGAGACCCTCACTTACTACGGGATCACAGACGAAGACATGATCCGAAAGACCCTGCGGTGGGTGAGACCCCGGGCCGCCGGCTCCCCCACCCCACCCAGCCTTGTCCACAGGGCAGGCCCTCCCCACATCCCCCGGCCCACCGCCTGCAAATCTGCACTGACTTTGGCAGCAAATTGAGAGGCCCCTTGCCCTCCAGGATCTCGGTGTGTGATGAGGACAAATTCCGCCACAACGAGTTCATAGGGGAGACGCGGGTGCCCCTCAAGAAGCTGAAGCCCAACCACACCAAGACGTTCAGCATCTGCCTGGAGAAGCAGCTGCCGGTGAGTGGGCCACGACCTCCGGTCTTGGGCTCCGCAGCCGTCCAGGGCCCACCCTGCCGTGAGCACAGGGCCAGGAGCATTTATTGAGCACCTACTATGTGCCTGGCACAATTGCAGATGCTGGGGAGACAGATAAATCTCCCTGCCCTCATGAAGTTTGGGTGGGAGACAGACAAAAAATGAAATAAACGACCCAAACAGATAGTCTGTTCAGCAGGGATCAGGGCCGAGAAAAAAAGCATGAGAGGAGTCAATGGGTTAGACGGGTGCTCTGGGAGGGCTCACCCAGCGAGCAGGGAATATTCCAGGCAGAGGGAACAGCAGGTGCAAAGCCCTGTATGGAAAAGCGCCCAGCATGTGGGAGGCACAGGCGAGAGGTCAAATGAGAGGGGCAGAGAGAGTGAGGGGAGGGGGTCCTGGGAGCTGAGAGCAGAGGTTGGGGGTTGGGGATGCTGGGAGGACTCTGGCCTTATCCCTGAGTGAGACGGGCCACAGGAGGGTGCTAGGCAGGGGCCAAGGCCTCTGAGGACTTAACAGGCTCCTCAGAATGGGAGGGAGTGGAGGGCCAGGGCGGGGAGACCAGCAGGGTGGAGGGAGGAGCAGGACCCAGGCCTAGGCGGGGCAGCAGTGGAGGCAGGAGAAGGGCTGAAGATCGGTATCAGGCCTGGGGCCCGAGCACCTGGGAGGATGAAGGGTCATTAACTGGGATGCGGAGGACCATGGGAGGAGCAGCTGGGGATGCTCGGAGCACAACTGGAACATGTTAGGCGTGAGGTGCCTGTGAGATACCCAGAGGAGACAGAAAATCATTCTTTCCTAGAAATTGCAATTGTTTGAAAACGTCAAAACCAATTTTGCCCCCGGGTCGTCTGCAGCAGCTGAGCCCTCCCAGAGTCTCTGAGCAATTTTCCCCTCCCCCTTCTCCTCCCCGTTCCTTCCCCTCCCCAGGCCTGCCTTCACCCAGTTCAAAAGGGCCAGGAGGGGTTGGCCAAGAGGTCCAAGGCCTGGGACCCTAAGAAACCTATGCCTTCAGGGACTGCATGGTGTTCAGGGCACAGTCCCCTCCCCCGGACAGTTCCCTACCAGAGGTCTGGGCAATGGGAAAAAGCTCAAGAGGGACAGTCCAGCAGCTGTCCCCCGAGGGCCTGTACCCCTCCCCCATAGGGCCCCGAGACACATGCTTAGCAGCCTGGCCTGGAACAAGTGACCTGAGGTCAGACCTCCCTCCCAGAAACCCAGCTCTGTCTTTTTGCATAAGTTGAGCAAATTGTATTCCATTGTCACGTTCTCTCCCACTCATAGATATTTGTGTGATGGAGACAACCCTTCTAATTTTATTATTAGTCACTAACCATAGGTGACCCAGTTTCTCCAAATAATATATGTCACTTATAAAAGGCAACACCAACTCCTGCTGGAGTTGTGTTTCTGAGTTTTGATCCCTGACATAAACAAACACCTGTGTGGTGTGTGAATTGTGTGTGAGCAGTGTGTGAGAGCGTGGAATGCATGTGTGAGCACCTGTTTCATGCACGGGGCGGGGGGTGCGTGAAAGCATGCATGCTTGTGCAGCAGGTGTGATCAGGGACTTGCTTAGCCTTGCTTGAATTTGCTAGGATCTCACTGGTCCAGTTCAGGGACCCACAATGACAAGGGTACAGTTCAGAAAAATCAATCGGCAGTGAAGTTTCATTTTGATGATACCTTTCAGATTTTACATAGCCTTGTAAACCTTATTCATTCTCCGTAAATACTGAACGATGCCCAGTTCAGTGGTCTGCATGTGAAACAATCCAAAGTATATCCTACCCTAAAAAAACAGCTGAAAATATCCCGGCTCATTTATACTGTTTAATTTTCACACATCACAGCTGCCACAAGAGCCATGGTTTAGTGAGGCTGTCATACACAAAGCGCTAGGCCCGAGTGGCAGGTAGTTAAATCTCACCCGCCTCCCCTGAGCCACGGGTACAGGCTGCCTGAGCACTGTGTTGAGGAGATACTGAGGCTGCATTTGAGCTCCGGGTGAATTCAGTCATCAGCTAGCCATGTCTGCTCTGGGTGTGGGAGTTGGGGAAGATAGTCGTTCTTCACCTAACAGGAGCCCCATCTACAGAGAGGTGCAAGCATGGCCCCTGCCCAGGAGGGGCCACGTAAGCTGCCCTTTTAGTGCCAGGCAGTGAACAGTCCAGAGCAGAGGGACCGAGTGCAAGAGGAGCCTGGCAGAGAAACCTAGGAGGGGCCTTGGGGGGTCATAGGGCTCAGGCTGGGTGGACCGAGGGTAAAGGAAAGGGGTTCCAGGTGAGTAGCAGCTGGAAGGTAGAAACAGGTGGTCTCAGGAGGGTGAGGAATGGTCTCAGTGGGCTGGCTGGGGTGGGGAGGCCACACAGTGAGGCCTGGAGTTGAGGTCTGATCCGAGGCAGGCGCTAGGCAGGGCAGGCCTAGGCCACACCCCACCTGCCTCCTAGCTCCCCCTGGGGTTGGGAATGTGCCTAAGACGCTCCAAGAAGCACCTTCCAGGGGGCCAGGGCCAGGGTGACCCCTCACCACCCAGCGGGCTCCGTTTGGCCTGGGCCTGTGGCTGCAGGAGAGGTGGGAACAGGCAAGGACAGCTGAGTGACCACCCACCTGCCCCACAGGTGGACAAGACAGAAGACAAGTCCCTGGAGGAGCGGGGCCGCATTCTCATCTCCCTCAAGTACAGTTCGCAGAAGCAGGGCCTGCTGGTCGGCATCGTGCGCTGCGCACACCTGGCTGCCATGGACGCCAACGGCTACTCAGACCCCTACGTGAAAACGTGAGTGTGCAGCCCAGGCCAGCCGCCTCCTTCCCCACTTCCTCACCTCCAGGGACTAGGGAGGTCCATGCGTCGAGATCAGGAGTCCGTGTGGCAAGTAGTTGTGTGAAGCACAGGGGGTGCTGTGCCCACGAGGTCATGCTCTTCTGCGCTCTTTGGGCAACTCTGTGGGTTGAGTCTGGCCAAACCCATTTCTCAGATGAGGAAACCAACGTCCATAGCAGTTGAGTGGCAGCCCAGTCACACAGCTAGAGAGCAGTTATCTCCTGATGTTTGGATCAGGTCTCTCTGTGGTCACGGGGCCCAGGAAAGGCTGTGAGCAGGTTGGAGGAGGGGACAGGAGGCCAGGAGATCCAGTGAAGGGACTCCATCAGGACTTAGGGCTGGGCACATGTGGGCAGTGCTCTACGGTACCACAGACACAGACAGGGGTCCACCAAACCCTGACAGGTGGGGCTTCTGGTAGCACTGGGGAGAGACTTAACTCAGGGGCCCCAGAGCTGTGAACCTGGGTCAGGACAGGCTGTGATCCTAGCTCAGGCAGGAGCTGGTGGCCATTTGGAGAGGGATAAAGCCTGTGTTTTGGTGACCACCGTCTGTGCTTCAGTGCGCTCCACAAACAAAAGATGAACGTAGCGAGGTTGTCTTGAAGGGTAGGACTTGGGGAGGAATTTGGCTCAGCAGAAAGGAGGTGTTTCTGCTCAGGGAAAGGGACAGAGGATTTAAGATAGTTCAGAAGGAGGGATGGTTCTGGCCTCAGGAGACAGTAAGGAGGCCCAGGTGACAGAGGCCATCACAAGGACTACTGGTTTTCTGCTCAAAAAACAATGTTGGGACCCAACTTCAACCATTAGCAAGACAGTGATTTCCAGTGGATCAGAGACCACTGGGAACGGAAATGCTGTAATAGCTCAGAAGACAATTAGACTCTTTAAAGTGGAGGGAAAGTAAGTGATACTCGGTAACCTAGAAAGATGCGTACGCCCTGTGGCCGCATCATTTCCCTTCCAGGTCTGCGTCCTAGAGACCCAGGCCCTGGCATAAAGCTGCTTTTGCAGCATTGCTTGATAGCAATAAGATGGAAATAGCCTAGTGTTCATTAGCAGATTAATAAAATGTGGCATCTGTGTACAGTGGAGTACTATGCAGTTGAAGTGAATAAATGAGGGAGGTGAATGAACGTGGACAGAGCTATGCTGAGCCCAAAGCAAACTGTAGTGGGGGGGGGGCACCAGTGTGATACTGTAGTGATTGTCTCTGGGGAGGGAGGACGGTGCCTCCACCTGTAACTGTGATGCTAGAGGGTTTTTTTCTAATTTTTATTTATTTTTGGCTGCGTTGGGTCTTCGTTGCTGCGTGCTGGGCTTTCTCTAGTTGTGGCGAGCGGGGGCTACTCTTTGTTGCAGTGCACAGGCTTCTCATTGCGGTGGCTTCTCTTGTTGTGGAGCACGGGCTCTAGGTGTGCACGCTCAGTAGTTGTGGCTCACGGGCTCTAGGGCACAGGCTCAGTAGTTGCGGTGCACGGGCTTAGTTGCTCTGCGGCATGTGGGAGCTTCCTAGACCAGGGCTCGAAGCCGTGTCCCCTGCTTTGGCAGGCGGATTCTTACCACTGTGCTACTAGGGAAGGCTGGTGTGAAATTTCTAAATTGGGCTCAGTTCCCACCTGCCAAGTTGATAGGAATTCCAGGGTCTCATGCTGTGTTACCCAGAAAATAGGGTCTCACCTCGTACAACAGAGGGTCCAGCCACCTCCCACAGCCAGGGAGAGGTAGCCCTGGTGGGGCCTGTCCACCATGCCTGGGGCTCCCCCGCCACAGGTGTGGTAGTTGCTGGGCCCACCCTCCAGCCATGGGCCGGGTCAGCGTGGCCTTTCAGACAGGCAGCTCTGTGCGTGGCCCCGTGTATCAGAGGGAGGCCCCCAGCAGCCTAGAAACCCGTACATCTGATTGAAATTCCCTGGGTGAGCTGCAGGGGCTGCTGCTCAGGCCTCCTCAGGGCTCCCTATCTCTGAAAGGCCCCTTCATGGACCGTGGGCCTTCTCCTTGCTAAAAGTAGGGGAAATAAAGGCACAGGTGAGATTCCGAGCGGAGCATCTGGGGCCCTGAGAAGAGAGCTACATGGAAGTGCCCGGTGGAGGTGGAGGATGCTGAGGGGCAAAGCTAGATGGGCCAAGGCCTTTTGTCGGCACCCTTATTTTTATAAACCTCACCCCAGATGACAGCTACCTCAGTTTCCCCAGGCTGGAAGCTGACCCCAAATCCAGTTCTTCAGGGTCTGCTGATAGTTAACAAACAATCATCAGTAACACATACCGAGTAATTGCTGGGTGCCAGGGCTGTGCTAGGCCTCTTTGAAGCCCCCCAGCAGCCCTGTGCAGTACTTACCATCTCCATCTCACACCCAGGGGCACTGAGAAAGCTCAAAGCAACTTGCTGTGCTGCCCTGGGCAACCCCTTCCTTCGCCAGCCCTCTGCTGTCTCCTAGGGGCCTCACGTGAGCAGCAGTTGCTGTGCAGAAGGGACCAGCGGTGGCACTGGTAGGGAGGCTCCCTGAACCCTGGTGGCCAAGGCAGGAGGGAGTGCTGATAGGGAGGGTGAGCAGCCATGGGCGGGCCCCTGGAGCGTGGCCAGGGTGCACTTCTCGCCCACAGAGGCCACGCTCCCTCAGGAAGCTCCCCTGCATGCAGTGGTGAGGTGAGGCGAGAAGGGACTCCAGGCAGGGAGACAGCATAGACAAAGGCCTGGGGGCAGGACAGGGGATGACCCCTAGCTGGGGCCTCGTGAGGATCACTAGACGGACACTGGCCGTGCAGCGCTGAGGGAGCCTGGGATAGCTTCCCTTCAGGGCCTTCCGGAGGCAGGGCTGGGAGACACTCCCCCTGTGCAGGACCGCCCCCATCCCTCCTCCTCGCCCCCAAAGTAAAACAGGCAAAGACGAGTCAAGAAGTGCGTGGAAGCTTGTAAGGAACGCAGAAATTCACCATCTCTGGGTTAAGGGTTTAAGGGAACCCCCAACCTATTTAAAAAGTCATCTTTATTGAGGTATAATTTACATCCAGTAGATTTCTCCCCTTTTGAAATGTGACTGACTGAAGTATACAATCTTGTCACCACCACCATGGTTAAGATCCAGATACCATCACCCCAGAAAGGTCCCCGGGCCCCAGTCGACCATTTGACTTGTTTTCTGTCGCGACAGTTTTGCCTTTTCCAGACTGACTTATAAAGGCAACTCCTACATAACCTAATGCTCTGGGGAGCCAGCCACGTGGTGCCTGAGCCCAGAGTTCGGTCTGTAGGTCTGCATTGCCAAGTAGTCGTCCGTCAGGTCACTTCCTGTTGAAGTGCGTGGGGGCTGGTCCCAATTTCTGATGGCTGTACAAAGCTGCTAAGGAACAGGCTTTTGGGCAGACCTGTGTATTCATTTCTTTCTCCACCCCCAACTTCTGTTAATACATATTTTCTAGTGTTTCTATAACGAACCAGTATTTCTTATGTAATAACAATCACAACTTTTTAAAAAAGTGCACAGAAAAGCAATAATAAGGTACCACTTTCTATGTTCACGGATCCCACCCAGTGCCAGGCATCAATTTGGGTACCAGGAAGCTGGTGGTGGGTGAGACAGATGTGGTCCTGTCAGCAGGAGCAGGGCAATTGTCACTAGTGTCCATGCAAGGACAGGGTAAGAAGCTTTGCAAAGGACAGGGCCTGGCTTCTGAGCACCATCCCTGTGCGGAGCAACTGTGTGACCCTGGGTGAGTCCCTCCACCTTTCTGAGCCCCAGATGAAGACTGCTGTTCTGCATCAAAGTCTAAGGAGCTGATGCCCGTGGAGGGAGCTGGCCCGCAAGCAGGGCTTCCCTCCTTCCCTTCAGGAAGCACTGCTGTCACTGCCCAAAAGACCTTTTTTCCTTCCTCAAAGCTCCAGTGAGGTAGTGGCAATGGTTGTACAACTCAGCTACTATGCTAAAAACCGCTGCGTTATACACTTGAGAAAGATGAATTTTATAGCGTGTGAATTCTATCTCCATAATCTGCTATTACAAAAAGAAGAGCTCTAGCAAGGGACCAACTTTGCTAAAAATGTTTTTCTGGTGGGAAATGAGAGCTGTGAAAATTAGACTTCCAGAAATAAAGAAAATTCTCTTTCCTAGGGGATGGAGGGGCTCAGTGATGTCAGGAATGGGCTGTGAACAGAGGTCCAGGTGATGAAGGACCCACTTGCTTCTCCCACTGCACTGACTGCTCACCTTTGTCACAGAGTAGTGCTGGGGACATCCGAGGGTTAGGATGAACGGGAGGCCTGGGAATCTCTCTTCCAAGCCCTGCTGGCTCCATGTGTGCTCAGTATCTTCTCACTCTCTGCCTATTGATTGGTTATAATTCCAGATACCTGAAGCCAGATGTGGACAAGAAATCCAAACATAAGACAGCGGTAAAGAAGAAAACCCTAAACCCAGAGTTCAACGAGGTACGAGAGGCTGGGGAAGCCATGAGCCACTCTCTCTCCCTCAGGACAGGGGACCCCGGAGGGACTGGGTTTTTCAAGGGTCACTGTGGGAGCTGGAGGTTGGAGAGGGACTGACAGGAGAGCCCCCAGCCGTGAGGTAGGAGGACTGGTGGGAGAAGTGAGGCCAGGCTGAACCAGGCCAAGGTGGTGCAGACAGAAGTGAGGAGCGGCCTGGAAAACTCTTCGGAGGATTGAGTTGATGGGATTGTAGCCATGTTAGATGTGGAGGGGGTGGTGTGAGGATGTGAGCGGCCCCAGGAAGGTGGGGGCAGATAGATACCCAGGTCCTCAGCCCAGGGGGTGGGTGCAGCCAGAGAGGAGCTCCAAGGAACGAGATGAGGGAGGGGAGCCTCTGACAGAGCCTGAGTGACTCGGGTGCAGGCAGAGAAGGCCGAGGAGGTGCTGCCAGGGAGCGAGGGGGACACCAGATGTTGAAGGATCCTGGAAACTGGTGGGAGAGGGTTCCACAAAGAAGGGAGTGGTCAGCAGAATCAGACCCAAGAGAGATCAAGCATGCCAAGGCCGCCAAGTGTGCGCTGACTTGCAGTAAGGAGACTCTTGAGGATCCTGAGAAAAGCAGCTTCAGTGACAAAGGGGCAGGTGGGTCAGAGGGAAGGGGACCCTGAGGATCTCAGCTGGGCTCTCAGATGGAAGTGGGTGAGATGGGCGAGAATCCATTATCATCCACTGCTGTGCACTGCCCACCCTCCTGGCCACCAGCCGACTTACAGGCCTTGTGGCATTGGTCCTGACACTCCCCTTCTGGCCACCAGGAATTCTGTTATGAGATTAAGCACGGGGACCTGGCCAAGAAGACCCTGGAGATCACCGTTTGGGATTATGACATTGGAAAATCCAACGATTTCATCGGTGAGAGGACACAATGGGAATGCTCTTTAGCAACATGCCCATCCTGGGTTCAGCAAAGGGCAGGGGCCCTGAATCAGGCCACAGTCCTGCCTTCCTGGCCTGTGGGGAAAGTTGGGGCCATAGACATGATCCAGCCTGACCCCATGTGACAGAGAAAGAGGCCCAGAGAGGGAAAGAGGCCTGGCCAAGTCACACAGCAGTCTGTGGTGGAGCAGGGGTAAGAGGTGATGATGGTCAGCCCCTCAGGCTGGACTCTGAGCCCTTGTGGCCCCACATTTGTGGTGGGCTTGGTGGCTGTGCAGTGGAGCTGCCCTGGCACCAACACAGCCACTGTGCTGCCCCGCAGGTACTGCTCTGGTCCTGGGTAAAGGAAGAGCAGGATCCCTGGGCCCTGACTGGGGGAGTGGGGGCTCCACGGTCCACCCTCAGAGCAGGTGGGCAGGGAAGAGAGTCTGGCCGTGGAGCACAAAGTCTGGGAGGGGTGCCAGGGGGTACTGGCTCCAGAGAGACCCTGAGAGTCAGAAGTCACCGTGTCCTGGCTGCCTCTCGGCTCCCCTCTGCAGGCGGCGTGGTTCTGGGCATCAATGCCAAGGGCGAGCGCTTGAAGCACTGGTTTGATTGCCTGAAGAACAAGGACAAGCGGATCGAGCGCTGGCACACGCTCACCAACGAGCTCCCGGGGGCCGTGCTCAGCGACTGACCCACCCCACCTGCCCGCTGCACCCACCCCTGCCC
This sequence comes from Globicephala melas, assembly GCF_963455315.2. Taxonomy (NCBI): domain Eukaryota; kingdom Metazoa; phylum Chordata; class Mammalia; order Artiodactyla; family Delphinidae; genus Globicephala; species Globicephala melas. The sequence goes on from NC_083333.1 coordinate 7,213,493, forward strand.
GGCCCAGCACAGGCCTGGCCCTGGGCTTCCTCAGCTGCCACTAAGGGCCTCGCCCCCATGTTTGGGGAGATCCAGGACGCCTGCTTGGACACAGAGCCACTGCAGCCCCCGCTTAGAGGCCATGAAGGCCCAGCCCCTCCGAGGGACAGCGAGGGGCAGAGAGCTGGGCCTGCTTTCGCCCCCCTGGGGCCTGAGAGGGCCAGAGGTGGAAGAAGAGGACCCTGGCCTCAGCACCCACCCGGAGGAAGCAGATGGGGCTGTCCAGAAGACAAGGACCCTACTAGAGGTCAGCAGTGAGTCGCAGGGGCCTCCAGGCTGAGAGAGCGGGGGTACCATCAGGGAGAGGGGCAGTAAGAGAAGAAGACTTTGGGCAGGGGCAAGACAGGACGCTGAAGAAAGTTCATTCCCAAGAGGAGATTCTGACTACATCTGCTCATCTCTGGCATGACCGGGTGGCGGGGGGGGGGGGGGGGGAGTTGGCCTGAGAGCCAGGAGTCTGGTAAAGATCCTGGAGCTCCCAGTGAACGTGGGCACAGGCCAAGCGCTTCACTCAATGATCCCACAGGCCCCTGGGGATGAATGAGACCCTGGGCCTGCCCTCAGGGAGGTCCCCATCTAGTCAGGGAGCTAGAAACAAACCATTACAATGGGGTTGTGAGGAATGCCAAGGCCAGCCTGACCCACCTGCACGTTCTGTGGACTCTGCTGACTCGGCTGGGAGAGCAGGGAGGGGTTCCTGGAGGAAGTGATGCTTTAGCAAGGCCTTGAAGGGTGAGTGGCGTTTCTAGGCAGACAAAGGGGAAAGAGCAGTGTAAGCAGTGGGAACCATATACAAGGCCTGGAGGGGAAAGGTGATTTGGGCCAGGGGCACTGCTCTGGGAGAGGGAGCAGGGCTTGTCAGGGGCAACAGCACTCAGTCCTGCTCCCACCCCACCCCTAGCTGCCAGGCCAACTGGGCTTGTAGACATAGGGGGAGTGGCTTAAACTGATGTTGTTGCACGGTCAAGTTCAGTTCTCAGACCCAGCTCTCCTACCTTTGATCTTTCTCCTCCTGAGGAAGCTGGAGGATGGATCCTGCCTCTCACTCCAAGCTTAAGCATCAGCTCAGCTGCAGTCAAGAAGAGAGTGAGTCTGTTTTTCTTTGCATGAAAAGAACCAAAAAGTCCTCCTTGTCCTTACCCTCCTCTCCCCTTCCCCCACCCCCCCCCACCCAGGGCCCTTCTGGGTTCAGGGTTGGGAAGTGGGGAGCCCCAGGTGGCTGCCCCTGCATCCTAGCCCTACTGAGATCCCTTTCAGGAGTACTCAGCAGCAGTCCAGGTCCTTGTTTCTGGGAAGGGCTGGTTCTGTCTTCCAGAAGCTAAGAGAGAGCCCCCTGCACCCTGGGTGAAGGTCTCCAGGAAGGGGTTGAGGGCATCAGAATCTTGGGCCCAGGCTTGAAGCCCCAAACTTTTCCTGCCAACTAAGGGGCCTTCAGGAACGCTGGATGAACAAATGCAGAACCCAGGAATTTCTGTGCTCAACCCATCACTGCACTGATGGGAAACAAAGCCCAGAGAGGGAAAGTGATCTACCTGAGGCCTTCCAGCCCTACCACAGCTGGGGCAGACCAGGTTCCATGGCCCCACCACCTCCAGCCCAGAGCTCTGGACACCACACCCACACCAACGCTTGTACAGGGCTCACAGGGGCACTGGGGCTAGACCTTATGCTGCAGACAGGCTCACAGGGGCACTGGGGCTAGATCTTATGCTGCAGACACAAAGCACATTACCATCTGAGGCCTGGGGTGATGATGTGAATCCCACCAAGTGCCCATCAGCCTTTTTCCATTTTGCAGGGGAAACAGGACTCCAGCCCCCATACAGTACCTGGCAAACTTCGCTGGTCAGGCAGTCCTGGTTTTCCCTAAGGAGGCTTTGGGTGTGGTAAGGGTTTTACAACCACTCGTCTTGATGACTCTTCACAGCCCCGTGAGATGGGTCTAACTGCCATCTGACGGATGAGGAAGGGGAGTCAGAGAGGCTGAGTATTTACGAGGAACCTCGTGTCTGGGTGAACGCTGGGTTATCGTCTTAGCTTTGCCTTTTGGGTGGGGGGCAGGTTTCTCATTCAGAGAGGAGCTTCACAAATTCCCTGTAAACACACGGAAATGCTGAATGGCCAAGTTAGAAGTACACCTAGAGCCTCACCTAGTACAACTTCCTTGTTAGACACAGGGGGAAACTAAGGCCACTTAGCGCCACTTACTCGCGCCACAGAAGTAGCAAGCAGAAGGGGCCTACACAGGACCCAGTGGGGATAAGAACCCAGGACACCTGGCACCTAGTCCAAGGCCTTCTACTGCCCTAGACTGTGCAAGAGCAGATTTGGTCCTTAACCATGGTCCCAGCTGACCACAGGGACAGTCAGCTGGGAGGTGGGGCTCCTGGACAGCTAGCCCGAGTGGAGGATGGGGCACTGGGTAGAAGACCTCCCAGGGAGAACCTTCACTAGGACCCTGGCACTGTTCTGGACCCCTTGCAGGTTCTATCTCTGTTTGTTAGAGAAAAAGGCGCTTTGAGAAGCTGCAGTGTGAGCTCTCCCTTTGACCCCAAGCTGGCATCTTTCCTCTGGTCCCTCAGCCCCACAAAGACGGTGAATTTGACGCCAAACAAAACAAAGTCATTCCAAAGTCAGATGTCAATAACCAGGGGGTCACCAGGTGTGGCATCCACCGCCACCCCCACCCCCCTGCCTAGTCTCAGCACCCACCGCCACCACTAGCCGATCCCCCACGGGCCCGTCTTCCAACCCTGAAGCAGTAACCTCCTGACCTCTAGTGGCGAGAGCGAGGAACTGCATCTCCTGGCCCGAGCATGTCCTCCCTTTGTTCGTTCTCCAACCGAGAGAACCTCCCGATGCATGGACTCTGGCTGTCTTCGACGCAGACTCGTGCACTGCTTACCACCGTTTTGCTATCATGTGACGGCTGCAGAAACAGTCCTGAAACTGCAGCCCCACACACAATTTTTGTACTTTTGTCTGACCTACCCGAAGGTGTCCTTTTTAAGTCTTATTTGTTAATATTTATAATGACATATAATCCAAAGTAAATGGAAACGTTCATTGTGATCATATGGGCTTGGGAGACTCATCTTAATAGATTTGAATGGGTGAAGAGGAAAGAACGAGAGCCCAGCAACCAGGGCTTATTCTGCACATTGTCTCGTTTACTCTTCACCAAGAATCCATTTGAGGTAGGTGCCCATGTTACAGATGGGTAAAATATTTGTGCAGAATCACAGCTGGTTAATGACAGACCAGGATTCAACTTATGCCTCAAGACATTTTATGCCATGTTATCATCTACACATCCAACCAACAGCTGTGGAGTGTTAACTCCAAGGCCACCCACTGGTCTAGGCACCTGGGGCAGATTCATCAGCAAGACAGTTAATGAACATAAACATAACATGTTAAAAGATGACAAGGGAAAAAAAAGGCATGAAGGAATCCTGTGGGCAGGGGAGGCTGGGCTTCAATAGGGAGATGTGGTGGGCCTCCAGAGAAGGTGACTTTTGAGCTTAGACTTGGAGGAGGTCAAGGGGGGAGTTCTGGGGAGACTTTAAGTGCTCCAAGTGGAGGGAACAGCCAGTGCCCCTAGAGGTGGGGGCAGGCTTGGTGTGACAGGAACTGCAAGGAGAGCGATGTGGGTGGAGCAGGTTGGGGCGAGGAAACAAGGGTAGATGAGAGCATAGGGAACGGGGGACCGGATCAAGGACGACATTATAAAGTCTGTGGCTTTCACTCTGTGTGAGATGGGAGCAACCCCAGCTTACCTGTGAACAACCTGTGGTCTGCGGTAATCAGGCCCAGCTTGGAGGTCCCTCTGGTGGTGGTGTGCCTGTGGGTCCGGGGTTCGAGGTCAGTATCCAGAGCAGAGGTGGCTGGGTCCTAACGAGAAACAGCTGTAGCATGATTTTGGTCAGTGTTCTGGCCAACCTCCCTTAGCAACCGCCTCTGTGCTGGCCTAATTTTCCAGGCCTTCCGCCCATTCTCTGAAGTACCCAGTACCCTTCCAGTGCATTCCTTTTCTGCTTACGTTAACTAGAGTCGGATCCTGTTATTTTCAACAGAGGAACCTGCCTGGTGATCTGGTGCAGTCTGATCATCTAGGTCTCGAGCGTCACCTCTTTGTGAGGCCTGTCTTGACAACCTCAGTCACTTTCTCCTGCATCAGCCTGCTTTCTTTTCTTCACGGCACTTACCATCAAAATCACCTGGTGTATTTGCTCATTCCTTTCTCCCCTCACTAACCTTCATGAGAGTAAGGGCCACACCTGTCTTGTTTACCACAGTAACCCCAGACCAGGACTGAGCGTAGGGCAGGCCTCGAGTAAGTATTTGTTGAATGAATGGATGAAAGCTGCCAATGTGGACATTGTTTGAAAGGAGCTAAGTCCATGAGTCTGGAGCATGTGGTTATGAAGATGACGGGTCCAAGCCCAGGTGAGTATACACAAAACTCCTGTTAGCTCCGAAGACTTCTGGGGTACAGATGAGAAATGACCCCAAGTACCACAGAGTTCCCTCAGTAGGGAAAGGGAGAGAATGAGAGGAGGAAAGGAGAGAGAAAGAGAGTGGGAGGGTGATCAAGATGGCAGAGTAAGAGGATGTAGAGCTCACCTCCCCCCCACAAATCAAAAAATACATCTACATGTAGAACAATTCTCACCAAAAACTACGTGGAAACTGGCAGAAGGACTCCTCTACAACCAAGGCTGCAAGGAAGATTCCCCCATAATCCCATCCCAGGTAGGATGGGAAGAAAAGCACCGGGTCGAGACCTGTGCCCCCAGGAGGGAACTAAGAGGTACAGGGAGATGATACAGGTGGACAGTCACCCTGGGGAGTGAGCAGGTTGAGAGACAGACTGGGCATTCTAGTCCTGCGGTCTTATACAGAGGAGGCAAGGCCCTTTGGCTGCCTGGAGAACAGCTGTGACACACAGAAAGGCTGGAGAAGCCTAGACTGCACTGGCGAGGAGTACGCAGTGCTGGCCTGCCACCAAACAGGGCGGAGAGAGGTCTGCCCTAGCAGCTGTCACCTTGCCACTCTCTGACCCAAGCTGAGTGAACCCCCGGCCCCACTCACTCCACACCACAGCCTGGCGCTGAATCTAGGGCAGCCACATCCTGGGGAAAGACTCGATCTAGGGACACAGAGGTGACCCACGGGCCTGGGGTACGGTACAGGCTGAGTGACGGCCATTGCTGGCGCTTACTCAGCGCCACAGAAGTAGCCCAGACTTCTCAGGACAGTGCAGCCACTTCGATTCCTGCAACCACAATGCCATGATCCCCAAGCAAATGCTCCAGCCCCACCCACTCCGTGCCACAACCTTACATTAGAGCTGAGACCACCGCAATAGGGGAAAAGACAACCCTGATCTGGTTCTGAGCGTGACTGCAGATACCTACACAAGCAGCACATTGGACATCTCTAAGCACACAAACCCTGCTTATTTCAGCACTCCCCTCCTTCGGGGCAAAGGTTCCAGTGTGGGGAGAAGGAAAAACACACACTTGAAGGGAACAGAGCCAGCTCCAGCCCGACCCTCAGGGCTTCCACTCCAGCAGCTTGGGAGCAGACCCCACCCAACAGGGTGGCTGTGGCCAGTGAGGAGACAGGAAGTCTCGCCTCACACCCTGCACAGTCTTTGGCTCCTCCAACGCCAGCCGCACCCCCCTATCAAGGTGGTAGTTGTCATCACATCCTGAGGAAAGTAGTGGGCTGGCATCCACATCAAATTCAACCCACACACCAAAGATGTTAGGCGCACACAGTCTACACAGGGATGTTCCCACATAAAAACACCCCTTCAAGACCATAACAGATAACTGTTGCACCTAAATTCACAGACAGAGAAAGTTAAGTAAAATGAAAACGCAGAGGAACTACTCTCAACTCAAAGAGCAAGAGAAAACCCCTGGAAATAAATAATGAAAAAGAGATAATCAATAGACAATGAATTCGAAAAGTTGGTAATAAAAATGCTAACTGAATTAAGACAGTAGAGGTAAGCACAGATCATTCTACCAAGGAACTAGAAATTTAAAAGACCCAATCAAAAATTGATAATTCAATCTCTGAGATAAAAAGCACTCCAGAAGCAATGAATAGCAGACTAAATGACACAGAAGAATGCATAAGTGATCTGGAGGATAGAATAACAGAAATCACCCAATAAGAACAGAAGAAAGAAGAAAGCGGGGGGGAGGGAGGGAGGGAGAAAACAACATACAAGATCTATGGAATATAAAATGTGCCAATATTCACATTATAGGGGTTCCAGAAAAAGAAGAGAGAAAGGGATCAAAAATGTACTTGAAGAAATTATGGCTGGAAACGTCCCAAACCTAAAGAGGGAAACATATCCAATTTCAGGAAGCAGAGAGAGTGCCAAACAAGATGAGCCCAAACTGGCCCACACCAAGACATATCATAATTAAAATGGCAAAATTAAAGATATAAAGAGAGAATTCTAAAGGCAGCAGGAGAAAAACAGAGAGTCATATACAAGGGAATCCCCACAAGGCTATCAGCTCATTTCTCTGGAGAAACTTTGCAGGGCAGAAGGAAGTGGCATAATACATTCAAAGCCCTAAAAGGGAAAATCCTGCAACCTAGGATACTCTATCCAGCAAGATTGTCATTTAGAAGAGAAGAAAAGAATTTCTCCGACAAGCAGAAACTAAAAGAATTCAGCAATACTAAACCTACCTATCCTAAAAGAAATGTTGAGGGCTTCCCTGGTGGCGCAGTGGTTGAGAATCCACCTGCCAATGCAGGGGACGCGGGTTTGTGCCCCGGTCCGGGAAGATCCCACATGCCACAGAGCAGCTGGGCCCGTGAGCCATGGCCACTGAGCCTGTGCATCCGGAGCCTGTGCTCCGCAACGGGAGAGGCCACAACAGTGAGAGGCCCGCGTACTGCAAAAAAAAAAAAAAGAAACGTTAAAGGGTCTACTCTAAATGGAAAAGAAGAATCTATAGGAGAGGGAAAATCCCAATAGGCAAGGCAAATATATAGTAAGGATTAAACATCACTTAAATAAGCCAGTACTTAGATTTTTTTTTAATTTTAAAAAGCAACTACAATAAACAGTAAAGGGATAAGCACAAAGGTATAAAATGATATCAAAAACTCAAAATGTGGGGGAGAGGAGTAAAATATGTAGATTTTTTAGAATGTTTAAACTTAAATGATTATCAGTTTAAAACAATTAGATATAATTACGGGTCAATATATATGAACCCCATGGTAACCACAAGTCATAAACCTACAATAAGGGGCTTCCCTGGTGGCGCAGTGATTAAGAATCTTGCCTGTCAATGCAGGGGACACGGGTTCAAGCCCTGGTCTGGGAAGATCCCACATGCCATGGAGCAACTAAGCCCGTACACCACAACTACTGAGCCTGTACTCTAGAGCCTGCAAGCCACAACTACTGAAGCCAGTGCACCTAGAGCCCGTGCTCCGCACAAGAGAAGCCACCGCAATGAGAAGCCCGCACACTGCAATGAAGAGTAGCCCCGACTCGCTGCAACTAAGAGAAAGCCTGTGCGTAGCAACAAAGACCCAATGCAGCCAAAAATAAGAATAAATAAATAAATAAATAATTTTTAAAAAAGAAAAAAAAATCTGCCTTCCAATGCAGGGGACGCTGGTTCTATCCCTGGTCAGGGAACTAAGATCCCACATGCCACAGGGCAACTAAGCCCGCACACCACAACTACTGAGCCCACACGCCGCAACTAGAGAAGCCCACGTGCAGCAAGAAAAGATCCTGCGTGCCGCAGTGAAGATCCCACGTGCCACAACTAAGACCCAACGCAGCCAAATAAATTTAAAAAAAAAAAAAAAAAGACAAAGTGAGGGGATGCAAAAAGATATTTCATGCAAATAGAAACAACAAAAAAGCAGGGGTAGTGACACTCATATCAGACAAAATAGACTTTAAAACAAAGGCTACGGACTTCCCTGGTGGCGCAGTGGTTAAGAATCCGCTTGCCAATGCAGGAGACATCGGTTCAAGCCCTGGTCTGGGAAGATCCCACGTGCTGTGGAGCAACTAAACCCATGCGCCACAACTACTGAGCCTGCGCTCAAGAGCCCGTGAGCCACAACCACTGAGCCCACGTGCCACAACTACTAACGCCCACGCACCTAGAGCCCATGCCCCGCAACGAGAAGCCACCACAATGAGAAGCACGCACACCACAACGAAGAGTAGCCCCTGCTCGCCACAACTAGAGAAAGCCCCCGTGCATCAACAAAGACCCAATGCAGCCAAAAAAATAAGTAAAATAAATTTTAAAAAATAAAAAAAAATTTTTTAAAAAGGCTATAACAAAACACAAAGAAGAGCATTATATAATGAAAAAGGGATGAATACAAGAAGAGGATATTATACTCATTAACATATAGGTACCCAATACAGGAACACCTAACTATATAAAGCAAATACTAACAGACACAAAGGGAGAAATTGACAATAATAGTAGGAGATTTTAACACCCTACTGACATCAATGGACAGATCATGCAGACAAAAAACAAAATAAGGCAACAGAGGTCTTAAATGATACAACAGACCACTCTGAAAAACTAGAGGAAAAACTTAGAGGAAAGCATTTCCTCTAAATTCAGGAACAAGACAACGATGCCCACTCTCACTGCTTCTCTTAGCATAGTATTAGAAGTCTTAGCCACAGCAATCAGACAAGAAAAAGAAATAAAAGGTATCAAAGTTGTAAGGAAAGAGGCAAAACTGTCACTATTTGCACATGACATGATACTTTATATAAGGAACTCTAAAGTCTCCACCTAAAAATAAACTATTAGAATTAATAAATGAATTCAGCAAGGTTGCAGGATATAAGAGTAATATACAGAAATCTGTTGTGTTTCTACACACAAATAATGAAACATCAGAAAGAAAGTTTTTCAAAATCTCACTTAAAATCACATCAAAAATAAATAAAATACCTAGGAATAAATTTAACCAAGGGTGTGAAAGATCTATACTCTGAAAACTATAAAACACTGATGAAAGAAATTGAAAATGATTCAAAGAAATGGAAATTTATCCTGTGCTCCTGTATTGGAAGAATTAATATAATTAAAATGACCATACTACCCAAAGCGATCTACAGATTCAATGCAATCCCCATCAAAATACCCATGACATTTTTCACAGAACTAGAACAAACAATCCTAAAATTTATATGGAACCACACAAGACCCCCAATTGCCAAAGCAATCCTGAGATAAAAGAACAAAACCGGAGACTTCAGACTATACTTACAAAGCTCCAGTAATCAAAGCATCATGGTATTGACACAAAAACAGACACAGTTCAATGGAGCAGAATAGAGAGGCCAGAAATAAACCCCCATACCTACAGTCAATTAATCTACAATAAAGGAGGCAAGAATATATAATGGAGAAAGGACAGTTTCTTCAACAAGTGGTGCAGAGAAACCTGGAGAGCTGCATGTAAAACAATGATATTAGAACATTCTCCCATACCATATACAAAAATAAACTCAAAATGGTTTACAGACCTAAATGTAAGACCTGAAACTATAAGACTCCTAGAAGAGAACATGGGCAGAACTCTCTGACATAAATCGTAGCAATATTTTCTTGGATCAGTCTCCGACAGCAAAAGACATAAAAGCAAAAATAAACAAATGAGACCTAATTAAACTTAAAAATTTTTGCACAGCAAAGGAAACCATCATCAAAATGAAAAGACAATCTACAGAATGGGAGAAAATATTTTCAAATGATGCAACTGACAAGAGGTTATATCCAACATAAAGACAACTCATACAACTCAATATCAAAAAGAACAATCTGATCAAAACATGGGCAGAAGGTACTTCCCTGATGGGAAATAAAAACAACTAAAAAACTAAAAACAGATCCAGCAATTCCACTCCTGGGTATATATCCATAAAAAATGAAAACATTAATTCGAAAAGATCACCCCAATGTTCACAGCAGCACCATTTATAATAGCCAAGACATGGAAGCAACCCAAGTGTCCATCAATGGATGACTGGATTAAGAAGATGTGGTGTATATATATATACACCGTATATATATGGAATATTACTCAGCCATAAAAAGAATAAAATACCGCCATTTGCAGCAACATGGATGGACCTAGAGAATATTATGCTTAGTGAAATAAGTCAGACAGAGAAAGGTAAATACTATAGGATATAACTTATATGTGGAATCTAAAAAATAATACAAATGGGGACTTCCCTGCAGTCCAGTGGTTAAGACTCCACACTTCCACTGCAAGGGGCGTGGGTGCGATCCCTAGTTAGGGAACTAAGATCCTACATGCTGTGTGGCGCAACAAAAAATAATGATAATAATACAAATGAATGTATATGCAAAACAGAAACAGACTCACAGAGAAAACTTGTGGTTACCAAGGGGGAGGGGGAAGGGGGAGGGACAAATTAGGAGTATGGGATTAACAGATACAAACTGCAATATATAAAATAAAGACGCAACAAGGATATACTGTACAGCTCAGGGAATTATAAGCATTATCTTGCAATAACCTATGATGGAATATAATCTGCAAAAATACTAAGGTACTATGCTGTACACCTGAAACAAACACAATATTGTATATCAACTATACTTCAATTAAAAAACAGAAAAAGAAAAAAGAGTGAAAGGAGGAAGAGAAAGGAAGAGGGCTAAGGGGGACTAAGGAGGAAAAGAAGGGAATGGTTGCAGAAATGGGCCTGGGAAGGGCCGAGAAAACAGGCAGGGGTGAGGAAGGCCAGCTCCACTGCACACTCAGAGCCCCAGGGGAGGTGGCAGCCCAGGATGGGCAGAAGATATGGCTTTCCTTATTATCCAGTGGTGGGGGAGAGTGCTCCAGGCAGGGACTGAAGGGGGATCTAGAAACAAATCACACCAGGAGGGTCATGTCCCCACATCCATGGCCAGCAGCAATGGGCACAAGGAAGCAGACTCATGGTCCCGTGCAGCCAGGGTTGTAGTAAACATCCTGATCACTAAGATTCATTGGGGCATGAACAGGCAATGTGTTAGGCTCTTTATGGGACTGTTAGATCATCTCCTGGTCAGGAAAACTGTACAGAACAAGTCTGGAGATGGAGGTGTGGCACTGGTGGCAAAACTAACATAAGGCGCAGAGGCTGTGAAAGGTCCCTGGGATGCATGAGACAGGGACAGGTGACAGTTGGAACGTGGGCAGACGTGCTCTTCTGGGAGTGGGACCACCCTCCATGGACACTGAGGCCTGGTCAGGGCATTGTTTCCTCAAAAGGGCACCCTGGACAGCCCCCAAATCTCCAGGGTGCTCCAGCACCAGCAGAGGCTATGGTGGACTCTGCTCTCCCCCTAAATATTCCACCACACTAAAGGCAGCAACCCCACACATCTGCCCCGACAAGCACAAGAGGAGGGAAAAGGAGAAGGACTATTTGGGGGCAGGCAATTTGTTCCTGTGCGACTTCAATGTGAAGGGAATCCTTGGGACCTCCCTGGTGGTCCAGTGGTTAAGACTCCACGCTTCCACTGAAGGGGGCTCAGGTTCGATCTCTGGTCAGGGAAATAAGATCCCATATGCCGAGTGGCTCGGCCAAAAACAAAGGAGTCCTTAAGGACACGAAGAAAATAACTGACCAGACAGGAGGTGCCAGAATTGCAATATCAGCAGCAATAACACCCATATATAGAGTGCATATCTACACACAGCATATCTATATACTGCATATCTCAGTAAGATATGCTGACTGCTCTACATGTTATACTCATCTAATCCTCATAATTATATCTCAATCCCCATTTTACAGATGGGAAAACTGAGGAACAGTGGAGGATGCCCAAGGATAATTAAGGGGTAGAACTGGTATTTGAAGACTTGTAGCTCCACAGTCCATACCCTATTTCTATACTATGCAGCTAGATGAGGGAGATGGTGTTGCCAGACCTGGTAGAAGACTCTCAGGTCCCACCAGGTCCCTTGCAGGTTAGGTCCCACTCACCACCAAACTCCAAAAACTAGCAGGGTCTCACTCTGCTGAGGAAGATTATCCAGGGCTCCCCCTCATGGCCCTTGCTGTCAGTCTCGACCGAATGCAGCACTCATCTTTGCCCAATGGATACCCATCTGTCACAAGCCCCAATTCCCCTCTGTGGGTTTCCTGGCCACAGCCAGGTGAGATCTGTTATCTGGAGAAGATGTGGAACTAACTGGGGAACACTTGTGTGGCTTCCCAGGAGCTGTGAGCCAATGTGAATTTACTGCATTATGGGAAACAGAAAACTGAGAAACCAAGATCTCTCAAAGCCTCCTCTCCACTACTCTGCACTCTCCTCCATCCTACTGCCTTTCTCAGCACACTCACTTTCTCAGATGATTCAACAACACATAAATCATCCAAAATAGTAGCCTAGCACCAGGTTGGAGTGGCTTTCAACTTGGGTCTCCATAGGTACCAAAGAATGTTTTCTGACTCTTAGTTTAGCTTCTCTGGACAGAAACAACTTAGTCCAGGTTATGACTCACCTCCTTGGGTCAGAGAGCCCAAGGGTGAGGTCACAGGATAAAACCATGCCTGTGGGCAAGGCACACAGGGTCAAATGTGTCTTTCACAAGAAGTCCCTGAGCCAGTGGGAAATGAGGAAGGAGAGGTGCCAGCTCAGGGAAAGAAAGGAAGCCAAAGAGCAGTGCCAAAGTATCCTACGACAGCAACCATTCAAACAGAAAAAGCTAGTATAAACAGCCAAGAGCAAACACTAAAAAAACAAGAAAATGACCTAAGTGATCAACAAAGAGTGAATAAATTCCATTATGGTCCATCTGAAGGCTAAAATATCACGCAGCTGTTCCCATTTTTAATTATGAACACAGGTATCATGGAAATGTGTGACAGAAAGTGAAGGGAACAAAGGATTAAAATTTAGTGCAGATGCAATCCTTTTCATTGTCAATGTTTTCATTGTGGTAAAATATACATAAAATCTATCATTTTAACTATTTATAAGTTTACAATTCAGTGCCATTAAGTATATTACGATGTAGTGCAACCATCAACACTATTTCCAGAACTTTTTCATCATCCCAAACGGAAACTCTGTATCCATTAAACAGTAACTTCCCATTTCCCCCTTACCCCAGCACTTGGTATCCTCTATTTCACTTTCTGTCTCTGTGAAATTGCCTATTCTAGGTACCTCATATAATTGGCATCACATAATATTTGTCATTTTATGTCTGGTTTATTTCAGGATATTTCTAAGTTTCCTCCATGATGTATCATGTATGAGAACTTTGTTCCTTTTTATGGCTGAATAACATTACATTGTATTAATATATCACATTGTGGTTATCCATTCATCTTTTGATGAACACTTGGGTTGATTCCACCTTTTGGCTATTGTGAGTAATGCTGCTAGAAACACTTTTATTCAAATATCTGAGTCCAGTTTTCAATTCTTTTGGGTATATACCTTAAGAGAATTGTTAAAACATATGGTAAAGCTACGTTTAACTTTTTGAGGAATCAAAAACTGTTTTCCATATAGCAGCTACAACATAATACACTTCTACCAGCAATGCAGAAGGGTTCCATTTTCTCCACATCTTCACCAAAACTTCTTGTTTTCTGTTATCATAATAGCCATCCTAACGGGTGTGGAGTGGTATCTCATTGCAGTTTTTTTGTGTTTTTTTGTTGTTTTTTTTTTTGTGGTACGCGGGCCTCTTACTGTTGTGGCCTCTCCCATTGCGGAGCACAGGCTCCGGACGCGCAGGCTCCGCGGCATGTGGGATCTTCCTGGACCGGGGCACGAACCAGTGTCCCCTGCATCGACAGGCAGACTCTCAACCACTGCGCCACCAGGGAAGCCCCTCATTGCAGTTTTGATTTGCATTTCCCTCATGACTGGTTATGTTGAGTGAGCATCTTTTCATCTGCTTATTGGTCATTTGTATACCTTCTTTGGAGAAATGTCCATTCAACTCCTTGGCTCATTTCTGAATTGAGTTGTTTTTCTGTTGAGTTGTAGAGGTTCTTTATATGTTCTGGATATCGATCCTTTATCAGATATGTTATTTACAAATAGTTTCTCCCATTCCATTAATTGTTTTTTTACTCTCTTGATAGTGTCCTTCGATGTGCAAAAGTTCTTATTTTGATGAAGAGCAATTTATTTTTTCTTTTGTTCCTGTACTTTTGCTGTCATATCTAAGATATCATTGCCAAATTCAATGTCATGGTTTTCGCCTATGTTTTCTTCTAAGAGTTTTATAGTTTTAGCTCTTAAGTTTATGATTTTCATTCGTTTTGGATTAATTTCTCTGTATAATATGTGGTAAAGTTCCAACTTCATTCTTTTGCATGGGGATATCCAGTTTTCCCAGCAACATTTGTTGAAAAGATTGTCCTTTTCCCACTGAACTGTCTGGCACCCTTTTTGAAAACCAACTGACCATACCTGTGAAGGCTTATTTCTGGGCTCTCTATTCTATTCCATGGGTCTATATAGGGCTGTCCTTATGCCAGCAGCATAGTGTTTTGATTACTGTAGCTTTGTATTAAATTTTGAAATCAGGGATTCTTGATTTCTCCAAGTTTTTCTTCTTTTTCAGAATTGTTATGGCTATTCCGAGTCCCTTGAGATTCCAGATGGATTTTAGAATGGATTTTTCTACTTATACAGAAAAAAAAAAAAAGACACTGGAATATTAACAGGGATTGGATTGTATCTGGAAATCACCTTGGATAATATTGACTCTGTAACATTAAGTCTTCCAATCCATGAAAAGGAGATGTCTTCCATTTATTTGTCTTCAATTTCTTTCAGCAATATTTATAGTTTTCAGTGTACAAGTCTTTCACACTTTTTTTTTTTTTTTTTTTGGTCTGCGTTGGGTCTTCGTTGCTGTGCACGGGCTTTCTCTAGTTGCGGCGAGCGGGGGCTACTCTTGGGGGCTACTCTTTGTTGCGGTGCACGGGCTTCTCATTGAGGTGGCTTCTTTTGTTACGGAGCACAGGCTCTAGGCACGTGAGCTTCAGTAATTGCAGCATGCAGGCTCAGTAGTTGCGGCACACTGGCTCTAGGGCTCAAGGGCTCTAGAGCACAGGCTCAGTAGTTGTGGCTCATGGACTTAGTTGCTCTGCGGTATGTGGGAGCTTCCCAGACCAGGGATCGAACCCATGTCCCTTGCATTGGCAGGCAGATTCTTAACCACTGGCCACCAGGGAAGTCCCTCACACTCTTCTTAAACTTATTCCTAAGTACTTGATTCTCTTTTATGCAATTGTAAGTGGAACTGTCTTCTTAATTTCCTTGTCAGATTGTTCATTGCTACTTTATAGGAATGCAACTTATTTTTGTATGTTGATTTTGTAACATGCAGCTTTGGTGAATTGGTTTATTAGCTCTCACAATTTTTTGTGGAATTTTTAGGGCTTTCCAATATAAGATCATGTCATCTGCCATTGTAAATCAACTTTTTATACTCCAATAAAAATTTTTTTAAAAAGATCACGTCATCTGTACACAGAGGTAATTTTATTTCTCCTTTCCAAATTAGATGCCTTTTATTTCATTTTTCTTGACTAACTGCTCTGGCTAAAACTTCCAATACACTTGTCTTCCAGTGTTGAACAGAAATGGCAAAAAAACAGGGACTTCCCTGGTGGTCCAGTGGTTAAGACTTTGCCTTCCAGTGCAGGGGGTGCAGGTTCAATCCCTGGTCTGGGAACTAAGATTTCCACATGCCACGTGGCTTTTTAAAAAAAAAAAAAAAAAAAAAAGGAAGAAAGAAAGAAATGGCAAAAAAGGGCATCCTTGTCTTGTTCCTGACCTCAGGGGAAAAGTTTTTAGTCTTTCACCTTTGCTCTTATTATGTTGTAGTTTCCTTCCATTCCTATTTTACTGATTTTTTTCTTTTTTATCATTAAAGAGTGTTAAATGTTGTCAACTGCTTTGTCTCCAACAACCGAAGGTATTTTTCCTTCATCCTGTGAGTGTGGAGTATTATACTGATTGATTTTCTTTGTGATTTTTTAAATAGAAGTATAGTTGATGTACAATATTATATATTTTACAAGTGTATAATATTGTGATTCACAAATTTTAAAGGTTATGCTCCATTTATAGTTATAAAATATTGGCTATATTCCCTGTGTTGTATGATATATCCTTGTAAGTTATTTTATACATAATGGTTTGTACCTCTTAATCCCCTGCCCCTATATTGCCTTTCCTGCCTTCCCTCTCCCCACTGGTAACCACTAATTTGTCCTCTGTATCTGTGAGTCTCTTTCTTTTTCTTTTCTTTTTTTTTAATTTACTTATTTTTGGCTGCATTGGGTCTTCATTGTTGTGTGTGAGCTTTCTCTAGTTGCAGCGAGTGGAGGATACTCTTCGTCACAGTGTGCAGGCTTCTCATTGCAGTGGGTTCTCTTGTTGTGGAGCATGGGATCTAGCTACACGGGCTTCAGCAGTTGAGGCTCACAGGCTCTAGAGCGCAGGCTCCGTAGTTGTGGCGCATGGGTTTAGTTGCTCCGCAGCATGTGGGATCTTCCCAGACTGGGGCTCAAACCCATGTCCCCTGCACTGGCAGGTGGATTCTTAACTACTGCGCCACCAGGGAAGCCCTGTGTTTTTGTTATATTCACTAGTTTGTTGTATTTTTTAGATTCCACAGATAAGTGATATCATACAATATTTGTCTTTCTCTGACTTACTTCATTTGGCATAATACCCTCCAAGTCCATCCATGTTGTTGCAAGTGGCAAAATTATATTCTTTTCTATGGCTGAGTAGTATTCCATTGCGTGTGTGTGCGTGTGTGTACCACATTTTCTTTATCCATCATCTGCTGATGGACATTTAGGATACCTCCATATCTTGGCATTTGTAAATAATACTCCTATGAACATAAGGGTTTCAAATTAGTGTTTTTGCTTCTTTCGGATATATACCCAGGAGTAGAATTGCTGGATAATATGGTAATTCTACTTTTAGCTTTTTGAGAAACCTCCATACCATTTTCCACAGTGGCTGCACCAATTTACATTTCCAACTACAGTTTAAGAGGGTTCCCTTTTCTCAAAATCGTCTCCAACACTTGTGTTCTTTTGATGATAGCCATTCTGACAGATGTAAGGTGATGTCTCATTGTGGTTTTGACTTGCATTTCCCTGATGATTAGCACATTGAGCATCTTTTCATGTGCCTGTTGGCCATATGCATACCCTCTTTGGAAAAACATTGATTCGGGTCTTCTGACCATTTTTTAATTGGGTTATTTAGGGTTTTGTATATAACTGATTTTCATGTGCTGAGCCACCTTTGTATTCCAGGAAAAAACCTAACTTGTCATGGTGTATAATCGGTTTATTGTGAGGCTCAAATTAGTATGCTAGTATTTTCCTAAGGATTATTACATCAATATTCATAAGAAATATTATCTGTAGTTTTTAGTTTCTTTGTCTGGATTTGGTACCAGCGTAATACTGTCCTCACAGAATGAATTAGGAAGTATTCCCTCCCCTTCAATTTTATGGAAGAGTTTGAGAAAGACTAGTGTTAATTCTTCTTTAAATCTTTGGTAAAATACACCAGTGAAACAATGTGGTCCAGGGCTTTTTTTGTTGTTGTTAGGAAATTTTTAATTACTGATTCAATTTCCTTACAAGTTATAAGTCTATTCAGATTTTCTATTTCTTCATGAATCAGCCTTGGTAGGTTGTATGTTTCTAAGAATTTGGCCATTTCATCTAGATTATCCAAGTTGATGGTGTACAGTTGTCCACAGTACCCTCATAGTCCTTTTTATTTCTGTAAAATTGGTAATGTCCTCCTTCATTTCTGATTTTAGTTATTAGAGTCTTCTTTTTCTTAGTCAATGTAGGTAAAGGTTTGTCAATTTTTTTAATCTTTTTGAAGAAGCAATTCATGGTGTCATCTTTTTTTTTTTAACGTATGCATTTACAGCGATAAATTCCCTTCATAGCACTGCAGTTCCTTCATTTCTTACATTTTGGTATGTTGTCTTTTCATTTTCATTCATCTCAAGGTGTATTCTATTTTCCCTTGTGATCTCTTCTTTGACCCATTGGTTGCATAATAGTGTTAAAATCCACACGCTTGTGAATTTTCCAGTTTTCCTTCTGTTATTGATTTCTAGTTTCATTCCATTGTGCTTAAAGGTTATTGGTATGACTGAAATCTTGTTAAATTTCTTAAGGCTTTCTTACCTAATATATGGTCTATCCCATGAGTTCCATATGTACTTTGGAAGAACGTGTATTCTCCTGTGGTTGGTTGGTTAGGTCTAATAGGTTTATAGTGTTGTTCCAATTCTCTATTTCCTTATTGATCTTCCTGGTTCTACTATCTGTTACTGAAAGGGGGTATTGAAGTCTCCATCTATTACTGTAAAACTGTCTATTTCCCATCAATTCTATTTTTACTTCATATATTTTGGGGCTCATTTGTTAGGTGCATGTGTTTATAAATGTTATATCTTCTAGTTATATTGAAACTTTTATCAACATATAATGTCCTTTGTCTCTTGTAATCTTTTTATATTTAAGTTCTATTTATTCTGACAATAATGTAGCCATCCCAATTCTCTTATGGTTACTATCTGCAGGGATTATCTTTTTCCATCCTTTTATTTTATTTTCATTCTCTTTTGTGTCCTTATACCTAAAGTGAGTCTTCTATAGGTGGCACATATATGGGTCCTACTGGATTTTTTAATCCAATCTGTCAATCTCTGCCTTTTAATAGAAGAGTTAAATCCACTTTCATTTATGGGATTTCCCTGGCAGTCCAGTGGTTACGACTCTGCACTTTCACTGCAGAGGGCCTGGGTTCAACCCCTGGTCAGGGAACTAAGATCCCACAAGCTGTGCGGTGCAGCAAAAAAAAGAATCCGCATATATTTAATGTGATTATTGATATAGGATTTACTTCTATTTGCTTTCTATATATCTTATATGGTTTTCGTTCCTCAATTTCACCATTACTGCTTTTTCAAATGTATATGTAATCTTTTGTAGTGTACCATTTTGATTCCCTTCTTTCCTTTCCTATATATTTTTAAGTTATTTTTATAGTGGTTACCTTGAGGGTTACTAACAACCTACTTTGAATAACACCAACTTAGTTTCAGAAATACACATTTTAATCAAAAACCTCTGCCCCTCCCCTTTATACTGTTTTTGGTACAGATGACATTTCTTGTACATTGAATGCCTATTTGCATGTATTCATAATTATTGTTTTATGTTTTTGCCTATTAAATCATATAAAAGGAAGAGAACTTACAAACCATATCTAAAGTACAATAGCACTAACTTTTATATTTACCTACTAGTTACCTTTTCCAGTGTTCTTTATTTTCTTGTGTGGCTGTGAATTACCGTCCTTTCACTTCAGCCTGAAGACCTCCCTTTAGCTCTTCCTGTAGGGCAGGTCTACTGGTGATAAATTCCCTGTTTTTGTTTATCTAGGAATGTCTTAATTTCTCCTTCCTTCTTGAAGAACAGTTTTGCCAGAGAGAGATTTCTTGCTTGACAGTTTTTTCTTTCAGGACTTTAAATATGTCATCCCATTGACTTCTTGCCTCTATGGTTCCTAAAGAAAAATCAGCTGCTAATCTTATTGAGGATCCCTTACACTGATGAATCAGTTCTCTCTTCCTATTTCAAATTCTCTTGGTCTTCGGATTTCAGCAATTTGATCTCTTGGGGTTTAACCTGCTTGGAGTTCACTGAGCTTCTTGCACATGTATATTCATGTCTTTCCTCAGATTTTTAAAGCCTGAGACCATTATTTCTTCAAATGATTTTTCTGGCCCTTTCCCTTTTTCCTCTTCTTCTGGGATTCCAATATACATATGTTGGTATGTCTGATGGTATCCCACATGTCCCTCAAGCTCTACTAATTTTTCTTCATTCTTTTTTCTATATGCTAAGACTGAATTTTTTTTAATATATAAATTTATTTTTTTATGGCTGCATTGGGTCTTCGTTGCTGCACACGGGCTTTCTCTAGTTGCAGCGAGTGGGGGCTACTCTTTGTTGCTGTGTGCAGGCTTCTCATTGCAGTGGCTTCTCTTGTTGCGAAGCACGGGCTCTAGGTGCGTAGGCTTCAGTAGTTGTAGTACGCGGGCTTAGTAGTTGTGGTGCACAGGCTTAGCTGCTCCACAGCGTGTGGGATCTTCCCGGGCCAGGGCTCGAACCCATGTCCCCTGCATTGGTAGATAGATTCTTAACCACTGCACCACCAGGGAAGTAAAGACTAAATAATTTTAATTGCCTTATCTTCAAAAGTTCATTGTTTCTTCTGCCTGCTCAAACCTTCTGTTGAACCCCTCCAGTGTATCAGTTCTTGTACTTACGCTATTGGTGTCATATTTATTACAGCTACACGCTATTAACCCCAAAGTACAATGTTACAATTTTTGCTTTCAACAGTCATATGCTCTCTTAAAGAAGTAATATTTCTATATTACTCTTTTAAACACTCACTCCTTAAATATCTTCACTTCTGATATCATCTCCTCTCAGCCTGAAGAACTTTATTCAGCATTCCCTACTGTTAAAATCTGCTCCCAAATAATTTTTAGTTTTCTTTTATCTGAAAATATCTTTATTTCACTTTCATTCTTGACAGATGTTTTCAGCAGTATAGAATTCTGGGTTGGCTTTTTGCTTCTTTGAGCACTTTAATATTGCTGTTCTCTGGCTTCTGTTATTTCGAATGAAAAGTCAGTGATTTGAAGTGATACTCGCTTGTATATGATTTGTCCATTTGTCAACATACATGCATGCTGTTTTCAATGTTTTTCGATTTTTCAGCAGTGTGATTATAATGTGAGCAAGTATTCATTTTCTTTGTATTTTTCTTATTTTCACTGGACTTGTTATATATTTGTCTGCCACAAAATGTGAAAAAATTTTAGTCATTCTTTGCATACTTTTCCCATCCCATTTTTTTTTTTTCTTGTTTTTTTTTGGCCACACCATGCAGCCTGTGGGATTTTAGTTCCCCGACCAGGAAACAAACCTTGGCCCTTGGCAGTGAGAACGCACAGTCCAAACCACTGGACAACCAAGGAATTCCCTCCCATCCCATTTTTTTCTCTTCTCTCCTTCTGGAACTACATTTACACACATGCGAGACCTTACGATGTGTATACTATCTCACAGGTTCCCCTGAGGCTGTACTCTTTTTTTTTAATCTTTTGCTTTCTACTGAGTTAACTTCAGGTTCACGAATCCTTCTGTTATTTTCCTTATTCTGCTGTGAAGCCCATCCAGTGAATTTTTATTTCAGATATTGTATTTTTTAACTTTCTTTTTTTTTTTTGGCTGCACTGTGCAGCTTGTGGGATCTTAGTTCCCTGACCAGGCATTGAACCTGGGCCCCAAGCAGTGGAAGCGCTGATTCCTAACTACTGGACCACCAGGGAATTCCCTTTTAACTTTTATTTTTTCCCAGACATTGTATTTTTTAAAGTTCCAAAACGTCCACTTGGTTCTTTATTATAATTACAGTATTTCTACTGAAATTTCCTCTTCTAATTTGCACAAACATATTTTCCCTTTCATCCTTGAACACAGTTACACTAGAAGCTTTAAAATTCTTATCTGCTATGGTGGAAGAACAACAGTAAGACTTTGCTAATTTACTTATCTGGGTCTTCTCAGGGATAATCTCTATTGATTTTCTCGAGTATGGGTCACGTTTACCTGTTTTTTCACGTGCTGAGTAGTTTTGGATTGTATCCGTGTTATAAAGAATGGGACTCTAGATTGTCATGTTCCTCTAAAGACTATTAACTTTTATCAGGCAGTTACCCAACTGAAATCAAAGTGCAAATTGTCTCACTAGCAATGGGTGGCAGCCGAAATGTCAGTTCAGTCAGCAAAGAGACTTTTAAATGAGAAAATTATTGGGTTTTTTTGTGTGTGTGTGGTACGCGGGCCTCTCACTGCTGTGGCCTCTCCCGTTGCGGAGCACAGGCTCTGGACGCGCAGGCTCAGCGGCCATGGCTCACGGGCCCAGCCGCTCCGCGGCATGTGGGATCTTCCCGGACCAGGGCACGAACCCACGTCCCCTCCATCGGCAGGCGGACTCTCAACCACTGCGCCACCAGGGAAGCCCTGGGCATATTTTTAAAAGCTGACTTTAACATTTGAAGCACAACATAATATAATCTGCAGAACAATTCTGTGAATTCCTCAGAAGATTCATTTCCAAATGTCAACACTGCTGAGAATTTTCCAGCCATTAAAAACAAAAAACAAACCAAAAAAACACCTAATACAAGTTCCCAAATCTCAAAATTAAGTCTTACTGAGCTTCCAACCTCTCCCTGAGAGAAGATTTGGGAGCACAACTGCTCTTGTCCTCTCCTGCTTTCTTTTGGATTAAATAAATAATTTTTAGAATTCCATCTTTGTTATCTACTGACTTTTAGCTATACCTCTTTGCATTATTTCTATATAGTGCTTGCCCTAAGTATTACCATATATATTCTCAACCTCTCAAGGTCTTCTGAGAATTCATATTGTATCACTTCAAGTAAAATATAAGAAATTTACAATAAAATGTATCCATTTACCATCCCTTGGCTGCCTCTTAATGCTATAGTTACCATATGTATGATGCGCCTACATAGTCAATCCCACAATATAGTTATAATTTTGCTTTAAACACTTGTAAGATTTTCAAAGAAAGTGAGAAATAAGTCTTTTATAACGTACCTTCGATATTACCATTTCAAGTGTTCTTCCATTCCTTCTTGAAGATCTATTAGGACCATCCATCTCTTCTATTTTGTCCTTAATGCCACAGAGGAAAAACTTTTGGTGCTATTTACATTTCATCACTCCAGAACTTTCAGGCTCATGAACATAAATGCAAAAAAAAAAATTTAAACAAAATTTTAGCGATGCAAATCCAAAAATATTTTTAAAGGACAATACATAACAACTGGGGTTTATACCAGGAATGCAGGGTTTGTTCAGTATTTAAAAAGCAACCATTGTAATTCATTATATGCATTATAGTTCTTTATACTAAACTAAAAAAGAAAACACACATGCTCTTCTCAATAAATGAAGAAAAGGCATCTGACAAATCCAACATCCATCCATTCCTGATAAAAACTCTCAGCAAACGAGGAATAGAAATGAACTCCTCAACCTAATAAAGAACACATATGAAAAACTTACAGCTAACATCATATTTAATGGTGACAGAATGTTTTTCTCCGTAAGATCAGAAACAATACAAATATGTCTGCTCTTACCATTTCTATATAACATTGTGCTGGAGGTTCCAGCCAGTGCAATTGGGCAAGATAAACAAATAAGAGCAGGAGAAGAAAAGAAGTTGAAACTTTATATTAACAGAAAATATAATTGTCTATGAAGAAAATCTGATGACATCTACAAAAACAACAAAACACGACTACTAAAACTAAATGAGTTTAGCAAGGCTGCAGGGTACGAGATCATTACACAAATATCAATGTTATTTCTATACACTAGCAAGGAGCAATCAAAAATTGAATTTTAAAAAGTATACAAAAACAAAGATTATGAAATACTTAGGGACAAATATGACAAAAGAAGTGAAAGACCTGTACACTGAACAGTATAAAACACTACTGGAATTTTAAAAGGCCTAAACTATTAGAGAGATATACCTTATTCATGGATCAGAAGACTCAATATTGTTATTAGAATAGACACCTCACTAAAGAAAATATACAGATGGCAGATAAGCATGTAAAAAGATGCTCAACATCATTAGTCATTAGGAAAATACAAATAAAAAAACACCTACGAGAATGGAAAAATTAAAAAGACTAAGCCAGCTCTACAGTACAATGGATAGTGTGTTGGATTTGCAAAAAGACTAACTATACCAAGTGCTGCAGAGGATGTGGAGGAACAGGAGATTTCAGACACTGCTGGTGGAGATGTAAAATGGTGCAATCATTTTGTAAAACAGTTTGGCAGTTTCTTAAGGAACGAAATACACACGTACCATACTATCCGACCATTCCATTCCTATTTATCCACAGAAAAAAGGAAATGTATGCCCACATAAAGACTTGTCACATTCATAGCAGCTTTATTAGTAACAGACAAAAACTGGAAACAACCCAAATGTCCATCAACAGGTGAATAAACAAACTGTGGTATGTCGTAACAGTGGAATACTTCCCAGCAATAAAAGGAATAAACTACTGACACATGCAACATGGATGAATCTCAAAACAATTATGCTGAAAGAAGCCAGACCATCTCCCCCCTAAAAAAAAAGAGTACATGAATTATATGATTCCATTTATATAAAACTCTAGAAAATGCAAACTAATGTAAAATAACAAAAAGCAGATTAGTGGTTGCTTGGGGATGAAAGAAAGGGGAAACAGGAGGGAGGAAATTACAGAGTACAACAAGGAAACTTTTGAGGTTGAAGGCTATATTGACTATCTTGATTATGATGATGGTTTTACAAGTGCATACATATCCCAAAACTTCTCAAACTGTATAGTTTACATACATGACTTTTTAAGTCAAATAAAACTGTTTTATGAAAAGAAGTTGTATCTGTCAGAAATTTCCTAAAGACAGGCTAATACACATACAGAATATTTTCCTGTTTTATACATATAAGATTATGCAATGTTATGTATCTTACTATTCTCATCTAACATTGTATGCAAACAATTTACAACATTAGTAGAAATGTTTTAGCCTCATTTTTTTAAAACAGCAACATAGTATACATAGTAAGGGTGAACCAAAATTGATGGGCATTTAGGTTATTTCTAATTTGCTATTATAATGCCAAAGTGAACGTATTTTACATTTATTTGTAAGCATACACACACAAGCAAAGGGTGCATTCATTTAAAACTTTCATTTATATTGTCCTGTCTCAGGATCTACATGGAAGTATTAGAATTAATAAGTTAATTTAGCAAGGTCATGGAAAACAAGGTCAGTATATAGTATTACTATAAGTAGCAACAACCGGAAAATGAAAAAAAATACTATTTAAAATAACACACACACAAAAATCAAATAACTAGAAATTTGTCCAATAAAAAGTACCAGACCTCTACACAGAAAACCACAAAACACAGGAATTCCCTGGTGGTCCAGTGGTTAGGATTTGGTTCTTTCACTGCTGCGGGCTGGGTTGGATCCCTGGTCGGGGAACTAAGATCCCGCAAGCCACACAGCACGGCCACAAAAAAAAAAAAGAAAAAGAAAAAAACATTATTGGAAAAAATTAAAGATCTAAATAAATGGAAGAATATACTATGTTCATGGATTAAAAGAACATAATTGTGTAAAGACTGTTAATACTCCTAAATTTACTTATAGATTCAGTAAAATCCTAATCAAAATCCCAGCAGGTTTTTGTTGTTGCTGTTCTATTATTGAAATTAACAAGCTGATTCTAAGGTGTATATGGAAATGCAAAGAGCCAAGAATAATCAGTACAATCGTGAACAACAAAAAAACTGGAGGACTTACATTACCAGATATTGAATATTGAATTATTCTATTCCTACAGTGTTGCATTGGCACTAGGACAAATAGACCAATGGAACAATAAATGTTGCTGGGTTGATTGAATATCCATATGGAAAAATGTTATTTTTAACGTCTCCCTATTACCATGCACAAAATATATTCTAGATGACTCTAGATCTAGATATGATAGGTCAAACAATGCTTCTAGAAAAACAAAAGATTAACAATCTTGGGGTAGACAAATATTTCTTAAATAGCATACATAAAGCACTTACCTTAAAGGAAAATACAGATATATTGGACTATATTAAAATTAAGAACTCCTGCTCATCAAAAGACATCATTAATAAAAAAGCAGGACAGAATGGGAGAAGATAATTGCAATAACTACAAAGACACACTCTATTCTTAAATATATTAAGATGTCCTACAAATCAGTAAAATGACAACCTACAGAAAAACAGGCAAAAGAAGCTATCCAAATGTCCATAAACATATTAAAAAGTACTGTCTCCTTAGTCATCAGGAAAACACAAATTAAATCCAGAATGAGATATCAGTACACACCCACCAGAAGGCTACAACTAAAAACAGTGACCATACCAAATGCTAGTGAGGATGTAGAGCAACTGGGATTCTAATACACTGCTGGTAGGACTGTAAAACAGTACAACCACTTTGGAAAACTGTTTTGCAGTATCTACTAAGCTGAACACATGTATTCCCTATGACCCAGCAATTCCATTCTTAGATATATATGCAACATTAATTCATACATGTATATACCAAAAGACATGTAAAAGAATGGCCACAGCAACATTATTTGTAACATCCAAAATTTGAAAATAATCCAATGTCCATCCATAGAACAAGTAGTGGTATACTAATGCAACAGAATACTACACAGCCATAAAAATACACTATTATTACAGGCAATAATACAGACTAATCCCACAAACCTAATGTTAAGAGGAAAAAAAAACAAGCCATTTATGTGTATGTGCCATTTACATCAAGTTCAAAAACTAAGCAAAATTAATCAATGGCAATATCAAGATACTGGTTCCAGTTGTAGGGGTAAGGGGGTAAATTAATGAAGAGGGCATGGAGTGCTCTACGATGTTGGTCCTGTTCTATTTCTTGATATGAGTGGTGGTTAAATGGTGTGTTCCCTTTGTAAAAATTCTAAGATGTACACCTTTGATGTATTTTTTATACTTGAATAAAAACTTTACTTAAAAAAAATACCAACAATAGTCTTATGTATTTCTCTACATCCTCACCACAACAAAGTATTCTATAAATCTAATCACTGCTAACTATAATTATAATCTTAGACAAGGTGAAATTAGCATCTCTTGTTTTGGCTTACATAACCTCAATGACGAATGAGGTTAAGTGAAAAAAAAAAGTTTTTAAACGTTTATTACTTGAACTCTGCTGAAAGCAAATTCTGAGGAGTTCAGCAGTTATTGTGGCCTGTTAATGCTACAAATGTACCACTAATTAATGGGAAAGAAGCCTTAGGTGCTGAAATAAGCCCTACCACAACCCTATATCTCCAGAATTCTAAATGGAAAAGGGTCTTCATGGAAGACTCAGAAACAAGCAATATGGGATGGAAGCATGAGTTCCAAGACTTTTCAGCACAACTGAAAAAAATGGTCAATGATAGCTTTAGCCAGAGGAAGAAAGCTCCTGGACATGACTCATACTGCATGGGTTGTGCAAGTACACATTCTTAACATCAATTATGTGAGAAACAAATGTCCAAAACCCAAGAACTTTTTAAGAACAGTAAGACTTAGGTTATCTGGAAAACTCAAGTCACAGCACTGCAGCAACTTGACAATCCATAATCACTGGTTATCTATTTGGATTATAGCTCTACTTGTCCAAGCTAAACTGTTTTAAATTGGAAGAATTGCTCCACCTGTTAAAAAAAAAACCTTATTTTAAAATTTCTAAATTAAGCTACAGATTAAGAAACAAACTGCCAAAAAAATTAATCTAGGTAGTAATCCTCTTTTTAGACAGCAGCCACTGAAGAGCCCTAAATATTTTTATCATTTATATTCTATTTCCTCAATTCTAATATGAATTATTTATACTTCAGCTTAATGTCTACTATAGCTTTTCAAAAAGGCATATATCGATTGTAAACCATATACTGATCTCAGAAATGTTAAAATGTATTTTTTAGATGATCACTTTAGGGTAGAGAAAATATATTTCAATAAAACACTAACAGCCTAAAAGAAAGAGAATGCTTAATGGTTAAGAGCATGGGCTCTTCAGTCATACAAACCCAACTCTGAATCCTGTTTGAATACTACTAGCTTTGTGGCTTTGGACAAGTACCTCAACTTCTCCCATCCCAGTTTTCCTATTTAAAAAACGCAGATGGAAAACTTACCTAATTATCGAGTACCTATGTGCTAGACACTGCCTAATGAGCACAGTGCCTGGTACATAGCTGATACTCAATGTTAGCTATTAGTTGTCAATACCAATCACAAGTCTAGGAACTCAAAGAAATGAGAGCTATGTCTTATCTTGTTGGACGGTTTAATTTTGCTGATCTGGGTTGGATCCAGTATCACCACTTCCTCTAAAAGCTCGCAATTCCTTTTCAGTAGGCAGAGGAAGGGGGAAGGGGCATGATACAGGTAGGGAATTAAGAGGTAAACTATACATATAGCCAACATTTTAACTATAAATGGAGTATAACCTTTAAAAACTGTTGTACACCTGAAACTCATTAACATTGCAAATCAACTATACCTCAATTTTTAAAAAAATTTCGAGGGGGAAAATAAAACTTTAAATCCAAATCAAAGAAGGAAAAACAATTATTTTAATGAAGCACCCCAGAATTTTACCAGGGATCCCTGTGAACTTGTTAAAAATTTCAAAACAAAGCAAGATTCATCTTTATGCAATTTTTTCAGCATGACCACTCTTCTACTGTCCTAGGATCAACAGCATAGCAACTAATATGGGATTTTGTTTTGTAAAACTCTCAAGTGGCATTCGTCTGGAGCAGGAGTCACTGTTTATATTAGTCCATCAACACGCCCTTACTATGATCTAACTTACAATTCTTGTCTTCCTAGAAAGCAGCAAAATATAATTTTGGAGATCTTCCTTTCTGGCCACCCATCACAGAACCCAAGTATGGGTATAAACCCATTTATTGCTGCTCCTAACATTTTAGAAAACCTTTGAATTTAAAACCTTTTTCAAAGCAATTACCAAAAAATCAAAACAACTGCATTCAAGTTGTAATGGTAACTCAAGTTTCTATCAAAATCAACTGATCCTCACAGATGACTAAACCAGGAGCTGAAACAAACACTCCACTTCCCAGACAACAGATACAGGAAGTGAAGTAACACTGTCCTCACAGGGCTGTCACCTTTCTGCAGTCTTCGCTCGCTGTCTTCCAATCTTTGATAGGGATCTTTCTAAAGACCTGTACTAATCACCACTGTCCTTCCTAAGTGCCTTCATTAATTTCTTTGGATGGCAAGTCCTTTTTTCTCCATACCAAAATTGCCACACCACTGAAAATGCTCATGGCCTCCTGAATTTGCTGAACACAAATAGAAGTCTACATAGTCAACTAAGGAACTCTTTCACTAAACAAATTCATGTGACAACCCAACTTGGCAGAATCACCTCCACAAACCAGACTATTTTGTAAAAAGATTACCTAGGTGTTCATTCAAACTCTTCCAAGTCCAGGCATTCACACATTAGTGTTTAGTGTGGGAGCGGCCCGCAAAACCCTGAATCTAATCTATTAGCAGTTTCTTTAAAAATCTGTGATAGAGCTCAACAAATTCCTCTAGTTTTGGACTGAGATGCAGCAGACAACACTTGGCAACATTACTGCTGGAAAAAAAACAAATCTGATTATCTCTTGAAGGTAGCTCCAAAGAGTACAATTTATATACAATCGTCTCCAATTATCTGACGGAAAAGCAATTCACAAAAACATTGTTTATTCTACATACACTTATTTTAGTAAGAACTACTAAGTACATCACTAATCTACTGATTTCCCAAGTCTTTACTACGAAGAACTCAAGCCCAAGGTATACTTTTGGTGTCAACATCTCATTTAGCAACAAGTCCAGTGTGGTGAAGCCAGTAGTCTCATACACTGTTGATGGGGCTATAATGTCGAACAATTCTTGGAGGGAGATAGTATTTACCAATTGAAAAGTATATGTTTTCTAACACAGGAAATCTGGAAATGTATCGTACAGATACACATGCATTTACTGCAGCACCATGTACAACAGCAAGGCTGGAAATAATCTGAATGTCCAAAAGTAGTCAACTGTTTTTCTTCCAAAAATCAGGAGTACATCAATGTGAGGCAGTCATTTGAATGAGACAGATCTCAATGCCTGACAATGATCTATACTAACTAAATATCTATATACACTGATGTATATGATCTCTGGAAAATATTACTTACATTGAGTGTTTCTAATAAAGGGGACTACCATACTATTGTTTTACCATGTGTACGTGTACTACTGAGAATGAATTTAATCATTCTTCTCTGCTCCTGTCACTAATTGGGGCAGGGGGGATTTTTCCCTCAGCCTAAGAAGGATTATTCTGACACATTCACATATTCAGCCTTTCGTTGCACAACCCCAAAAATTCCATGCTAGATGATCCACAATTACACCTTGTATTATAAATACACACTTGCACTTTAATGATTAAAATAAACATTGTGTTGTTATCTGGTTTAGAAGACAGGATACTTGCGCTACTTATACTTGTTCTTCACAACCAGGTTACAGGTATTTTCCCCCCAGAAATATACATCATTTTTGGGAAACAGACAAGTGATTTACGGAAGGAAAAAAATAAATGGGATCTTTTTCACATTCAGGCAAACGATATAATCAATATGTTCAGACTAGAGATTTTATTTTAGAAGGATAAAGGATGGAGGCGTAATGATGTTTGGCATTTTTAATTTAGGTTTGTTTTATTTAAGTTTAATGTTAATCCATGCTGTGTTTCAGTAAGAACAATACAGATTCTGTATCTGTGGCTCCAGTCAGATATCCAGTAGTACAAATTAGCTTCAAGTTACACATACTGAACAAAAGAGGTTGAGCGAGCGAAGGAGGGGAGGGGCGGGGCCCAGGGGGAGAGGGAAGGAGAAGAAACAAAGAATTGAACACGCATGCAGGCTTTTCCATTACCACCTTCAATGCTAACCTGCTTCAGAGGGAGAGTAAAGTAGGCAAGAATGAGCAGCCACGGATTGTTGAACTGTTACCAGCACCATGCTTTTCAGCAACATTTCAGCAGAGTTTGAAACACTTTTTACAGCAAAACCATTACAACAAACTCCCCAAACCACCTTTAACCACCTCAAGCTAACATCCAATTATTTTTAAACATTGGTATAAAGTTCAATTTAAACAATTAGAAAAAGGGAAAATGATACCACATACACCTCTATAGTGTGATTAACTTTTCTCTTAGATGCTTGCATCACCTAAAAGTCTAATGGCTTTCGAATGTAATTTCCATTTCTAATGGTGATCTTGCCACATCTGGCAGGAGACAATACAGTAATGCTGAAAAAGCCTCTATGCAGTCCTGTTAGTGTCTTAAAGAACCTAAAAGCTGGGACCAGTAAAATCCACAGAAATTCACTCTTGCCTTTAAGAACTTTTGAAAACTGTTTTTTTTTTAAAAAAAAAAAAAAAAAAAAAAAAAACCAACAGGGCAGGAACCTAAATTCTGAGACCAAATGTAAAAGTCAGATTTGGTGGTTCTCAGTGACAATGGGGGAATTTCCAAGAGGGGTGGGATGGGAAGGTGTGGGGTGGTCAGAGATGGTTTCTCTTGTTGGCTTTTATGTCTCACTGATTTTCATCTTCCACATCCTGCAGCGCTTCTTTATTCTGCTCTTCACCTGCAAAGAAGAATGACAGTTAATTATTTCATAATGACTAAACTAGGCTGTTGTGGTCACAAAGGTATCATTCCAAGCATAAAGACTCCTTATATTTGCTACAATTGGTTTGAACACAGACAGGCAAAGGATTTCTACCTTGACACCTGAGATGCCTAAGCCAAGAGGTGCTGCTGGATCAAGGTCCTGAATGATCAACAGGATGAAAAAAAACTGATGCATAGTAAAGGTCAGTGTTTTTATGCTAAAAAAGCTCTTAGACAGACAGCCAGGTAACCATATTGTTAAAATGATTTTCAAGCTTTCATGTATATCTTGAGTCAAAATACTCTTTCTCAATAACCTCACCTCTTCAAGAACCAAGAGTATGTTATAATTTTTTGCAAAATCTAATTTTTCTGCAGGCCCCATTATTAGAAATGTTTCAGTAAGAGAACTGAGCAGTAAAATTCTTCAAAGGAGTTCTATAGTTTTAGAGGGAGGATTCTGCTTTTGTAAACGAATATTTTACACATTTTGTATCCTGGACAGTCACACCAAACCATAATCACAATTTCTCACTCCAGAGTGGAATAGCATGCTCAAAGTAAACCAGACCACTGAGGTTATTAAAGAAGGGCATTTGGACCAGTTCTCTCATGCCACTTTTCTTTTCCCTTTGAACACGATGATTAGCCTGAGGAGTTTCAACTGCACTATGACATGCAACAGAAAGCCAGCCTATTTACCAGAGAATCATCTACCTATTAATAAGCATTAAATAAGTCAGCCATAATAAGGAAGCATGCAGGCTTCTGCCAAAAAATAAACGTGTAAAAGTTACATTCTTCTTCTTTAACAAACCACTTGTAATTCCTATGTAGTTACTAGTTTGATCAAAATAAATGAAAATCAATTAACTAACCCAACAATCATTATATGATAGTTCAGACAACCCATCCATTCATAGTGCTTGTTAAATTACTTAATTAGAATGGACAAATGACACTAAGACCGGCTGCCTACAGACATAAAGCAAAACTCTGAGGAATGCTTTTAAACAGTCTTAAAGACCTTGATACAATAAATGCTGTCATAACAATAAGGGTTAAGTAAAGATAGTTTCAGTCATTTTAACATTTTTGTGATAAAAATATTTGACACTGATTGTGTAAAAGTACTTAATGTACATAAAGATTTTTGAATCACATTTAGAAAAAGTCGTGCAAGGAAAGACAAAAGTAACTATTTACTGAGGGAAAAAATGATGGTCCACCCAACTGTTCCCCCAAAGAATAATGTATTCAAACTTAGGAAATGATAGGAACGTTCACTCATTTTTAACAGCCATACACTGCCAAAATATGGTTAACATACAACAACAGAGCACACTCTAATTTACTCATAAGCAACCATTAGATTTGCCAAAAGTTCCAAGTAACTTTGGCATAAAAATACTGTCACATAAGTCACACCCAAACAGAGGTAGACAGGGGTAGCAGATCATAAATGTCTTAGAAGGTTTCACATCCTGGAATGTAGAACAGGCAGTTTTTTAAGCGACAAGATGATGATATGCAGGCATGATTAGTGAAGAACCAAAACTAAAAGCAGAATTCACTGTGCCATGATAATGACTTACAAAGTAGAGTTTTTGGGAAAGGAAGAGTTGGATTTTCCTTTAGGAATCTATATTGCAAGGAGAAAGGGAGGGAGAACAATCATATGAAAGCAACATTACAAGAAAAATAAACCAAGAGCAGGACAAAGGAAACATCAATGATTTAGGGGAGTCAGATTTTGATCCTTTTACTTTGTATGAACTTCACTCTAAGAAATAATCTGTTCCTTTTTAAGAGGATGTAATAATATCCTCTTAAAAGGTATACAGAAGGGGGGCAAAAAGGGTTCTTCAGATACATATTTCTTTGCCCAGTTTCTAGATTTGGAGGGGAGGAGGGGAACGGGCAGAGCGAACACATTTCCTCTCTATGGACTTGTGTATTTAACAGTCCTCTGACCACAGGTTAAGAGAAAAGGACTGAAATCACTTGATGAGAAAAAGTGGTGCTCCCTTTAAAGAATTATGTTTCAAAAGACCCAGACAGACATTAACATACTCTGCTGTTAATAACATATAAACGTGTAAGTAAAGGCTTGTGAATATATACTTCTTCCTTTAGAAACCCTCAATTCAAAAGGTTTTTGACACCATTTTTCATATTTAAAGTAAAAAAGGAGAAAACCATCTAAATAATCCTTAAAATAAATGCAAGTAACATCCTGACCAATTTCATGACCAAAATTCTTCTACATTCAGCATTGATTCTAAATCACAAAACCAATTTAATGAAGCATGTAATACTCTACCTTTTAGCAAAACTAGCAAATAATTTCCTAGTACCGACAACAATTTGTAAATCCAGATAGCTTAATATTGCTAAAATTTCAAGATAGACCACTTGAATTTTTCACATTAAACTGCTTCTTAATTCCAAATATTTTGTGACAAACCTCTTAAATGAAAATCAGTCTGTTTCGACCAAATTTAATTAATTGGTCAATTTACAAAATGAAAAGGAACTGATGCAACTGAATTTCACTAGATTTTTAAGTGTTTTAGGATTAAAGAGAAATCTACCCTAAAATGTAATAAAACATTTTGTACAAAGAACCTTCCCAACTATGAAAACATAACAAATCTAAAGATACCCTATTTTTAAATGATCCATTTCATAAAACAATGCTCAATAACCAAGAAAAAGCATATCTTTGGTTCTGTATAAAAATGGAGTGACATACAGTCTACCCTCAATCAATTCCTGGTTATGAGTGATAATGAAAAATATAGACTTTATTTTTGTAATCTAGCAACTTAGTTATAAGAGCTGGCATCAAATGTCTAAAAAAAATTGCTTTTCAAAGTCACCTTCTTTTTGTTACTTTTCACCCTCAAAAAAACATCCCCAGAGGTCAAAGGGGTATAGAGCTTACTTATAGGTCAATAACCGCTTACCAAACTCTCCACATGCTTTCCTTTTATCCCCTCAAACAGGCAGAGATATTAGTCTTCTCTGAGCTGGGGGTGACTGTGAAGAGTCCACAGCTATTTGGCCATTCTTCTTAGTAGTTATTGTTAGAATACAATAGAATTTAAAGCTGGAAGGAACCTTAGTCATTAGTTCAGAGATAGTTAAATTGGTTTTGAGTCCCACAGACTGGTACTGGTTGCCCCTCAAGTGCTGTGTTGAATGAAAAGTCATCTGTGACTCCATCTGGCTTTGTCGGTAAAGTGTGCAAGTAGGTCACATGTGCCACATATCTCATGCCAACCCTAGTCAAGTTTCTAAATAGTTCATCAAGCTGGTGCACTTTAGAAGCTGAGTCACCTAATTCTCACTTCAGGACCATGACTCAAGGTAATTCTAAAATCTGACTCTATCCTTCCACTGCCAACCTACATGCCCTGACACCCATTTTCAAATACATCTTTAAAAAGTATGCTTACAAATACAGTACAACATGTTGGTTTGACCAACGGAAAGTACAGCTAGCCTCAAGCAATACAACATATGCTTCAGTTTGGGTAATACACTCTTAAAGGATCTGTAGCTGAAAATGACAAGAAACTTTATTTCCACTCCCCATATCACCACCACCAATTACAAAAACTCTCATAATTATCATGCCACACTAGTTTGTGTCCATCTCCCTGTCCCATCCCCCCTCCTTCAATGATGTATCATGGATTAAAACAATTCTTTAGAAATGGGCAGAATAAAATATCCTTTAAAATCAAGAAACGTGACAAATTTGGCCTTTTACAACTGGAAGAAACATTAAGCAGCCACCCCACCCCACCGCCCATCACAAGATTAAATTTTATAAAATATTCTAGTAACTATTTACAACTGCAACGCTAGAAAACAAGACACTACACAGACCTCTTAAATAAGGACCTATGGGCAGGACATGCCATTTGTTGTGTAGAATACAGAGGTAACACTAGTTCTTTTTTTAGATAAAAGATTTCCACACAGAAAAGATGCTTCATAAACATCTGCTTATAACCATCTAGTTGTTTTTGGTTTTTTTTTAACATCTTTATTGAAGTATAATTGCTTTACAATGGTGTGTTAGTTTCTGCTTTATAACAAAGTGAATCAGTTATACATATACATATATTCCCATATCTCTTCCCTCTTGTGTCTCCCTCCCTCCCACCCTCCCCATCCCACCCCTCTAGGTGATCACAAAGCACCGAGCTGATCTCCCTCTGCTATGCGGCTGCTTCCCACTAGTTATTTTACGTTTGGTAGTGTATATATGTCCATGCCACCCTCTCACTTTGTCACAGCTTACCTTTCCCCCTAACCATCTAGTTTTAACCTGAGGATTACCACTCAGCCAAAGCAATGATCATGACAATCAAATACAATTAACCTTAGACCCCCTAAAATTGAATCTGAGTAATGATAATATGAACTGCTTCCTCTCCCTCCATCTTTCAAAACACAGTGTGAGAGAAGAGGTAAACTAAGTTTAGCAAACAGTATTAGAGGCAAAACTTTAAATCTTTGAATATTAACAAAAGATCCCCTTTCCCAAACAGGTCTTTTATCATCTTACAGACCAAAATGGAAGACTGTACTTTGATATCATTTCCGGTAAAGGCAGTAATCAAAATTTGATAGTTTGGAGGAAAGGCTGTTGAGTCTAAATTGTAGCTTAATGTAAAGAAATTCCAACTTCTAAGAGTAAACAGATCCAACAACTGAAAGAGACAACACTTTAACTTCAGTCTCCTTACCATCACCCTGCATGTCTGAAGTCCATAGTGTCAGATTATCACGTAACAACTGCATGATAAGCGTAGAGTCCTTATAGCTTTCTTCACTCAGCGTATCCAGTTCTGCAATTGCATCATCAAAAGCTGCTTTTGCCAACCTACAAGTGTTTACATAAATGTATTACAAAAATGAACTAAAAAAGTCCAAAACCAGAATTGGAAATGACATAAGTTAAATTTCAGTCTTTTCTTCAGTTATCACACAGTAATATCGACACTGAATGCTTGGGTTTAGGCACTGAAATAAAGGAAAAGCAGATGTAACTGATGAAAATTAACTTCCTATTAATTCCCTTTTTAATTTTGTAATCCAGCAACTTTGGAACTAGTGGAACTTTTGGAGTTCCACTTATGACTATGCTTTTGACAAGCAGACCAAATCCCATTCTAATCCACCACCAAAATACATGCATATTAAAGGTATTTCCAAATTCTAGTCAACAGTTCACCAAAGTTTTAATGCAAAAAGAAAATTCTGAGACAGTATCACAATTTAATCCAACAGAATTTAATGTTAATGGAGCAAGGAAGAAAACTAGGCAATCTAGAACTCACAAAAATGTGATCACATAAGCGAATTACTACAGTTAAAATGAAACAAAATTCACATTCACTTATTGAGTACTGTGTACTATGTACACCAAGTGACGATGGACACAGGTGGGGAAAAGAAAAGAGGAAAGAGAGACATAACCTGGGTCCACAATGAACTTTTTAAAACATCTAAGAATAGAGGGACTGACACATAAATACTATAATAGGAGGATGAAGTGCTATCCTGGAGAAAGTACTTTAGGGACCCAAGAGGAGGAGCAAATGGGCAAGTCATATTTGAACTAATTAATGGGTAGGAAAAGAGCACAAATAGCACACTTCCGATTAAAGCAAAAGCATGGAAAGGACTAAGTTGAAGCTACGTGCGGGACAGCTAGCCTGGAGAATGGCAATGAGAGATTCAACCAGTACTATCAGCTAAACAGCTATAGCTTCTTTATTAGTCAAGACATATTACCTGTTTGGACAAACTCGACTAGCAACATTTAGAATATTTTCAGATAAATTAATATTTATTTGCACTCAAATGAATCCACCTTACATCAGGAAAATCTCTCCTTTCATGGAATATGTGATTCCTACATACTCAAGAACACTGAAGTTACAAAGAACAAATACATTATTCCTATTATATGAGATATCTAAAATAGGCAAACTCATAAAGACAGGAAGTAGAGATTACCAGGGACTGGGGCAGAAGGAAATATGGAGTTATTGTTTAGTGATCAGTTTGTTTCAGGTGATGAAAAAGTTTTAGAAATAGTGGTGACAGACAATACTGTGTGTGTACTTAATACCACTGAATTGCACATTTAAAAACAAAATGCTAGGGCTTCCCTGATGGCACAGTGGTTAAGAATCCGCCTGCCAATGCAGGGGACAGGGGTTCGAGCCCTGGTCCGGGAAGATCCCACATGCTGCAGAGCAACTAAGCCCGTGTGCTACAACTACTGAGCCTGCGCTCTAGAGCCCGCAAGCCACAACTACTGAAACCCACGCACCTAGAGCCCGTGCTCCGCAACAAAAGAAGCCACCGCAACGAGAAGCCCACACACCGCAACAAAGACCCAATGCAGCCAATAAATAAATTAATTAAAAAAAAAAAGAACGCTAAACTTCATGTTATGTATATTTAAAAAGTAAAAAGCTATGTACATAAAGATATTTCTTAAATTTATATGTGTATCAAAAATTGGGAACAGCGCTTCCCTGGTGGCGCAGTGGTTGAGAGTCCGCCTGCCAATGCAGGGGACATGGGTTCGTGCCCCAGTCTGGGAAGATCCCACATGCTGCGGAGCGGCTGGGCCCTTGAGCCATGGCCGCTGAGCCTGCGCGTCCGGAGCCTGTGCTCCGCAATGGGAGAGGCCACAACAGTGAGAGGCCTGCGTACCCACCCCCCACCCCCCCCCCAAAAAAAAGGGAACAATCTGAAGTATAAATGGGGGAGTACTTTTACATACGTCAATAGGATGCCAAATTTTATGACAGAAAATACAAAATGACATGTACACTAAGAGCATAACTATATTAAACACATGCTATAAAGACTGAAAGCTAATATACAGAAATGAAGATAATTCTATGATGAAAATTTCTCATTCCTTCCTCTTACTCTGTAACAAGATTCTTTTCAATCTACCAATCAAATTTTTCCCCATCAACATAATTATCCTAACTGCTATCCTAGTGAAACGAGATAGGTCTGTCTTTATATCATTCAAAACAGCTGCATTAAAAGCCAGAATAATTCTTTATTACAGGACCAAGCCAACGAAGGCAGTCCCAAGGAACAAGACAAAAAACAAGTTGCTATTCTCCTTTGTAACCCTTTTTTACTTTCATAGTGAGAGCGTTTGTTCTCCTTCATGACCTACCTGCAGGCACGGTCAGGGGAATTAAGAATTTCATAGTAGAATACGGAAAAATTGAGAGCAAGACCTAAGCGAATGGGATGTGTTGGTGGAAGTTCTGTCATTGCAATATCACTAGCAGCTTTATAAGCCACTAGGCTGTTCTCCGCAGCTTCCTTCCTGTCATTTCCTGTGGCAAATTCAGCCAGATACCTGTGGTAGTCCCCTTTCCTAAAACAAAACAAAAACAAAACACAGAATTAGGAATAATGCTTTTTAAATAAGTTGTTAAAAGTTTTCTGTATTACATAAGATCACATATGTGACAAAAATATGAAACCGGTATACTTCAATAATTTCAAAAAGCCTCTTTCAGGAATGACTGACTCATCTATTTAGTTTTCCTCCTCAGAGATTTCACATTGCCAAATATAAGCCAAATCCTAGAGAAATTAACTGAAAAGGCTCAAAAATCAACAAATTTATCACTTGATAGACGAGAATTAAATATAAAAAGTGGTTCCAAAGAATGGCACAACAGTTTGTTACTCATGAAATAAAACTTCCATATAAATTGTTAAGACTGAACTGTGGGGCTTCCCTGGTGGCGCAGTGGTTGGGGGTCCGCCTGCCGATGTGGGGGACGCGGGTTCGTGCTGCGGAGTGGCTGGGACCGTGAGCCATGGCCACTGGGCCTGCGTGTCCAGAGCCTGTGCTCCGCGGCGGGAGGGGCCGCAGCGGTGAGAGGCCCACGTACCGCAAAAAAAAAAAAAAAGACTGAACTGTGTAATGCACTGCTTGTAGCTAGGGGGGCAGCCCCACACAAGCAAATGACTATGAATAGGTAAAGCAAAACTTAGTACATTTTTACAGTAATAGTTTGACCACCTTAAATGCAGTAATATTGACTCTTCTTAGCAGTGAATCTGCAAATGAGTATTCAAAAATTAATTTAATTCTTGAGACTCACTCCTCCCGTAACTATCTTTCCAACATTAAATAAAATGTTGTAAACCTACATAAAAAAGTGATGATTCTAAGAGAGCCAACATTTAATCTGACATTTTCCCTTCTAGTATAGAACCTACATTTTATAATAGAAAACCTTGGACTCGCCAGTGTTAGCTGCTGGAATGAGGTGTTTGTCCAGTACATCCAGAATGTCACAACAGATTAACTTTAGCTCAGTCTCAACCTGAAAAAAAAGTCAAAAAAATTGTTTAAGAAATTATATATAAATTATCACATTCTATCTCTGGTTTTGGAGAAGATAACATGCATACCCCTCCCTCTCCAAACCCCCCTTCCCTCTCTTGATAAAAAAGCAGAGACAAGCTGTGTCCGGTTAATGAAAGTTTCTTCCTATGTGCCATTACTTAAGTGCTTAAAA
Source organism: Globicephala melas (assembly GCF_963455315.2). Taxonomy (NCBI): domain Eukaryota; kingdom Metazoa; phylum Chordata; class Mammalia; order Artiodactyla; family Delphinidae; genus Globicephala; species Globicephala melas. The sequence goes on from NC_083333.1 coordinate 7,253,714, forward strand.
AAACCTCACAGTTCAACTACAGAACTAACAGTGATTACTACTTACTAAGTGCAGCACATTTATATTAAGTAGCTTCTTTAACGAGGTAGCAACTATTGTCTCCACTTAATGGGAAAACAAAGATTACTATATTCGTCCAAAGATCACTAACTTAAAGAACTTAGAGGCAGAGTGAGAACTTGAACCCAGGTAAGGTTGCATGGTTAGTCACAGTTTGTAAGGGATGGAATAAAAATTCAAACCAAGGTATTCTGCTTCCAAGGCTCACATTTCTAACCACTACTATGCTCAACAGCCAACCACCTGAGTGGTAGATCCATAGCCAGTTACAACACCAAAAATCTGTAAACTAAAGGAAATATTGCCACTCGTCCCAATTCGTTTATCATGCCCAAAACGCACACTACTCCTAAACATATATACACAGTCTGCTTTCCATTTTCTATTACTACAGTGACATTGTTCAACCTTTCCAAATTCATTTCATGCCCTCTGGAACCTCCTCCTTCCCACTGTAAATAATTCGCCCACTCTCTCTTCTCCTATAATCTCTTTCTAATCCTAAGTAAAACCAGCTTTCTCCTGAATAAACTACCTTCTTTATGGCTTTTCAAGAAAAGATAGTCTGCTCTAAGAGAAGGATGATTTCTGACTCTCTTAACTCCTCACTGACTCAGTATGACTGCTCTCCTAATACTCCAAAACCCTTCCTCCTTGGAAGATCATCCACTATGTTTTAATTTCTCAATTTCTGTTATTAGTAGATCTCCACAGGCTCTTCACCCACATTCACTGAGTATCTACAGCTTACCTCTCCAATTCCGGGTATCACATCAAGGTATTATCATGTTCGTTTCAACACAGTTCCTTCATCTCAACTCCATGACCCTCACTTGTCCATACTCCTAACTGTGCTGTTCTATCCTGGAAGTCTTAAATTCCAGCCTCTTGACTCTTTCATCTTCTCCCAATTTATCAGGTCCTCTCTTTGCTTCCTGCTTCCTTTCCTACTTATCCCAAATCCCACAATCTAGTTCACAGACTTACCTCTTTAGCACTTGCTCATTTCCTCATCCCTCTGAGACACCAAACTTGTCTACCGACAATCCATATTCTTTTTTCAACTTATTTGAAAGTAATGGTCACACTGGTACCAGCTAACCACCTTCTCTGTAACCCCAGGTATGTTAATCACTCAGAACACCTCTGTTTTCCCATCTATGAACTGGAGTAATACCCTTTACACGGTCATTTAAAGATTAAATACAGTATCTTGCACAATTATATATATTACAAATATCTCCCCATGTTAGTCAGTAAACGTTTCCCTTTTCCCTCCCCCTACCAAATTTACTACTCCCCATGCTAACTTTGTGACTGCTTCTGTTATTTCCCTCACTGTACTCTTAAGAGTGTGTTTAGAATCAGTTCCACTAGAATCAGTTTCTCAACAGTGGGAGCTGTTCTATGCATAACAGGATGCTCAGCAGTATCCTCATTTCTACCCACTAAAATACCAGCAGAACTGTCAAGTTGTGACAACCCAAAATGCCTCTAGACATTGCCAAATATCCTCTGAGGAGCAAAGTCACCTCTGGTTGAGAACCACTGCACTAGATCAAACTTTTTTGACCAAAACCCACAATAAAACATTACATATCCGTATATACCCACGTGTAATATATGAAACAATAACTTTATGAAATAACGTCCAATGCCCTCGGATACTTTCTATTCTATTAAAAAAACAATGACTAGACTGATCTTCCATAAAGATATTAACTGTAACTGTCTCAACTTTGCACATAACACCTAGCAACTGGTGTGGCACATAATAGGCATACAAATATTTGTTAAATTGTCCTGAATGGTAATTTCAAGTCACTCAAGGAAGTATTTTGTAGTTACCACAATAAAAACAGAGATTAAATTAGTTCTTTACTTGTGTGGTGCTCAACACTACTCTCTGCAGCTTCCAAGGAAAAAAATTTCTTCTCCTCTGTCCTGAAATAGCCTATAATTCCCAATCCAGGTGGGTGAAAGATGTAAATACATTAAAATGTAAAATATACATTACACAGGTATACAACAATGTGTGTACTAGGCTATGATTTAAACAGTCCACCACCTAAGACATCATTCTTTAAACTTGTCTAGGATATGACAATCTCACCATTTGCCGATATTCCCGAATCATTTTTAGTTTGTCTTCTCCTCCCTTGTTTTCTTCTTTCTGTTCAATGCTGCTGATTATCCTCCAGGAAGCTCTTCTAGCTCCAATCACATTTTTATATGCAACAGATAGGAGGTTTCTTTCTTCAACTGTCAACTCCACATCCATCCCTGCTACTTTCTTCATTGATTCCACCATTTCTATAAGTGAAAATAAAATGAGACCGTACAAACTATGTTTTGTTGAAACATCCTTTTTTTTTTTTTTTTTTTTTTTTTTTGCAGTACGTGGGCCTCTCACTGTTGTGGCCTCTCCGGTTGCGGAGCACAGGCTCCGGACGCGCAGGCTCAGCGGCCATGGCTCACGGGCCCAGCCGCTCCGCAGCATGCGGGATCCTCCCGGACTGGGGCACGAACCCGCGTCCCCTGCATCGGCAGGCAGACTCTCAACCACTGCACCACCAGGGAAGCCCTGAAACATCCTTATCACAGTAGATCTTTTTGCTGTCAAGCTAATGTAAAACAAAGAAAAAAATTTTTAACAAAATAACTTCACAATCATCAAGACTAGTATGAGTAAAAAACTAAAACCATGTAAAAGATAAAGTAAATTAAGAGCCCAGAAAAAATAGTATCTAGAATATAAACTGTATGGAACCAAAATGACTTCATACAGTATCAAGTATGGCTTGGAGGCATCTCTCCCATATTAAGAGAACTAGGAGCGCACACCTATCTGTTTCCCAGTAAAAATAATTCAGCTGGCAGTTTAAAACAAAAGTTTTAAATTTACAGGCTCTAAAATGCATTTTCTCTCAAATAAATTATCCCCCAATTAAATACAAATAAATTGAACTTCCCCAAAAAGCAGTCACTGGAAAAAAGGGAATTCATTCATATAGCAAGCATATACTGAGCATTTGGTTAGTCACAAACACAAACTTATCTTTGGGTATTTGCAATCCTTCCTCCTTTAGAAGGGCACACTGTCCACTTCCTATGCATTCATTCATCAGTAAAGTTTTGTATGGTTCTTATTTGTCACCACTAGGTGGCGAGCAAAGAAAGGGGCCCAGATAAACCTTGGGTGATCCCAAGTATAGGAAAAAATAGTTAATAAAATGTACGTGAATGCAAAGGAAGAGCCAAAAACAGCTCAATAAACACTAACTGAATAAATAATGAAAACTATGCTTTTAGAAAAGACTAAGTGCCATATTAGCATGTGGCTCTCCAACTTTTACTGTGTCAGAATTTTTGGTGATGAGACCCAAGGATCTGCGTTTTAACAAGCACCCTTAGCACACATTCTAAGCATAAGCATACCTTAAAGTACAATGCAGATGGTGACTTTATGAAACACTGCTTAATGATATGATAAATTATGTGTAATCCCAGGAAATGATATGTTTCCAAAAATTATCCTTTCAGGAATATCAAGAAGTTACATAGTGGGGGGAGTTCCCTGGTGGTGCAGTGGTTAAGAATCCACCTTCCAATGCAGGGGACTTGGGTTCAGCCCCCGGTCGGGGAACTGAGATCCCACATGCTGCGGGGGCAACTAAGCCCAAGTGTCACAACTACTGAGCCCGCGTGCTGCAACTACTGAGCCTGCAAGCCACAATTAGAGAACCTACATGCCACAACTACCGAGCCCACGCACTCTGGAGCCCGCGCACCACAACTAAAGAAAAGCAAGTGTGCCGCAACAAAGAGCCCACACGCCACAACGAAAGATCCTGCATGCTGCAATGAAGATCCCATGTTCTTCAACCAAGACCTGACCCAGCCAAATAAACAAATAAATATTTTTTAAAAACAGAAGTTAGATAGAAATATTAAGATGGTATGATCTTTAGAAAACAATTCAGTAGTTTCTTACAGAGTTCAACACTGTAAGACTAAGCAAGCCCACTCCTAGGTATTACCCAAGAGATATGAACATATATCTTCACAAAGACTTTTTTACATACATGTCCACAGCAATTTTATTCATAATAGCCAAAAGGTGAAAACAACCCAAATGTCCATCCATACAATGGAATACTACTCAAGAATAAAAAAGAATGAACTATTGATACAAGTAACAACATGGATGAATTTCAAAAAACATGCTAACTGAAAAAAGCCAGACCAGGGAGGGAGGCTCAAGAGGGAGGGGATATGGGGATATATGTATACTTATAGCTGATTCACTTTGTTGTACAACAGAAACTAACACAACATTGTAAAGCAATTATACTCCCATAAAGGTATTTTTAAAAACAAAAGGAAAAAGCCAGACCAAAAAGGACTATGATTCCATTTAAATCAAGTTATAGAAAATGCAAAACTATAAAGGCAGAAAGCAAGTAAGTGGTTACCAAGATATGGGGGTGAAGTGAGAGGCTTCTGAGCAAAGGAGTACAAGGGAAATTTGGGGGGGTAACAGAATTGTTCTACCGTGGTGGTTACACAACTGAATACATTTATCAAAAAAATGAATTTGGGACTTCCCTGGTGGCACAGTGGTTAAGAATCCGCCTGCCAATTCAGGGGGCACGGGTTCGAGCCCTGGTCCAGGAAGATCCCACATGCCGTGGAGCAACTAAGCCCGCACGCCACAACTACGGAGCCTGCGCTCTAGAGACCGTGAGCCACAACTACTGAAGCCCACGCATCTAGAGCCTGCGCTCCGCAACAAGAGAAGCCACCACAATTTGAGAAGCCCGCGCACCGCAACGAAGAGTAGACCCCGCTCGCTGCAACTAGAGAAAGCCCACACGCAGCAACGAAGACCCAACTCAGCCAAAAATAATTTTTAAAAAAACAACGAATTTTATGTGTATAAGTAGTGTATTATAAACTTTACCTCAATACAGCTGAATTTTTAAAATGCAATTCTGAAGCATTAAAAAAAAAGTATTAAGGCATATTTAAGACCATCTGTGGGAGCCTGAGCACATTCATTTGAAACATCCAATTTTTTTTTTTAACCACAGCCATGTAAAAAAGCCTAAATTTAGTGGCAGTGGAGTAAAGAGGGTATCATTTCAAGCTCACTGCCATACTAGTTCTCAAAAACTAACAACAAATAAAACACGCCTCAGAAGTGAACCAGTAATTCATCTAAGTTGTTCCAACAACAAAGCAATTTAAAAAGTAACCTAGCTACACCAAAAAAAGACCATAATTCTTTTAATCTGTAGAGCTCTGCAACATTATATATGGAAAAACTGTACCCAAATATCTAATACCACTAAAAATTTAACAATGGTATGTCTCTGGGTACTATTCCAGATGACAGATTTTTTTCATTTTTCTGTGCTCTAGAAATTTTCAACAATGATCATATAATAGTTTTACAATGTGAGGGGAGAAATATATTTTAAATACTCAATGATATTCTACTACCCCAGCTTCAATTAAGTATACAATTCCCTTCATTGAAAAAGCCACAAAACAATGCACAAAAGACTGTGGTACAAATACAAAAGTAGCAGTTATCTGTTATTATTAAATAACAGCTTTACTGATCTATAATTCACATACAACTCACCTGTTTAAAGCATACAATTCAATGGTGGTTATATTCACAGAATTTGCACAACCATTACTATAATCGATTTTAGAACATTTTCATCATTCGAAAAAGAAAAGCTCCATACACATTAGCAGTCATTCCCCATTTACCCCCAAATCCCTCAGCCCTAGGCAACCACCAATCCACTTTCCATCTCTATGGATTTACCTATTTGGACATTTCATATAAATGGAACTATATAGTATGTTGTCTTCTGTAACTGGCTTCTTTCACTTAGCATGTTTCAAGGTTCAGCCATAGTGCAGCATCTATCGATACTTCATTTACTGAATGTATACAGGTGTATACCACATTTTACTTATCCGTTCATCAGTTAATGGACATTTGAGTTGACTTTCCACTTTTTGGCTATTATGAAAAATGCTGCTATGAACATTCATGTAAGTATGCATTCAAATCTCTTGAATATATACTTAAGGAGTGGAACTGCGGGGTCATATGATAACTTTCTGAGGAAGGAACTGCTGAACTTTTTTAACAGGGGCTGCACCATTTTTACATTCCACCAGCAATAGAGGAGGATTCTAATTCCTCCATACTCTCACCAACACTTGTTCCCTTTTTTTTTTTTTAATAGTCATCCTAGTGGGCGTGAAGTGGTATCTCTGATTTTGATTCGCATTTCCTTGATGGCTAATGATGTTGAGCATCTTTTCATATGCTAACTGGCTATTTCTGTATGCTCTCTGGAAAATACCATTCAGATGTTATGACAATTTTTGAGTTATCTGCCTTTTTATTACGGAGTTATAGTAGTTACTTTTAAAAGCCAAACTACTCCTCATAGCCCTTTATCTTCAGGAATTTCTTCACTCTCGAAGGAACTAGATTAAGGGACAGTAGTAGCACGAAGCAGAAGAGAAAAGAGCTAAAAGTTCTACGACCAGGCTTTGTACCAATTTGTACAAATTATGACTATAGAGAAATTCCCATAACACTGGTGTCATCCTTATCCTTTTTTTTTACACCAGCAACAGACACACAATCCTAACTATAATATACCCCAAAAGTATGTGAAAACCCTAATTTATCCAAAACTCTAGACTAGCCACAACCTTAAAACCTCCATCAGCAGAGGACTAACACCAGTTATATTCACACAACCTTCTCAAACACTAGTATTTCATGAAATCATTATTGCAGCAACTATTTTATCAATGCGATCTCAGCATTTCTCAGATGGCAGAAGACTGTCAAATCTATCTGCAGTAGATATGATCACAATTTATGAACCAGAGAACTGCATCTCATGGTCAAATCACTACTTGTGGATGCGCAGTTTGGTACATGAGTTTTGGGCAATAAAATATCATTTCTGGGACTCTTGATAGTTTGGGAACAACGGGTAGCTGACTGAAAATCACCACTGTTACAGAAACTCTGAAACATTATAATCCTCACAACTCAAAGGACATCTTAACCAAATACTAAGCTTGTTTTGTTCCAGGTCATTTCTCCTTCATTGAGTGGTAATAGCCTAGTTAGACATCCATTACATTAAACCAGCTTACTTCTTTTTGTTACTGACTATCCTGCCAGGAGAGTCAAATGTTTTGCACCCCAACTTTAATTTAGCTTTGGTTCTTGGTTTTTGCTCTCTGAACTATTTACACATTCCTTCGATAAACTGATTCACAAATAAAACACCTCACGGTAGGCACTGTTCCAAACGCTTTACACCGGAACAGACACTGAATCTGAATGCACTGAATCTGAACAGACCTTTGAAGTAGGTACCAGTATTATCCCCATTTTATAAAAGGAAACTAAAAACTGTGGGGGTGAAACTTGCTCAAAATCACAAATTCAGTGGATTACAACAGGCACTCTGACTCCACAGTCATGCTCTGATTTAATCATATTATCTCAGATTTGAACATTTATTTGAATTCATCTGTATGGGGATCCTTTCGTTTGCTTTTATAAGAATAGATGCAAGATAAATGATTTCAATGACAACAGACATACAAGCTTAATACATTAAAATGTGGTTCATTCCTGCTTACATCTTCTTCCACCTACAAGTTAACCTCCCAGAACATTATCTTCAAAAACCTTAACTGCCGGGCTTCCCTGGTGGCACAGTGGTTGAGAATCTGCCTGCTAATGCAGGGGACATGGGTTCAAGCCCTGGTCTGGGAAGATCCCACATGCCGCGGAGCAACAGGGTCTGTGAGCCACAACTACTGAGCCTGTGCGTCTGAAGCCTGTGCTCCGCAACAAGAGAGGCCGCGAGAGTGAGAGGCCCGCGCACCGCGATGAAGAGTGGCCCCCATTTGCCACAACTAGAGAAAGCCCTCGCACGTAAACAAAGACCCAACATAGCAAAAATTAATTAATTAACTCTTACCCCCAACATCTAAAAAAAACCTTAATTGCCAATGCCTAGTAGTAAACAACATCCCAGTAAACTTGATTCTCCCAAGACTGTCCCTGCCAGATGGTAAAACAGGTCTCTGCTGAGGTCCAATCGTCTTAATTTTATAAAGACAGAGTACAAAATCTAAAGGGGGGCCTACAGTTTCTAGTAAGAGCCAGACTCAGGATGGAAGCAAACTGTTCAGAATCAGTCACAGGAAAACAAGCAGGCGGTGTATTGGATGATGGGACTCATGTACCTCCTACCAAAGTATACAGGGTCATAACCATAATTTCTCTGAACATGGAAAAAAATGTCTGCCGGCTGTCAGAACACATAATTCTGACTTTAAAGACAAAAAACTGAAAAAGTAACTTGCCTAAAGTCACACAGCTATTAAGTGGTAAAACCAGAATTCGAACCCAGACAATCTAACTTAAGTGCCTGAGCTCCCTCTTAACAACCACATTCAACTAACTTTCCAAGTAGTGTGCTCATAGAAACAAATTCTTAAGTCCAAAAACACTAACGGCAAACACCCCAAGGACAGAAAGGGCCACAGAATCAAACACTGCCTTAAAAAGGTTCTGTCACTCAAGGTTCTGGAGAGGTCTTGGGTTTGCTTTATGTAAGATTGATCAGTTGACCCATGACCTTTCCTCTTTGTCTAGGAAACTATTCATCCCTCTGGATCAAGTTCTTATTCTGCAAAGCCTTACTGTGCTCTCCAACCCATGTTCATACTTCTTTCTGTGTTGAGGATCAGTGTTTTCTTCCCATCAAATACTACCGTCCTAAAAGGGCATTAACTGTGTCTTTATCTCTCTATTCCCAGAAAAGCACAGTATCTAATGATATAAATGGCACACAAACATTTGATGAAAGAATGAAGAATGTAAACTGAACTATGTTAACAGAGATTGAGAAATATATTCTGGTGGGCCTGACTATATCACAGATAAATGAAACCTATTTAAGGATCCCCCCCTCCTAGATAGAACAAGAGATTCTATACTCCCTTCTCAGCAATTTCAATAGGCCCTTTTTCTGCAGCCCATTTTATTTTGTAGAAAATTTAGCTATGTATCTGCCCCTAAAGAAGTTTCTGAGACCCAAAGAATCATCCTGAAGGTCTGAATTCTGTTCATTAAATACATAAAGGGGAATTTAGTATAGGTGTCCTATGTTATCAAACTTTAGCTAAATGCCTATAGTACATTCAAATAATATACCCAATTAACAAGACCATGGCATCTTAGGGACTTATGAAGTATCTAGTATTATATGATCTGATCTTGAATTCTGTACATGAAATGACTAAAGAAGACCAAAACTCTTTCATAATACAAAAAGTCAAGGCATTTGGAGTTATTCTGAGAACTGGGTATACTGTAGTCTAGAAGTCTTACCAATTCATCTGCTATAGATTATCAAGAAAAGGCACAAAGAATGCGAAGGGTTATAACTTGTCTTTTATATGGAAAAGTGGCTGGTTGATGTTAAAAAAAAAAAAAGGCAAGGGTAGGAAATAAGCCCATCAAAGCAATCTATAACAGAGGATACAAAAGTGCCATTTTAAACAATTACCAGATTTGATTCCCAATCAAGAGCCTCCTAGGGTGCATTCAGAGCAAGACAATCAAGGGGAAAAAACATCTAGCTCTTTCCTTTATTTAAAAGACTAAGATCATCTACCACTTCACACCCATTAGGATGGCCACTATCAAGAAACCAGAAAACAGGTGTTGGCAAGAATGTGGAGAAATTGGACCCCATGCCCTGTTGGTGGGCATGTAAAATGGTACATTTGCTGCGTAAACCAGTATGGTAGTTCCTCGAAAAATTCTGAAAACAGAATTACCATATGACCCAGCAATTCCACTTCTGAGTATATACCAAAAAGAACTGAAAGCAGGATCTTGAACAGATATATCTGGATATTTTCATAGCAGCATTATTCATGATAGCTACAACATGGACGCAACCAAGTGTCCACTGACGTGTGGAGAGATAAGCAAAAGGTAGGTATATACATGCAATGGAATATTAAAAAGGAAATTCTGCAATATGCTACGACATAGATGAACCTTAAGGATACTATACTAAGTGAAAGAAACCAGTCACAAAAAACACAAATATTGCATGATTCCACTTATATGAGATACTTGAATTAGTCCTAAAGAAAGTATAATGTTAGTTTCCAGGGGCTAAGGGGACAATGGGAAGTTACTGTTTAATGGATACAGTTTCGGTTTTACAAGATGGAAGAATCATGGGGATGGATGGTAATGGCTTCACAAAAATGTGAATGTATTTAACACCACTGAACTATACACTAAAAAATGATCAACATGGTGGGACTTCCCTGGTGGTCCAATGGTTAAGACTCTGAGCTCCCAATGCAGGGGACCAGGGTTCGATCCTGGTCAGGGAACTACATCTCACATGCCGCAACAAAGATCCCACATAATGCAACCAACATCCAGCGCAGCCAAATAAATAAATAATTTTAAAAATATATATATCACTGTTTAAAAAAAATGATCAACGTGGTAAATTTTGTTGTGTGTATTTTCTCACACACACACGACGAAGATGAAGTAGCTCTGTCCCAAACCCTGTAGTCCCCCCTTCTCAATGAAAAGTAATCCAGATGACAGACATGATGATGATAGTATTGATAAAATCTTCAGTTAACTAGGGACTGTTGAAAAGAAACTCCTCCAAAGACCCAACATGAGAAGAAACTTAAGACAATACATTTATTTCTGGCTTGCATGAAGGCAAGCTTCCCAAATCATTATGTCAAATGGAAAGAATGCAAAGTTATCTCAGGGGTGATGCAGAACTACCATGAGAAAAGCCAGGGGGAAAAAACCAAGGTACCTCTGTAAATTGTATAAAACTCTGTAAAATTCACCTTGTTGAAATAATAAAAATCACCTCAGTAAAAATCTCTCTAGACCAATTATTAGTTATCAGGCATGGTTGTTTGAAATTGTTAGTTTGGGATCTATCAGAATATATATAATATTTTTTTTAATTTCTTTTGGATAGGGACTTTTTTTTTTTTTCTTTTTTGCTGTACGCGGGCCTCTCACTGTTGTGGTCTCTCCCATTGCAGAGCACAGGCTCCGGATGCGCAGGCTCGGCGGCCATGGCTCACGGGCCCAGCCGCTCCGCGGCATGTGGGATCTTCCCGGACTGGGGCACAAACCCCTGTCCCCCTGCATCGGCAGGCGGACTCTCAGCCACTGCGCCACCAGGTAAGCCCTGGATGGGGACCATTTTTAAAGTCTTTATTGAATTCGTTACAATATTTCTTTTAATATTTATTTGGTTACACCACGTCTTAGTTGCAGCAGGTGGGCTCCTTAGTTGCGACTCACAAGCTCCATAGTTACAGCAGGTGGGCTCCTTAGTTGCGACTCACAAACTCTTAGTTGTGGCATGCATGTGGGATTTAGTTCCCTGACCAGGGATCAAACCCAGGCCCCCTGCGTTGGGAGTGCAGTCTTATCCAGTGTGCCACCAGGCAAGTCCCAGTACACACATACATACGTGTGTGTGTGTGTGTGTGTGTGTGTGTGTGTGTGTATTGCCTGCGTTGTGTCGTCATTGCTGTCCGCGGGCTTCCTCTGGTTGTGTTGAGCAGGGGCTACTCTTCGTTGTGGTGCACAGACTCCTCATTGCAGTGGCTTCTCTTGCTGTGGAGCACAGGCTCTAGGCGTGCGGGCTTCCGCAGCTGCAGCCCTCGGGCTCAGTAGTTGTGGCACACGGGCCCTAGAGTGCACATGCTTCAGTAGTTGTGGCTCACGGGCTGTAGAGCGCAGGCTCCGTAGTTGTGGCACACGGGCTTAGCTGCTCCGCAGCATGTGGGATCTTCTGGGACCAGGGATCAAACCCATGTCCCCTGCATTGGCAGGCAGATTCTTAACCACTGCACCATCAGGGAAGTCCCAGAATATATTTTATATGCATACATCTGGACTGACATATAGAGAAGTCTTTACCCCTCCCCCAAGACATATTAGTATTTCTATCAAATGAGAGTACTTCCTCAAAACAGGAAGATCTATTGTTAAAATAGAAGTGTAAAAACTATACTTTTCAATATAATAAAATAAAAACCATTTTCCCCTCACACTGAGTTTTTCACTTTATCACATGATGACTATTATCTCAGAGACACTTTACAAAATAACTAAAAACCTCAAATAAGGATAATAAGATAATAAAGAGAAAAGAATCATCATCACAGAAAGCCATTCTGCACTAGAAGAGAACAGCAAAAGGAAGAGAACAAATATCTTGAAGTATTTTCCCAGTTGCTGAAGAAAAAAGTTTTTTTTTTTTTCTTTCGGTAGCACCGCACGACATGCGGGATCTCCCACCAGGGATCAACCCCGCACCCCCTGCAGTGAAAGCATGGAGGCCTAACCACTGGACCACCAGGGAATGTCCCAGTTTCAAAAGTTTAAATTTTGGGAACATTTCCATCTTATGATTATCAGAGAAACTTAACACTGAAAGCTGGGATGTATGAAGGTGATGCCTCTTGTACCATACACAGAAAAAATATTTGTGTTTTCTGGGTCAAAAGTGGGGAAGATAAGTACAGCAGCAAAGGAAAACCTGATGTTTGGCATGGGTTGGGGTAGGGGGGTGGGGGAGTTCCCAAATGAATAAAAAGCAGAAAACCAGACTTGTGCCAGCAACAGGAGAGAATAGCTAGATTGAGGACCAAAGGGAGAACTAAAAGGCTTAAGATGAAAGAGCTCAGGCTGGCCAGAGAGCTTAATGTGATGAACATCTCCCTTAAAATCTCAATACTTAGTTCTGAAGAGATACGGTTTAGAAATTAAGGAATGAAAAGAAGGAAATCCACCAGAGACTTAGTGTGCAGAGAAGGGGGAAGTGTTATGCCCTTTAATGATTCATTCATATTGAGGCATGCCATGAAAGCAAAAAGTCCTTCATAGAGCATGCACATATTTAACACACCAGCCAAAGGATGACCTTTAGAGAAGCTGGCATATAATTTTGAGACAGCTCTGCCTCCCCTAAGATCTGGAAAGCAGAGGCCTAGATGCAATCTATTTAATATCTCAAAACTGAAAGTACAAGAGACAGTAAACATGTTTTCAACCTATTCTGAACTGTGATTGATAATTCTGTATTCCCAAAGGAGAGGTGAGCTTGGGAACCAAATTATTCATCAAATTTCAGAGCCTTGACACAACAAAGGTTTCTTTTTCACTCAAATGTTTGTGAGAGTCCACCATCTTGAGGCTGTATGGTTCGGTACTTGAGGTTTCTCTAGTCAAGGAAGCAAGGGAAGAAACAGAAGAATCAGGAAAGAGTTCGTCACTGTCTCTGTTAAGTCCCCTACATACGAACCTTCAAGCTGTGAACTTTCAAAGATACGAACATGCGTTAGCATGTCCGATCACCTGAGTCAGTTCACCTGTCTGGAGTACACTGTCATGTGCATGCATCCTTTACAAGTGGTTGTGCTTTTGTATACTTTACAGTACTGTATAGAGTACAATAGTATAGTGTCTTTATTTCAAGCTAGGTCTGCAAGAGGATGACTTCACTGAACTCCTTGCTGTGCAACATGAGGAGCTTACTAATGAAGACCTGATGGAATAGGAGACGCACAGAAAAGACGAAGAGAGACAAAAGTAGTAGTAACTGAAGAATCAAAGAGACTCACAATGTGGGAAATGGCAAAGAGATTTTACTTGAGGATTTTAGTTTTTTGAGGCACAGGACCTAAACGTAGAACGGTACTGCAGCAGCCGTTCAGATTGCAATCCAGTCCTACTGGATTTATGTGTCATTTATGACGAGAAAAAAAGAGCTATTACCCAGACATGACTGGATCATTTTCTCAAGAGTGTAGGTAGAATTGAATCCATCAAGGAACCAGAACCTGTGCCATCAACGTCAGGTGTGAGTGAAACTGCAGCTTGCCCTCTGTCTCCTATTGCTGATGATCCTTCAGCTCTACCATCTCCCACCTCCTCTCTCTCCTCCAGCCAGTAACTCTTCTTGCCTGTTCACTCGATGCCCAGCCCTTGTATGCCAGCTGTTGTACTGCACTACTGTGCTTTTCAAGGTACCGTTTGTTTTCTTTATGTATTATTTCTGTGAAAAGTATTATAAACCTATTACAGTACAGTATTATATAGCAGATTGTGTTAGTCGGGTGCCTAGGCTAACTTCGTTGGGCTTAGTAACAAATTGGGCTTAAAAACGCACTCTTGGAACAGAACAAGTTCGTATGTAAGGGACTTACTGTACACAGTTACACATACAATTTCTGCTCACATTTCACTGGCCAAACAGCTCACATGACCCTGCTGCTGCCCAAGTACAAGAAGCTGGAAGAAGGGGGGAGGGCGCACTACAGTGTCTCAATATAGCTTAAAAAAAAAAAAAAAACCAATGAAACCACACTAAGATTTATTTAAAAAAAAAAAAAAGTCTATCAAACCAGACATTACTTATAAGGTCACAGATACGCATAGGAATTATGGGCAATTAATTAACACAGACCACGAATTTTGTCTATGGTTAATGACAATTGAAGCAACAACTTAAAATGTCCCAAGCTGGACTTTCCTGGTGGCACAGTGTTAAGAATCCACCTGAAATGCAGGGGACACGGGTTTGAGCCCTGGTCCAGGAAGATCCCACATGCCACGGAGCAACTAAGCCCATGTGCCACAACTACTCAGCCTGCGCTCTAGAGCCCACGAGCCACAACTACTGAAGCCCGCACGCCTAGAGCCCGTGCTCCACAACAAGCCACCACAATGACAAACCCACGCACTGCAACAAAGAGTAGCCCCCATTCGCCGCAACTAGAGAAAGCCCGCATGCAGCAACGAAGACCCAGTGCAGCCAAAAATAAATTAATTTTTTAAAAATTCCCAAAAAAAGAAATTAAAATAAAAAATGTCCCAAGCTGAATTTTGTTCCTGTATTTGATAACAAGAAGTACGCAAGTTTGTTGGAGGAAAAATTTCCAAGGTACTAAATCTAACAGGAATTTACCATATGGATCTTTACGTAAAAAGAGTCACAGAAAACGTTTGACTAGATTTACACAAGAGAAGCAGTCTTCACTCAGACACTTCTAATCTCATGAAATCAATGAGAGCATTTCTACAGGAAGTTACCTATGTGAATGTCCAGGTGTTATGCTGCTTTCAGATGATCTGATGGACTTAGACAACCTCCAAGAAATGAGTGAAATTACCAGCTAAGCAAAATTTGTACAACCACTAAATATAATCAATGCATATGGATAATGCAATGACAATCACCATCCTGTCTTACAGATTTCTAAGAGTCATATCTCTTGGTAGCAATGACTGTTAATATTTAGGAATATACAGGTAAGAGCCAAATTTTTTCTAAAACTATGCATTTTCTCTGTCACACTGATGAATACTCTACTGGCACCAATAATTCTGTACCATAAGGCATGGAAAAGAAATTTGATTTGGACAATTTTAAGGGCAGGTATTGTCAGCTAACCATAAAAGAAATTCAGTATGATTCCCTATGGAACATGATTTTTGACAGAGCTATACTCTCATAAGCCCATCAGATTAAGCTGGTTACAAAACATTCTCAGAAAACTAACGTGACTTAAATTGGCTGCTGAACATTAAATCCCTGCCAAATTCGACAATTTAGTTTCATCACTAATAATTCAGCTGCCTAAGTCTGCACAAAGTTTGTGATGCCATCACTTTAAAATGTTTTTTGCACTTGTGTGAGTGTGCTTCCAAATCACTGAAGAGTTCTGAGGTGCCAAAACACAATTTAAGATTTTACATTACTCAAAATTGTAAGTCAATCTATTAAAAAATTCTTAACTGGGAATCCCCTGGCGGTCCAGTGGTTAGGACTCGGTGCTTTCACTGCCGAGGGTCCACGTTCAATCCTGGCTGGGGAACTAAGATCTCACAAGCCATGCGGCGCAGCCAAAATAAATAAATAAAAATTCTTAACTACTTTAATTCCAACAGTAAATAATGTGGAAAGGATCTAAAAATACAATTAAAAGCTGATGTTTGTAGCTTTAGGAGACTTATGTCACTTATATTTTCCTAGAGAGATAAAAAGCTATAGTAATCACTAGTTATATTTTGTTAAAACCAACAAAATATTGAGATATATGTTAAGATGACTTATTTTAAAAAGCAATCTGAGTAAACAGTTTGGCCAAGATTTGGAAGCCACTCCTGGCTTTTTGTTTTTTTTAATATTTTATTTATTTTTGGCTGTGTTGGGTCTTTGTTGTGGCACGTGCAGGCTTTCTCTAGTTGCAGTGTGCGCGCTTCTCACTGCAGTGGCTTCTCTTGTTGTGGAGCATGGGCCCTAAGCACGTGGGCTCAGTAGTTGCGGCGTGCAGGCTCTAGGATGTGCGGGCTTCAGTAGTTGTGGTGCACAGGCTTAGCTGCCCCACAGCACATGGGATCTTCCCGGACCAGGGATAGAACCCGTATCCCCTGCATTGGCAAGCGGATTCTTAACCACTGTGCCACCAGGGAAGTCCCTGGGATTCTTCTTTAAGCAAAAGTTTAAATGTCTTAAAGTTGACAGAATAAATCTGACATCTAAATACAGTTTGTGTTGAGTACTATATGAAATGAATAGGATGCTGAAACAAAACAGGAGATCTGGGAAGCCTCTCTGAAGAGGTCTTATTTTACTCCAGTAACATTTTTACTATTCTTGTCATATCTACATACCACTTGTACTGTTACTAGGTGGACCAAAAGACACACACACTTTGGGAAACAGCATGGTAGGAAACCACATTTATAGCCAGAATGATGCAGATTAGATTTTCATTCTGGCTTAGATATTCACTTACATGCTATTTGACCTATATCACTTAACCTCTATGAACTTGTTTCCTCACTTACAACTTGGAAGATACCCCATCACTCATTGGGTTATGAGAGTTAAAATGAGATTGCATCGTAAACTCCCTGGCACATAATAGGAACTTAACAATATGTTAAAATCCTTTTATTTGCTTGCCTCTTTTTTTTTTTTTTTTTTTTTTTTTGCTGTACACGGGCCTCTCACTGTTGTGGCCTCTCACGTTGCGGAGCAAAGGCTCCATACGCGCAGGCTCAGCGGCCACGGCTCACGGGCCCAGCCCCTCCACGGCATATGAGATCTTCCCGGACCAGGGCACAAACCTGCGTCCCCTGCATTGGCAGGCGGACTCTCAACCACTGCGCCACCAGGGAAGCCCTGCTTGCCTCTTTTAAGACTTAAAAACATACAGGAATCCAGGAAGATGTAAGCACTTAGAGACGTGTTAACACTGTGCTTGAAGCAGTAATAAGCTAAATAAAGAACAGTGAACTTAGTCTAAATGGCATCTAGAATGTTGAATCCTTTCCAAATGGTTTTCAATTTACTTTGCTCAGATCCACCAGAGGAATCACTAACTATGGAAGCTACAGCCTTACAAAATATGTTTCATAAATAGTAAGACTTGAAAGTTGAAATTACTCCTTGATCCATGGGCTGCAGAATGGATGTTGTGTTAGCAGGCATGAAAACAGCATTAATCTCATTGTACATCTCTTATCAGAGCTCTTGGGTGATCAGGTGCATTGTGAATAAGCAGCAATATTTTGAAAGGAATCTTTTTCTCTGAGCAGTAGATCTCAACAGTGGGCTTAAAATATTCAACAAACCATGTTGTAAACAGATGTGCTGTCATCCAGGCTTTGTTGTTCCATTTACAGAGCTCAGGCAGAGTAAATTTAGCATAATTTTTAAGGGCCCTAGGATTTTCAGAAATCAATAAATGTGGGGCTTCCCTGAGGGTGCAGTGGTTAAGAATTCGCCTGCCAGTGAAGGGGACATGGGTTCGAGCCCTGGGCTGGGAAGACCCCACATGCCACAGAGCAACTAAGCCCGAGCGCCACAACTACTGAGACCACACGCCTAGAGCCCATGCTCCACAACAAGAGAAGCCACTGCAATGAGAAACCCATGCACCGCCAACGAAGAGTAGCCCCCTCTCGCCGCAACTACAGAAAACGTGCGCGCAGCAACAAAGACCCAACGCAGCCAAAAGTAAATAAATAAATAAATAAAATTTAAGGAAAAAATCAATAAATGAGCATTGGCTTCAACTTTAAATCACCAGCTGCATTAGCACCTAATAAGAGTGTCAGCCTGTTTTTTGAAGCTTTTAAGCCAGGCACTGATTTCTCTCTAGCTATGAAAGTCACAGATGGGATCTTTTTCCAGTAGAAGGCTATGAAACATATGTTTGACAATGGCTCTCAAAGTTCCTCCAGGGTCATTCAGTTACAGTTGCCCACAGTGGTAGTTAGCCTGATAATACACCTTTATTGACTATCTGCTGGCCCTCACTCCCCAAATGATGTTTCCTTCCCCAACAAAGTAAATCATTGGCTCCTGAATCTTTGCTTTAGGGTGCACTTCTAAGGAAACTCAAGCTAAGACAAAGTTGCGGTTGAAAAACATAGTCTACAATCCTTGCTACAGGAAGTGTAGTCTACAGACCAGGAACATCAGACATCACCTGGGGGCTTAACGAAAAAGCAGAAATCCCAGGCACCATCACAACCCTCCTGTTATAATCTCTACTTAAAGACGACCTCTGGGGGCTTCCCTGGTGGGGCAGTGGTTAAGAATCCGCCTGCCAATGCAGGGGATACAGGTTCGAGCCCTGGTCTGGGAAGATCCCACATGCTGCGAAGCAACTAAGCCCATGCGCCACAACTACTGATCCTGTGCTCTAGAGCCCACGAACCACAACTACTGAAGCCCACACGCCTATAGCCCGTGCTCTGCAACAAGAGAAGACACTGCAATGAGAAGCCTGCACACCTCAACGAAGAACAGACCCCGTTCGCCGCAACTAGAGAAAGCCTGCATGCAGCAACAAAAACCCAATGCACCATAAATAAATTTTTTAAAAAACATAATATGAAAATACAGAGGCAGATACTGGGAAAAGCGACAGAAATCAATAAACTACATAAATGAAGAGAAAAAATAGTAAGAGGTCCATACTCAAAGTATGCAGCACCACTCAAAAACAAGAGTTAACTGATCATGTTTTTTAAAAAACTGGACAAAAAACTATGCAATATTGCCACAGAATTTCCCATATTCTCCAACTCAGGGTCTCTGGCAATTCACTGCTGAAAAAACAGCTGAGACAGCCTCTAAGAAGGGAGCTCTACAAGGTCGTCTAGTCAAATCTAGCTGTATACCCGGAGATAAGTATTAAATTTGAGTACTGATCAAATGCCTTAATTTTTAATAAGCACCCTCAGTAACTCTTAGTCAGGGGTTTGAGAAACGATCTACTCCCGTGTTTCTCAACCCTGGCTGCACAGTAAAATCCCTTGGGAAGATTTCCTCCTTTAAAGGTAGACTGACATAGGTGAACAAACCAGACATTTTAAATGTTATGTTAGTCTGGTTGAAATGGTCCAATTTTTTTTAAAATAAATTTATTTATTTATTTATGGCTGTGTTGGGTCTTCGTTGCAGCGCACGGGCTCTAGGTACGCGGGGCTTCAGTAGTTGTGGCATGCGGGCTCAGTAGTTGTGGCTCGCAGGCAAAGTAGTTGTGGCTTGTGGGCTCAGTAGTTGTGGCTCATGGGCTTCGCTGCTCCACGGCATGTGGGATCTTCCCGGACCAGGGCTCGAACCCGTGTCCCCTGCATTGGCAGGCAGATTCTTAACCGCTGCACCACCAAGGAAGTCCCAATTTTTGTTTTAAAAAACCTTTGTTAGGGTTTCCCTGGTGGCACAGTGGTTAAGAATCCGCCTGCCAATGCAGGGGACACGGGTTCGAGCCCTGGTCCAGGAAGATCCCACATGCCGCAGAGCTCCTAAGCCTGTGCACCACAACTGCTGAGCCTGCACTCTGGAGCCTGCGAGCCACAACTACTGAGCCCACGCGCCACAACTACTTAAGCCTACGCGCCTAGAGCCCGTGCTCTGCAACAGGGGAAGCCACTGCAATGAGAAGCCCTCGCACCACAACGAAGAGTAGCCCCCGCTCGCTGCAACTAGAGAAAGCCCACGCGCAGCAACAAAGACCCAACGCAGCCAAAAATAAATAATAAATAAATAATTTTTTTTAAAAAAACTTTTTTTATATTCACAATGTTTTGTTGAGGGAAAAAGGCATGTGGCTGAATAACATATATAATGTGATTTCTATGAAAGAATGCAGTACATTACGTGTATGTACTATAAATATGTATCTATCTTTAGGACACTTTTTTTTACGTTAACATCTCTGAAACCCAGATTTCTCTTAGTCAGTGGCATGTCATGATGCAGTTAGCATTTTTCTGTATTAGTATGATGCATGTTATATCAATAACATTAGAGTCAATAAAACAAGGTATGTTTGTGAATACACGAATTGGCACTTGAGCGAAGTTCTAAAAGTATATTCAAACTGTCAACAATCGTTACATCCGGCAGGTTGGAGTAGCTGTCAATATTTTACTTGATAGAGCTGTACTTGTTTAACTTTTTTACATTTAATTTTAACTTCTGTAGTTAAAAAAAAGAATCAGGGAAATTGTGAACTTCCCTGGTGGTCCAGTGGTTAAGAATCTGCCTTCCAATGCAGGGGATGCAGATTCGATCCCAGTTCAGGGAACTAAGATCTCACATGCCACAGGGCAACTACAGAGCCCGCGCGCACCACAACTAGAGAGAAGTCCGCACACTGCAATGAAAGATCCCACATGCCGCAACTAAGACCTGATGCAGCCAAATAGAAAATAAGTATTTTTTTTAGAAAAGTGGGGAGAGCTTCCCTGGTGGCACAGTGGTTAGGAATCCACCTGCCAATGCAGGGGACATGGGTTCGAGCCTTGGTCCAGGAAGATCCCACAGAGCAACTAAGCCCGTGTGCCACAGCTACTGAGCCTGTGCTCTAGAGCTCACGAGCCACAACTACTGAGCCCATGTGCCACAACTACTGAAGCCCACGCGCCTAGAGCCCGTGCTCTGCAACGAGAAGCCACTGCAATGAGAAAGCTGCGCACCGCAATGAAGAGTAGCCCCTGCTCACCGCAACCAGAGAAAGCCCACATGCAGCAACGAAGACCCAATGCAGCCAAAAATAAATAAAGAAGAAATTACAAACAGTGGTATTTTTCTCCTGCTCAACACTGTTTAATCTCTCTATTCCTTTTTTTAAATATATTTATTTATTTATTTATGGCTGTGTTGGGTCTCATTGCTGCAGGCGGGCTTTCTCTAGTTGCAGCGAGCAGGGGCTACTCTTTGTTGTGGTGCACGGGCTTCTTATTGCGGTTGCTTCTCTTATTGTGGAGCACGGGGCCTAGGCGCACAGGCTTCAGTAGATGCAGCACACGAGCTCAGTAGTTGTGGCTCGCAGGCTCTAGAGCACGGGCTCAGTAGTTGTAGCACACGGGCTTAGCTGCTCCGTGGCATGTGGGATCTGCCCGGACCAGGGCTCAAACCCGTGTCCCCTGCACTGGCAGGCAGATTCTTAACCACTGTGCCCCCAAGGAAGTCCCATAATCTCTCTATTCCTTGATTAAATAACATGTGAACATCTTCAATGGCCATGTGAAAAAGCCAGGGGGGTTTAGGAATAAGCACTAGTTAAGACTTCAAAGCTAGAAAGCAACAAAGAATCTCACAATGCATAAGGGGAAAGGAGAAAGACAACAGTAATTTAAAATATAAAACAGTAAGAAAAATTCCACATTAATAAGTGGGATTCTACTGGTTACACTTAAGGAATCATATTAATACTACATAATCTAATAAATCCAAACATTTTCTTACAACTGCATTTTACCAATTGTAAAGTATAATACTGAGACCAACTCTCCTCTGGAAAGAACAATGAGGGTAGTAGCCTTGTACATTCTCTTTCTCCTGACAACTAGCAAAACAGCATGAAATTACATTCATGTTATTCGGGAGAAAAAACAGTATTTTATGCAGCACCTTTTCTCCAAAATGATCAAAATGTCTGGGGTCCCTATGTTGCACAGTTCCAAGAGAAGTTTATCATGCCAAAGTGACCATGATAGTGCTGCATTAAAAGAATTGCAGGGCTTCCCTGGTGGCGCAGTGTTTGAGAGTCCGCCTGCCGATGCAAGGGACACGGGTTCGTGCCCCAGTCCGGGAAGATCCCACATGCCGCGGAGCGGCTGGACCCATGAGCCATGGCCGCTGAGCCTGCGCGTCCGGAGCCTGTGCTCTGCAACAGGAGAGGCCACAACCGTGAGAGACCCGCGTACCGCCCAAAAAAAAAAGAGAGAATTGCAAATACAGCAAATGCGAATCCATTATTCTGAGAAAAGAAAAAAAAAAAAAAACAGAGAACAGACCTACAAAGTGAAAATAGGTCAACTCAAGTAAGGTAAGTAAAAAAGCTAAACCAGCCTCTGAGGGAAAGTATTCGTGCACAGTCCCTCATTAATCCTGGTGCTTCCTTAAAAGCTTGATGCCTTTTGGGGTATATTGAAGCCTCATCTTCCAGACCTTCCAACCACAACTTAACATTACAGTAAATCATATAAAATCATCATTTTTGTAGGTCAAAAATGGCTGAAATTGACAATTTCATATAGTTGAACCTTGTAATTCATTCAACACAAGCAGGAGTATATATGAAAACTTGGCAAATGGGAGTTCCTCTATTAAATGAACCAGTAGCTTAGCTGACTGGAGTAAAACCCAAAGTTGTAGACACAATCCACAGCTGAATTTAAATTTCTTTCATAGCCCTCCACTCTGCTGGTCACAAGGCAAAGATTACTTTTTTTGAAGTTTCTGCCTGCAAATTGTATAAAACAGCTTTCAGAAGTCTATTATACAGGGACTTCCCTGGTGGTCCAGTGGTTAAAACTCCATGTTCCCAATGCAGGGGGCATCAATCCCCGGTTGGGGAACTAAGATCCCGCATGCCCCACAGCACGACCTAAAAATGATAATAAAAATAATAGTAATAATAATAGTAGTAGTACCAAAATGTTCATTGCAGTTCTATTTACAATGGCCCGGAGATGGAAGCAACCTAAGTGTCCATCATCAGATGAATGGATAAAGAAGATGTGGCATATATATACAATGGAATATTACTCAGCCATAAAAAGAAACGAAATTGAGCTATTTGTAATGAGGTGCATAGACCCACAGTCTGTCATACAGAGTGAAGTAAGTCAGAAAGAGAAAGACAAATACCATATGCTAACACACATATATGGAATTTAAGGGGAAAAAAATGTCATGAAGAACCTAGGGGTAAGACAGGAATAAAGACACAGACCTACTAGAGAATGGACTTGAGGATATGGGGAGGGGGAAGGGTAAGCTGTGACAAAGCGAGAGAGAGGCATGGACATATATACACTACCAAACGTAAGGCAGATAGCTAGTGGGAAGCAGCCACATAGCACAGGGAGATCAGCTCGGTGCTCTGTGACCACCTAGAGGGGTGGGATAGGGAGGGTGGGAGGGAGACACAAGAGAGAAGAGATATGGGAACATATGTATAACTGATTCACTTTGTTACAAAGCAGAAACTAACACACCATTGTAAAGCAATTATATTCCAATAAAAAATAATAATAATAAAAGAATTCTATTACACAGATGAGAAAAACAGGCCCTGAGACTAAGTTACATGTCTGAAGGGACAGTAATCAGAAATAAAACATGGACATGACAGACCTCCCCTAAATTTAATGATTTCTGGTCCAGTGCTCATTCTACTATCTCATCTCTCTCTTCAATAAAAAATATACTCAAACCTACATACCCTTCTGCCTTATTCATATACGAAAGAAAACACAAATTAAGCCAAAAGACTGTTGAAAATAACCTTTAAGTTATAAAATTAAAACCTAAAGAACAAGGCTTCCCTGGTGGCGCAGTGGTTAAGAATCCGCGTGCCAATGCAGGAGACACAGGTTCGAGCCCTGGTCCGGGAAGATCCCACATGCCACGGAGCAACTAAGCCCATGCACCACAACTACTGAGCCTGCATGGTGCAACTACTGAAGCCCACGTGCCTAGAGCCTGTGCTCTGCAACAAGAGAAGACATCGCAATGAGAAGCCCACGCACAACAACGAAGAGTAGCTCCCGCTTGCCACAACTAGAGAAAGCCCACCCGGCACAGCAGTGAAGACCCAGTGCAGCCAAAAAAATAAAATAAGAATAAATAAATTTATATATATTAAAAAAAAAAATTAGAAACAGGGACTTCCCTGGTGGTCCAGTGGTTAAGAATCCACCTTCCAATGCAGGGGGCTCGGCTTCGATCTCTTGTCAGGGAGCTAAGATCCCACATGCCGCAGGGCAACTAAGTCCACAAGCCCCAACTAGTGAGCCCGCGTGTCACAACTACAGAACCTACACGCCACAACTAGAGAGAAGCCCACATGCCACAACAAAGACCCGACACAGCCAGAAACAAATAAAAAAAAATTTTTCTTTTTTTTTAATGTAAGGAACAGAAAGAGAGCTTCAAGTGGTTTGGACTAATGTTTACATACAAGTATGGAAGTGGATGGACTTATGAGCTTGGGAATAAAATAGACTAGCTGAATCCCAGTGATCCCTACTGCTGTCACCTTTCCTAAAGTTCTTAATCCTTATCTGTAAAAGTACCTACTCTGCAGGGTTGTTTTTGAGGACTGAGGGAATGTTAAGCACCTGGAATAGTTTTCAATAAATTGTAGATGGTACTGTTACAGGGTTTTATTATCACAGAGTCCATGAAAATAATTTTTTGAGGAAACTTTTGTTTGTTAATACCACTTAACACTAGTAGTCAATGAAGAAAGAATTTGATATGGGACAGGGACCAGCACCAGGTATAATGCCTTACATTGTACCAAACACCACTGTTGTTATTGACTAATTCAAATTAACTCTTTTTTTTTTTACATCTTTATTGGAGTATAATTGCTTTACAATGGTTTGTTAGTTTCTGCTTTATAACAAAGTGAATCAGTTATACATATACATATGTTCCCATATCGCTTCCCTCTTGCGTCTCCCTCCCTCCCACCCTCAAATTAACTCTTAATTACACATACTAACAGAAAAGTAATTCTAAAAGCATTTATGCATTCACTGCAAAATAAGCCCCTTGAACAGACCTTTTGTCTGTTTTGTTCACTGGTGAATCCCAAGTTGTTTAGAACAGTGCCTGGTACATACCCTGAATACTAAGGCTTTTCAAAACACAATAATCTTGACACTCAAATATGTACCATTTTTCTTCTTCATGCACCAGCCTAAACAGAGGAGCCTCTCACTCTAAAATTAACTCATACCTTCCCTTAAAAAAGAGTAAAACAATTTTTAGCCTTGAGAATTCCCTGGTGGTCCAGTGGTTTGGACTCCACACTTTCACTCCTGAGGGCCCAGGTTCGATCCGTAGTTGGGGAACTAAGATAACACAAGCTGCGCAGCTGGCCAGAAAAAATCTAGCCTTAAAAAAATTTTAGGGCTTCCCTGATGGAGCAGTGGTTAAGAATCCGCCCGCCAATGCAGGAGACATGGGTTCGATCCCTGGTCCGAGAAGATCCCACATGCCGTGGAGCAACTAAGCCCGTCCGTCACAACTACTGAGCCTGCGCTCTAGAGTCCACGAGCCACAACTACTGAAGCCCACGCACCTAGAGCCCGTGCTCCACAACAAGAGAAGCCACCGCAATGAGAAGCCCGCACCCCCCAACGAAGAGTAGCTCCCGCTCGCCGCAACTAGAGAAGCCCGCGCACAGTAACAAAGACCCAACACACCCAAAAATAAATAAATTTATTAAAAAAAAAATTTTAAACGTTCCTGATTAGCTTCTGATAGGTAGAAAACAGACATCCTTTTACAGCGACTCTACAATTTTGACTCCAGAAAGGTATCTCGCCCACGAGTCTCAATACTGAGAGGAAAAAAAAGATCCCTCTTACTCCATCAGAACTGGAGATTTCTCCTCTTAGAATTTACGAAGATACTCCCTCAGGCATGCAAACATGTTTACCTGTACTAGAACCAAAAAAAATGTAAAAGATTGGGGAAGTAAATGACCTAAGGTACATATGGGAGTGGGAAAAAAAGAGCTTAAAGTCAATCTCTTTTCATAATTTCTGTAGAATTTGATACTGAAATTTAAAAACCTTAAAATTTTGTTTTGGAGTACATGAGAGGTAAAATGACCAGAAATAACCCATGCACTGATTCAGGAGAAGAGTTATACTTCTTATTCAGATTTATTAATCTGATTTATTTTCCTAAGTCTTTGAACAGCCAAGAAACTCTCATCAAAATTGCAGCACTTTCATAGTAACGTATTTTAAAGCTGTGGAGGGAAAACTCTACTCTGCACAAAAAAATAATTTGTATTAATGAATACCTTTTGAAAAACTTATAAAAGCAAAATTATAACTGTCCTAAGTGATATTTTATAGTCAAAGGGCATAAAATGTGTCGAAATTTTCATGGTAATCCTATTATAAATTTTTACTAATTTATGATTTAGCCCATTATGAGCAAACAAAATCAATCAATCACATAAACTCTTAAGCAGGACACATTTCTACAACACAAAAGTATTCACCACCACCATTCCAAGGTCCTTAAATCTTCAAATGACTAACCACCAAGGATTACGTAGTATTAATTGGTAGCTTATTTTCATACAAATTTATTTATTTTATTTGTCTTTGGCTGCGTTGGGTCTTCATTGCTGCATGTGGGCTTTCTCTAGTTGTGGCGAGCAGGGGCTACTCTTTGTTGTGGTACGCAAGCTTCTCATTGCAGTGGCTTCTCTTGTTGTGGAGCACGGGCTCTAGGTGCGCAGGCTTCAGTAGTTGTAGCGCATGGGCTTAGCTGCTCTGCGGCATGTGGTATCTTCCCAGACCAGGGCTCGAACCCGTGTCACCTGCACTGGCAGGTGGATTCTTAACCACTGCACCACCAGGGAAGCTCATAATTGGTAGCTTTCTTTAATCAGAACCCATTCACTGCCCAAGGCTTACACTAAGCCTTTAAAATCACATCTCACGATACTGGTTACACATAATATTTTTTCCTAGTCAGTAACGTGAGACTGCTAACATGCAAATATTTAACACTGATTTACTTTTACGTTTTTGTACTGTGGAACCTTTCATCCCAAACCCATAGACAACAGGTGCTATATCTGCTAGGGAGATAAGTATATCCTCCTGAATATTAACCTGGAATTAATATCAAAAGAACTACAGGGACTCCCCTGGTGGTGCAGTGGTTAAGAATCCGCCTGCCAATGCAGGGGACATGGGTTCAAGCCCCAGTCCAGGAAGATCCTGCATGCCACGGAGCAACTAAGCCCATGTGCCGCAACTACTGAGCCTGCGCTCTAGAGCCCAAGAGCCACAACTACTGAGCCCGAGTGCCAGAACTACTGAAGCCCACGTGCCTAGAGCCCATGCTCTGCAACGAAAGAAGCCACTGCAACGAGAAGCCCATGCACTGCAACAAAGAGTAGCCCCTGCTTGCCGCAACTAGAGAAAGCCCGCATGCAGCAATGAAGACCCAATGCAACCAAAAATAAATAAATTAAATAAATTTAAAAAGAAAAAAGGAAGAACTACATACCAGGGACTCCCTGGCGGTCCACCGGTTAGGACTCCGCGCTTCCACTTCAGGGGGCGCAAGTTCCATCCCTGGTCAGGGAACTAAGATCCTGTATGCCACAAGGTGCAGCCAAAAAAATCAGGTACTACATACCTCAACATGGCCAAAGTATAGGTTAAACTGCTTGGGAATAAATTTGGACAACCTTCATACTCTGGATATGCAATTTTACAGATGAGTTAAGATTAAGGATTTTGTTTTGGGAACTAACCTTTATGCAAATCTAACTTGGACACTAAACCCATGACAGTACACTTTCTAAGAATAACTCAAAAAAGGTACGTCAGGGCTTCCCTGGTGGTGCAGTGGTTAAGAATCCGCCTGCCGATGCGGGGGACGCGGGATCGTGCCCTGGTCCGGGAGGATCCCGCATGCCGCGGAGCGGCTGGGCCCATGAGCCATGGCCGCTGGGCCTGCGCATCCAGAGCCTGTGCTCTGCGACAGGAGAGGCCACGGCGGTGAGAGGCCCGCGTATCCCCCCCCCCCCAAAAAAAGGTACGTTATCCTCTAATATGAATGTAGATCAACAGAAGAACATTTACTTCATCTCTGACAATGGGTAAAAGTAAATTTTCACAATTAAGACTACTACCTGATAATTATACTTCGCAGTTTACAAAACCCCACAACTTCATAACCACCCTTGAAATTAGCAAGCAAGGTAGATATCATTAATCCCCATTCTACAGATGAGGAATCCAAATGATTCCAAGGCCTTTGCACTACATTACATCCACCAAAGTATGAAAGTCATTTTTTTAAGTATTATGACTTCCTAACAAGCAAATTTAACAAGGTAACTGTTTATTATAAATTTATTTATTATTTATTTTTGGCTGTGTTGGGTCTTCGTTGAGCGCGCCAGCTTTCTCTTGTTGCGGTGAGCGGGGGCTACTCTTCGTTGAGGTGCCCAGGTTTCTCATTGCGCTGGCTTCTCGTTGCGGAGCACGGGCTCTAGGCGCACGGGCTTCAGTGGTTATGGCACACGGGCTCAGTAGTGGTGGCTCGCAGGCTCTAGAACGCAACGCAGGCTCAGTAGTTGTGGCGCACGGGCTTAGCTGCTCCACGGCATGTGGGATCTTCCCGGCCCAGGGGTCGAACATGTGTCCCCTGCACTGGCAGGCGGATTCTTAACCACTGCGCCACCAGGGAAGTCCAAAAGTCATTAATTCTTACTCATAGTAACGCATCTCCTCCAAATTTTTATATGTGAAGAGAAGGGCTTAACACATTTCATACTGCTTTAGCTAGATAAAATCCTGTCCTGATCACAAATGAAGCCTACCAATGACAGATATGCCCAGCTACTATGATGGATCGATCACTGGAAGAAGAGCAATAAATTCAAGATTAAATTTCAAAAAGATAAACCAGCATCATGATCATATTTTTTCTAAACTATTCAGGATTCAGTGTTCTAAACACAATGATCATAAAAAGACGTGGGTGAGACTTTAAAAATATTATTTGCAAAGTTCTAAACTTAAGACAGACCCTGCTGCTAAGGGTCTACACCTAAGTTTTTTTCTTTTTTTTGCGGTACGCGGGCCTCTCACCGCTGTGGCCTCTCCCACCGCGGAGCGCAGGCTCAGCAGCCATGGGGCACAGGCCCAGCCGCTCCGCGGCATGTGGGATCTTCCCGGACCGGGGAACGAACCTGTGTCCCCTGCATCGGCAGGCAGACCCCCAACCATTGCGCCACCAGGGAAGCCCTAAGTCAAGTATTTTTAAACACAGATCTAGCTCAAGGTAAACATACATAAAACATACTTGGCTTTGACACTATCAGTCTGATTGACTAGTTAGTATGCCAGTAAGCTCTATTTTCAGCAACTACTGTATTCTTGACTTTTCCAGCTCCCATTTGGGGGAAAGGGGAGTGAGAGGAGGAAAGCTTTCACTTTGCCTTTGATCTGTCTTATGTTCTGCCAAATAATAACTTCATTTAAAAGAAGAAAACCAATATTGTGGGGATTCAGATCTAAGATATCTTGGTGGTAGAGGGATGGGCAAAGCTTAGGAAACTTTCTAAATGAGACAACTAGTAGCAACAAATGGTCTTAAGTAGGACGACCATAGGGCAAATTTGCAGTTTCAGCACAATTATGAATTGGCACCCCTTCACTTCAAGGTATTCTGACTTGAATAAATTATGATGACCCTTCTATTATTATGGCAGTTGTTATTACAACTTAGTAAACTTAAACGAGCTTCTGAAATTGCTCCTAGGACTTGCATGAATATTTAGTTAATGAGCTCAAAGTAATGTTATCTTGGTAAACCAATCTGTCAACTGGGATGTATCTGTATTTAACTGTATCAAACTGTTAACTGACCATTTCAAAAACCATGAAAACAATTTTGTTTCTGTTCCCCACTACCCCTGAATAGATTCTGCTTAACAGCTAGCTAGGCTACTATTTGGAACATTTGAGAATCATTTGCCAACCTCCCTGCCCCCCAAATTTTTATGACTATATCATTAATTTAAGGGCTGCATTCATTAAGACTAAGGTGATGGGCAGAAACGTTTTAGAAGTACTTTACAGAAATGCATGGCATTAAGTTGTATCTCAATACAGAAATTGTGGTAAAGCAAAAAATCTAAATATAAACACACTCTGAGACTACCTAAAATTCATCACTCTAACTTCATTCACTGTGCCTTGTTTTTGAAAGAAAACAAGAGGTTTCTTTAGAAAAGTATGAAGATATCTTACCTATTTACAATGGATACGAGTCAAGTCATAAATACCAAAACATATTATGTGAAGTAACTGCTAAAAAAATAAGCATACCCCTCCTCCCACAAGGCACCATCTGATTTAGTTACACATGGGTCTTTTGTGAGTGGCTCAGGAGAAATAAGAGTACCAGTCTAAAGGTCATCAGACAGACAAGTTCTGGCTTTGCCATGTACTTGCCAACTAATCATGTGATACAGGAAAATTAAAAAACAAAACAAAAAATCACTAAATCTTCTCAAATTCACTTTCCTGAACCATAAAATGGAATTAACATTACCTACTTCAATATCACATGAAATAAGTAAAAAATTTTCTGTAAGTGGTCTGTGAAATGTGAAGTTCTATATAAATATGAAATTATATAACGTAAACTTTAAAATTTTAACCTTTATCCTATGCCTGTCACTACTGTTTAAATACACTTTACTTAAATATAAGGCTAAAAAATTGCTGGAAAATCAGCCTTACAGCCCTTTAAAAAAAAAATCATGCTTTCAGATCAGCTTCTTAAAGTATTTGAAATTCATTTGTAAAATTAGATACATTAATTCACTGTGCTGAAATTTCACTTGCTATACCAGGTTAAAGTCAAGAAATTTTCTGAATATTTCATATTCCCTTGACCAAGCTATAAAACAATTATGAAAAGCCTGCTTATTCGTATGGACTTTCAGCGGGTTTGCTTGTACTTAATGAATCCAAAATTTGCTCAGTTTAGTATCTGTGTTCTTCCCCATACTAGAATTCAAAGGTGAAAAGGGTGCCTAGAAATGTCCACAGTAAGAATTTACCCCATCACCACCTCAAATTGCAATGATTCATGATTTCATTATATTCTATAGTTTTGTAAGCCAACAGAATAGACTGAACTATATATTGTATATATGCACTAAAATATACACAAAAGAGCATCTACCTTAAACACAAAGACTAAAAGCTACTGTAGGAGGAATTTTTAAATTGCATTATCCAACTCTGCTTATGTTTAGATAGGAGAAATGTATTCAATAAATTTAACTCCATTAACTAAAATAGCAATTTCAGCATTAAGTGAAATAGCAACAATAAAAATTATTACTGGCCTATAGTCAAAGAACTGATAATTAACCTGTGCTTTTAAACTCATTACTAAAGTCAATTTACTCTTACCCATTTTTTTTTCCCTAACAAGATGTATATTAAGGAGGTAATTCAAAACATGCCCCCCACCCCTCACTGACTACCAAAATAAGCCAGAGATGAGGCTCTGGTGTCTTAAAAGGACAGCTCTCAAGTGACACAGAACAGATGCATTCCTGGTGTTCCGCTCACAGACTGAATCAAACTCGACCATCAAAATGTTACCCCTACCTCATGTGGAGCTAATCATCACATGGAGAAGAAAAGTGAGAAAAGGCCAAAACCAGCACTACCCCACAACCCAAATGTAGCTTATGGTGACTGCTCTATTCTCAAAAAATGTAGAAAGTACTCATTTTCTCCCCTCTATATTCCCCACTTTCCCATACTAATATGGTTTATATACATGAGAAGTTAAGACTTCAGAAATGCTAAAAGATGATGGGTTTGCTTAATATGGTTATGAATGATATAAAAACCATCCCTTAGGCTACTGTTGTTACATGATAAGATGCTAGATTTAATCTTCAAAGTGAACAGTCCCAGCCCCAAACTTCAATATTTCCCATCTGCAACACCAAACTGTCCTTTTCCTGAACACAGCTTAGCTCGTCCTCCAGTACCATTAAATAATCTGCATCAATTGATTCCAATTCACCAGGACAAAGTTAAATGATGCCACAAAAAAGTTGAAGTACTAGGTTCAACATAACATGCAAGATAAAAGCTAAAGGTACTGCGAGAAAAGGAAAAAAGCCAATATGTATATCCAACTACACCAAACCAAATCATCAAAAGCACTCTTCACCTTCCCCATACCTGATATATTGTTTGGCAACTTATAACTATGGGGTCATTTTTTTTGTGACCACAAACAAAACTGAATTATTGCACCCAATAAAGGAGTGGACAAAGGTAGAGGATGATTCCTAATGACTGTCTTCCTCTTCTTCCTTTCCAATGAATCCCTCCCAATTTTGTGCCCAAAAGTCACAAGAGATCCTCTCAACCTGGGAGATCCTATATACCCCCCACCCTTAGATCCTGAAGGACAACCCTCATGTTTAAACAACAGTAAGGATGTGGCTCTATAGTCCTGTGATGAATAACCAATTAAGCCTTTGGTCAAAAATCCTCAACACCCAATTCCAAAAATGTGATTTTCACACTAAACTGTCACTTACTTGGAAGCTACAATCACAAGCTTCCAAATCAGTTTTTAAAATAAGTTCTTAAAAAAACCTTCCTCCATGTCCTTTTTGGTGATCACAGCAGGTTTACTCAAAGCCTAAATCCCTACACAACAAAAAACATTCAAATACAATTTAGAGTTTCTTCCCAAGGGCACTGATAGATTAAGAGAGGAACCTATTTGGGGCAGGAGAGGGGAAGAAGAAAAAAACTTCCATTACAAGCACACCTACATTTGTTTGACTTTTAAATACTGAAATAAAGACAAGTCTGACCTTGAGCTGTATTTCCCCATCTTATTCCCCTCCTCCTCCCAACAGAAATCTTCTTCAATACAAACAGCAATTTAAGGATTTACAAAACGAAATTTAGTGATCTTTCCTAAATTTGAGTTCGAGGTCTTTTCTCCTAATTTTCAAATTCCTGAATCCTAAGGTATGATGACACACTGGGACTAGCCCTGAAGCTATTCACATGACCAAACAGGCATTCAAGGAAAGCAAGGTTCCCACACAGCATGTTGAAAAATAAATGGTTTAATGAAGCAAAATCTAAAGATCACTGACACTTGATTCCAACCATGCCTCACCCCACAACAGCATTAAAAACACAAAAAGCATACATATGATTTTTTGTTTTGATAATACTAGTTTAAAGGATGTGGGGATAATTCAAATACCTAGGTCCAAAATGGGGGAAGGGAGGGACCCAGGCCGGGAGGGGCAATTAAAAAAAGCAGCAGTTTGGGACTGAGCAAACAGACACAATGGCCACTTCGATAAAGTTCTGAAAAATGACTATAGCACCTTTAGGAACAAAGGAGCGATGAACAAAGAAGAACTGTTCCAATCTGTATATAAAGCCGTCTATTAAAACTGGAGAAAAGAAAACAGGATCTGCTGGGATCCCTTATGTTCTTAATACAAAAACCGAAGTCTCTGCTGAGTGCTTTGGAATAACTGAATATCCCCAATGAAGTACGAACACGCATTCCAAGCCAGGGGAGTCAACCAAAATAGTTACTGCACGTTATTTGAAAAAACTTTATTTTTCAACAGGTCCTTCCATTTGTCATAACGCTGCGTGTAAACAGGAAAGTCATCATTTTTAAATACCGGTAGATTGAAGCACAGGCATGGAAAAGAGACTAAGAGTCATGATCTCCTTGTTTCCTGTTCAATGTTCTATCCAGCAGAACCCACAACTTATGGAGCCAGAAAATGATTACAGAAACTTCGAGCTCTCTGGGATAAGTCTGAGAACAGGGAACGTGAAAGAGATTTTTCTAGACCTCCCTAGAAAAAAGCGAGGTTGAACGGAAAGCCTAAAAAACCCCGCTACAAGGTGTGCCGGCCTACGGGAAGGAAATCCGACCGTAGCATCTCAGCTGGCCTCCGCCCAAGGATGAACTGCAGTGATTCCCACTCTCTCCCCCCTTCCCCCACCCTCATCCAAGACGGCCCCCCACCACAAGCCCAGAGAAGCCCTCCGCTTGCAAGGGTTCTCCTTTGTGAGACTCCACAGCCGCCGCCCCACTTTGGGCCTCCGGGGAAAAGCCACCGCCCCCACCCGCCATATTTCCCTGAAAGGCGCCCGCGCTACAGCGCCGAGTCGCCACTCTCCCCCATGTGGCGGGTGTTTCTTCCCTCATCACGCCACCAAATTGTTCACCACGTCCCAAAACCGGCCCAGAAACTCCCCTGGGGATTGCTCGCCCGGAGACAGCACCCGCCATCTCCTCCCCCGCCCCCGCCCCGGGACTCGCCCTCCCCCCCAAGCCGCCATTTTACAACCAACTCCTCCACCCTATGGCCTTGGTCTCCTCGGCTCGCGAATGTCTGCAGCTGAGGACTGCGAACAGGTCAAATTCCTGAGCCTGGAGCCTCCCACCGCTCCGGGAGCCCAGAGGCCATTTCCTGCTTCCCGAATCCACGTCCCCGGGCTAGGCTTAGAGACGATGCCGCCATTTTGTCTCCTGCTCCCGGCCTCTGTGGGCGGCGGCAGAGGGTCCGAGAATTCCAGCCCCCCGTTGCCCCGCCAACTCACCGTCGTATCGCTCAGCCTGCTCGGCCAGCTTCGCCTGGTACACCAGATCCTCCCGATCATCCATAGCGGCAGCGGCTCCGGCAGGGTCTGCGCGACGGATGGAAGCGGATAGCGTCTCCAACTCTCAGCCTCTCGCTCCGCGCCCGGGCTGCAAAAATGGCGGCGCCTCAATCCGGGACTTCCGCCTGCGCACGCGGACAACTGCTCAGCTCTATGGCAACCGCTCCCTGGCAACTGGCGCGGGGGGCGGGTCCGCGAGCTAAGTGCCCGAAGAGGCTGGAACCAGCTAGACGCCCCTCCTCCGTGGGCTCAGCGGCTGCTCTAGGCGGGAACTGCGACTGCGGGGAGGGAGAGCGCCACGAGGGAGCGAGGGAGGCCAGGTGAGGCTAGCTTGGACTGCTCCAGGAGAGAGTGAGCAGGAGAGCCTGGACTGCGGACTGAGAAACGAGAGGCTGTAAAGGTTTTTGAAATCGCAAGCTTTCCTCTCCGAAACCAACTTCTCTCCCATTGCCCCTGTTTTCTCAGCCCAGCCCAGTCCTGGCCCTTATTCAGACCCGTTTAACTCCGGGGTAAAGAGTTGGGCCCTGCTGTAGTTGATAGGGGAAGAAGGGCTGCAGATTTCACACTTGACCTTCGCACTTTGCAATCTTTTCCTGTTCCTCTCCCTCAGCCGCCTTTTTCCCTTTAGGCCCACCATGGGTAGGAACAGGGAAGTTCTTACAGGAGCCTGGTTTGGAGTGCAAGGTGCAGAAGAGTAGGTCCAAGATCAGACTGAGATCCAGGAGGCAAGAATGGGAAAGGACCTGGTCTGTTTTGCTTCCCAATGGATTCGCAGCACCTTGTACTCAGTACAGTATGTGTTGCAAGACTAAGGCTTAGGTAATTAGAGCATATGCCGTGTGGTAAAGTCTGCAATAAATGTGGAATAAAAAGCTTGGAACAAAATTATGAGGAGCCCTGGATGGCAAGCTGAGAAGTGTGCACCTTATTCAGTGGGCGCAAGAAAGCTATTTGATGATTTTGCGAGGAGGATGACACCGTCATAGTTATTCTTTTAAAAGATTATAAATATTGTATAGCAGTAATTAAAGAGCAGCATGAATTATCAGGTTATTACAATAATACAGGCAAAAGGTAATAGAATAGCAGTGAAAATGTGAAAGAAAGGACAAATAGGAATAGTACTACAGAGGGAAACCACAACAGTTTCCAGCTAATCAGATTTGAAGACCTTGTGAAGGGAAAAAAATTAAAATTGACCTGCAGTCTTCCCACCCTGAGTCACTGGGATAATGAGTGGCAGTACCATTAACAACAAAAAAAGGAATGCTAGGAAAATTTGCTGACGGAATGCAGAGAAAAACGTGAGTTCCTTTTATCACATGTTGGTTCTAAGGTTCTCACATATCACTAAAGTAGAAATAACAGGCATGGAATTGGAAAAGGGGACTGGCATTCCAAGCTGGAGGGAGGCTGCAATGGAAGCAGCTAGAGAATGTGTGGAGGTAGGAGGACAAACAAAACCTTGGAGAATACTTACTTTCAAGTGATAGGAGAAAGCAGAAGAGCCAGCAAAGTTTGGCTCCTTAAGCCCCTTCACACTTTTAATACACCTTATCAAATGTCAATGATGAATGACTAAGAATCAAAAGACCTGGGTTCTAGCCCTAATTCTATAACTAAACAAATGTGTGACCTTCAGAAAGTCATTTCACCTCCAAGCTTCATGTTCATCTGTAAAGTTAACTGGAGACCATATGTTAGGCCACAAAACAAATCTTAATATTAAAAGATTGAAATCAGGGCTTCCCTGGTGGCGCAGTGGTTGAGAGTCCGCCTGCTGGTGCAGGGGGCACGGGTTCGTGCCCCGGTCCGGGAGGATCCCACGTGCCGCGGAGCGGCTGGTCCCGTGAGCCATGGCCGCTGAGCCTGCGTGTCCGGAGCCTGTGCTCCGCGACGGGAGAGGCCATGGCAGTGACGGGCCCGCGTACCGCAAAAAAAAAAAAAAAAAAAAAAGATTGAAATCATACAAAGTGTCTTTTCTTGTCACAAAGGAATGAAGTTGGAAATCAGTAAGAGAAGGAAAACTAGGAAAATCTGCAGATATGTGGAAATTAAATAACACTGTTAACTAACTGATGGGTCAAAGAAGAAAATACAAGGGAAATTAGAAAATACCTTGAAATGAATAAAAATTAAAATACACTACACCAAAAATTATGAGATGCAGCAAAAATCCTGCTAAGGGAAATTTATAGCTGTAAATGTCTACATTAAAAAGAAGGGAACTTCCCTGGTGGCGCAGTGGTTAGGAACCCACCTGCCAACACAGGGGACATGGGTTCGATCTCTGGTCCAGGAAAATCCCACATGCTGCAGAGCAACTAAGCCTGTGCGCCGCAACTACTGAGCCTGCACTCTAGAGCCCACAAGCCACAACTACTGAGCCCGCGTGCCGCAACTATTGAGCCCGCGTGCTGCAACTACTGAAGCCCATGCACCTAGAGTCCCTGCTCCGCAACAAGAGAAGCCACAGCAACAAAAAGACCACGCACCACAACGAAGAGTAGCCCCCGCTCGCCACAACTAGAGGAAGCCCACGCATAGCAATGAAGACCCAACGCAAAAAAACAAACAAAAAAATGTTAAAAAAAATTTTTAAAAAGCAGAAGGATCTTGCAGGTTGGGTCAGCCTGAGTCTTTGGTCCTACTCCCATATGCTTCAAAGCTTTATTAAAAATGTTTGGAAAAAAAAATATTTGGATCCCTGTGAAGCCCTACTATACACAAGTTTACCAAGAGGTTTGGGTAGGAATGGAGTTGGTGGGCTTCATTTATAAAATCAGGAGTACTGGGCTTCCCTGGTGGCGCAGTGGTTGAGAGTCCGCCTGCCGATGCAGGGGACACGAGTTCGTGCCCCGGTTCGGGAAGATCCCACATGCCGCGGAGCGGCTGGGCCTGTGAGCCATGGCCGCTGAGCCTGCGTGTCCGGAGCCTGTGCTCCGCAACGGGAGAGGCCACAACAGTGAGAGGCCCGCGTACTGCAAAAAAACCCACAAAACACAAACAAACAGACAAAATCAGGAGTACTGATAAAAGAAGTAAAGCTTTGAAATTTGACTGCTCATGATGACCGTGAGCAGTCCTGCGCCTGCTCTTGGTCATCATTAACCAGCTTTACTTGGAGGGAACGTCAGTCTGGCTGTAGATTTCAGCAAGCTGTGTCAGATGGGAACCTGCCACTGACCTGCTGGCATGAATAAATGTACCTGGTGAGATCCACACTGCCTACATGGGTGTTCCTCCCTCAGCCCCCATGCCCATCGTGCTCTGCGTAGATCTTTGTGATGCAGCAGGTACAGTCAGAGTCTCACTGAGCAGTCTCATCCTTAGAAAACCTGAGGGAGTGAGGAGTAAATATCTCAATTAGCACGTAGGAGTTGGGGATCAGATCTAAGCACTCACACTTCCGGTGTTCAATAAATACTTGTTAAAGGGGGGGCGGATAAATTGGGAATTTCGGTTTGGAATTAACAGATACACACTACTATATATAAAATAGATAAACAATGGGAATTCCCTGGCAGTCCAGTGGTTAGGACTCATTGCTTTCATTGCCGAGGGCCCGGTTCAATCCCTGGTCAGGGAACTAAGATCCCAGAAGCCGCGTGGCGCAGCCAAAAAAAAACCAACAGATAAACAACAAGGACCTACTATATAGCACAAGGAACTATATTTAATAACTTGTAATAACCTGTAATGGAAAAGAATCTGTATATATATATATATATATATATACACACACACACGTAACTGATTCACTTTGCTGTACACCTGAAATATTGTATATCAACTATACTTCAATTAAAACATATATGTGTTAAACAGATTTTAAAAAAGAAGGCTCTCACATTGATAACCTAACTGTACAACTTAAGGAACTACAAGAAGTACAACATAAGGAAATAAATAAAAAATATTAAAGTGGAGATAAGTAAAATAGAAAACAGAAAAAAAAGAAAATCAACAAACTGAGTTGGTTCTTTGAAAAGATTAACAAAACTGAAAAACCTGTAGTTAGATTAACTATGAAAAAAAGAAGACTCAAATTATTAAAATTAGAAATGAAAGTGAGGACGTTACCACCAACCTTACCGAAATAAGGAGTGTAAGGGTTTTATAAATTGGATAACAAATGAAATGAACAAATTCCTAGAAACACACTGATATCATGATACAATAAGAAATATATATTTGGTCTTTGTCCTTGGTTCTTAACAGAGAGCTCCTAAAACTCTTGTATGGGCATACTTCGTCTTGTTGCACTTCACTTTATTGCACTTTGCAGATACTGTGATTTTGTTTGTTTATTAATTAATTAATTAATTTTTGCTGTGTTGGGTCTTCGCTTCTGTGCGAGGGCTTTCTCTAGTTGTGGCAAGCAGGGGCCACTCCTCATCGCGGTGCGCGGGTCTCTCACTGTCGCGGCCTCTCTTTTTGCGGAGCACAGGCTCCAGACGAGCAGGCTCAGCAGTTGTGGCTCACGGGCCTAGTTGCTCCGTGGCATGTGGGATCTTCCCAGACCACGGCTCGAACCCATGTCCCCTGCACCAGCAGGCAGACTCTCAACCGCTGCGCCACCAGGGAAGCCCGATACTGTGGGTTTTTTACAAATTGAAGGTTTGTGGCAACCCTGCGTCAAGCAAGTCTACCGGTGCCATTTTCCAGCAGCACTTTTTTTCCCCCCTAATTTGAATGTATAATTGGTTGTATTAACTCCAGGTAGTGTCAAAAATGAATTAAATTATAGAACACCCAGTTGGTATCCACAGAGAATTGGAAAACTGCTTGATGTGGAAAACACACACACTTGGTATCAGAAATGTTGTGTGTAGAAACAGATTATTATACACACAAACTACCAAAACTGACTCGAGAAGAAATAGAAAATCTGAACTGATGTATAACAAATAAGGAGATTGAACCAGTAATCAAAAACTTCCCAACAGGGCTTCCCTGGTGGCGCAGTGGTTGAGAGTCCGCCTGCCGATGCAGGGGACACGGGTTCGTGCCCCGGTTCGGGAAGATCCCACATGCCGCGGAGCGGCTGGGCCTGTGAGCCATGGGCGCTGAGCCTGCGCGTCCGGAGCCTGTGCTCCGCAACGGGAGAGGCCACAAGAGTAAGAGGCCCACGTACCGCAAAAAAAAAAAAAAAACAAAAAACTTCCCAACAGCACAACAATGTGAATGTATGTACTTATGCCATTAAACTGTACACTAAAAAATTCTTAAAAGAGTAAATTTTATGTTATGCATGCTTTACCACAATCAAAGAAAAAAAAATCTTCCAACAAAGAAAATCCCAGGACTAGATGGCTTCACTGGTGAATGTGTCTACAAAACACGATAAACAATTAACACTAATCCTTCTTAAACTCTTCCAAAAAAATAGAAAACTTTCTACTTCATTTAGTTAGACCAGCATTACCTGGCCTCTAATACCAAAGCCAGACAAAGACACTACAAGAAAAGAAAACTACAAGCCAATATCCTTTATGAATACGGATGCAAAAACCTTCAACAAAATAATAGCAAACTAAATTCAGCAGCATATTAAATTTAAAAGACCAAGTAGGATTTTTTTTTTTTTTTGCGGTACGCGGGCCTCTCACTGCTGCGGCTTCTCCCGTTGCGGAGCACAGGCTCCGGACGCGCGGGCTCAGTGGCCACGGCTCACGGGCCCAGCCACTCCGCGGCATGTGGTATCCTCCCGGACCGGGGCACAAACCCGTGTCCCCTGCATCGGCAGGCGGACTCTCAAACACTGCGCCACCAGGGAAGCCCCCAAGTAGGATTTAACCAAGGAATGGAAGGCTGTTTCAAGAAATTCAATCCACGTAATTGATACCCTACATTAACAGAATGAAGGGGAACAAAAAAAATCATCAGCTCAATTGATGCAAAAAAAAAATCATTTGACGAAATCCAACATCCTTTCATGATAAAAATAATAAGATAGGAATAGAAGGGAACTTCCTCAGCATAATGAAGGCCATATTTGAAACTCACAGCTAACATCATACTCAATGGTGAAAGACCAAAAGCTTCACCCTAAGATCATAAACAAGATAAGATGCGCCCTTTTGCCACTTCTATTCAAGGATAGTTCTAGAAATTCTAGCCAGAGCAATTGGGGAATAAAAAGAAATAGAAGGCATCCAAATTGTAAAGTAAGAAGCAAAATTATCTCTGTTCACAGACATGACCTTGTATGTAGAAAACTCTAAAGGTTCTACAAAAAAAAAAAAAAAATGGTAAGAAAATAAACAAATTCAGCAAAGTTGGAGGATACAAAAAGCAACACACAAGTCGGTTGTATTTTTATACAGTCGCAAATTGAACAATACAAAGAGGAAATTAAGAAAAACAATTCTATTCATAACAGTATCAAAAATAATGAAATAGGAATAAACTGATCAAGAACGTGAAAGATGTCCTGGAAAAACTACAAAACACTGCTGAAAGAAATTAAAAGAAACCTAAATGAATGGAAAGACACTCTGTGTTCTCGGATCAGAAGATTCAGTATTGTTAGTATAACATTATTACACAAAGTGATCTACAGATTCAATGCAATCTCTACCAAAATCCCAATGGCATTTTTTGCAGAAATGAAGTGAAACAGCTGAATTTGCTGACCTCTAGAAATCCCTCCCAGACACATCACAGCAAAGGTGATGGGCTCTGCTCTTGGAATCCCTGGGTTCAATGGCTCCTTATCACCTGTGCAATGGAAGCCTATTACTCAACTTATTTACACCTCAGTTTTCTCACCTATAAAATGAGAATAGAATTTTCCTTGTAAGTGGGAGATTGAAAGAAAAGAACCTGATACTCAATGAATGTTAGCTATGTTTATTAATGTTTGTATGGTTCACGCTTGAGCAAGAACCAGAAGTTAGTGTCATAAAATACAAGTGAGAAGCGTTCAAAAATAAGGGGATGGTCGAATTAAATTCTCCAGAGACATCAAGATTAGCACTGAGGAAAAGCCACTGGTTATAGCAATTAGGTCATTAGTGACCTTCATTCAAGATCAGTTTCAAAAGGGTGTTTGGAAGCCAGACTGCATTTGGTTGAAGCACAAAGAAGGCGAGAACGTGGAATTGGTAAGTGTAGGGTTCTCTTGAGAAGAGTAGCAGTGAAAAGGTAGAAGGTGATCATTTAATAGGGGTGATCCCCCAATAGGGGTGGCCAAATCATAGAGTTGGTCCACATGTTCGCAAAACCCACCCCACCTTACAAAGCTGGCCCTGCTGCCATATTGACCACAGGATATGCAGAGATTAGGAGTAACATCTTCTTAACCACTGGGTCTTCTCTCCTGAATAGTCTCCCAAGACTGGCTAAAGTCTATCTGAAGGTGCCTTTTCAGAAACTGCTGAAAAGGCAGAAATCTGAAACCTTAGATTGATCCTCTGTACTGCCTGTTCTCTCAACCAACAGAACTAAAAGGGACAGAAATTGTGGACAGGGCAACAAAAATATAAAGAGAAATATTTATGATATAGCATCTGGGATTATAAACTGATAAAAAAAAAAATCATGGTGCTGAACTGAGGGTGGCTCCCACAGTATGGTACTGCACTTCTCATGCTGCTGTGTTGATGGACATGTCACCAACATCACCAGGTCAATAGATCACACCCCTAAATTGGAGTTTTCCAACTTTACTGAAGAATCTCCTTTAATAGAAATAACTCATTTGACCTGTCTTGAGGAAATAATCGCCGACACATGGCAGTGTACTAACCACTGCAAGAAGGAAATAAGATGTTAAAAAATATGATTACTCATTGCCTACAGGATCTTGCAGTTTAGGGCTTATTTTTTTAAAAGGTTATTGTGTCTTTGGACTTCTCTGTTTTGCCGCAGTGGTTAAGAATCCTGCCAACGCAGGGGACATGGTTTCGAGCCCTGCTCCAGGAAAATGCCACATGCCACGGAGCAACTAAACCTGTGCGCCACAACTACTGAGCCTGCGCTCTAGAGCCTGCGAGCCACAAGTACTGAAGCACGTGAGCTCTAGGGCCCGCATGCTGCAACTACTGAGCCTGCGTGCTGCAACTGCTGAAGCCCACGTGCCTAGAGACTGTGCTCCGCAACAAGAGAAGCCACCACGATGAGAAGCCCGCGCACCACAACGAAAAGAGTAGCCCCGGCTCACCGCAACTAGAGAAAAAGCCCGCGCCCAGCAATGGAGACCCAACGCAGCCTAAACTAACTAAATAAATAAATAATAAATTTATTTTTAAAAAAGTAACAATCGACTACTTGAATAAACAGTAAGTCCAATAAATAACATATGCATAGGATATAACCTGGTAATTCATATATGAGGAAATTCAAGGAGTAAATAAATGGAAATAGATTCATTTTCACTGGTAATAAAAATATACAAAAAAAGTGGCTGAGATATACTTTTTTAAATTTTTAGGGACTTCGCTGGTGGCGTAGTGGATGGGACTCCATGCTCCCAAAGCAGGGGGCCTGGGTTCAATCCCTGGTTGGGGAACTAGATTCCACATGCATGCCGCAACTAAGAGTTCGCGTGCCACAACGAAGGAGCCCACGAGCCGCAATGAAGACCTGGCGCAACCAACTAAATATTTTTTTTAATGTTTTAATTCTTTTTAAAAATTAAAATAAAAAATTTAATTGTGGTAAAATACACATAACAGTTATCTTAACCAATTCTAAGTATAGAGTTCAGTAATGTTAAGTACATTCACATTGCTATAGGAGGCATACTTATAAGCATACTAAATTATCTTTTTTTTTAATTATTTATTTATTATTTTTGGCTGCATTGGGTCTTCGTTGCTGCATGGGGGCTTCCTCTAGTTTTGTCAAGTTGAGGGCGGCTACTCTTCGTTGCAGTGCACAGGCTTCTCATTGCAGTGGCTTCTCTTGTTGCAGAGCACGGGCTCTAGGCACACGGGCTTCAGTAGTTGTGGCACGCAGGCCCAGCAGTTGTGGCTCTCGGTCTCTTGAGCGCAGGCTCAGTAGTTGTGGTGCACGGGCTTAGTTGCTCCGTGGCATGTGTGATCTTCCCGGACCGGAGATCGAACCCATGACCGCTGCCTTGGCAGGCGGATTCTTAACCACTGCGCCACCAGGGAAACCCCACTAACTTATCTTTTAAGTTTAATGGTGGGGCTTCCCTGGTGGCGCAGTGGTTGAGAGTCCGCCTGCCGATGTAGGGGACACAGGTTCGTGCCCCGGTCCGGGAAGATCCCACATGCCGCAGAGCGGCTGGGCCCAGTGAGCCATGGCCGCTGAGACTGCGCATCCGGAGCCTGTGCTCCGCAACGGGAGAGGCCACAACAGTGAGAGGCCCGCCTACCGCAAAAAAAAAAAAAAAAAAAAAAAAAGCTTAATGGTGGTCCACACTTTCTAGGTTATTCTGTTATCAGTGTTGACAATTGGTAAACGTCCTTTGGAGAGCAATATAATCATGGTGGTAACAGCCACAACCCAGTAGTCCTACTCCTGGGAATTTGTGCTAAAAATAATTCAGTTGAACCAAAAGGCTATATTCATGAAGATATTTGTAATACTTTCCTATAACTACTACAGCAAATTACAAGTTTTGTGGTTTACACACAAATATATTATTTTATGTTTCTGGTGGATAAGAAAATCAAGGTGTCAGCAGGACTGTGTTCCT
The DNA here is from genome assembly GCF_963455315.2 of Globicephala melas. NCBI lineage: Eukaryota > Metazoa > Chordata > Mammalia > Artiodactyla > Delphinidae > Globicephala > Globicephala melas. The sequence continues at coordinate 7,298,383 of NC_083333.1, forward strand.
TCTGGAGGCTCTAAAAGGGTTTCCATTTCCTTGCCATTTCCAACTCAGTCTGCCTGTGTTCCATGACTGACTGCCCCTTCCTCCATCTTCAAAGTGCCTCATTGCAACCTCTGGTTCCACTGTCACATCTTCTTTTTCTCACGGACTCCTCTTGTATCCCTCTTATAAAGCCACTTGTGATTACATTGGGCCCACCAAGATAATCCAGGGTAATTTCCCCAGGTCAAGATCTTCAACTTAATCACAACTGCAAAACCCCCTTTGTCATGTAAGGTAACAAGTTCCAGGGATCAGGATGTAGACCTCTTTGGGGGTCTATTATTTTGTCTCCCACAGTATCACTAACAGATTTTGTTAGTATAATCACAGTAACATTATTACACCCCAGAAGATTCACATTTCTTAACATCATCTAATATCCAACCTGTGTTCACTTTCCCATGTTTGTCTGATGTTTTTTTCCAGTTGGTTTACCTGAGTCAGGATACAAACTAAATTCACAGAGAGCGTCAGTTGATAGGTCTGTGAAGTCTCTTTATCCATAACAGATATCCCTTCCTGTCCTTTTTCATGTCACTGATTTCAGAAGAAACTGGGCCATTTGTTTTATAGAACATCTCCCATCCTGGATTTGTTTCTTCAGCTTCTTATGGTGTTATTTAACTTGTTCCCCTATTCCTCACATTTCCTGTAAACTAATAGCTGGATTAGAGTCAGGGTCAATTTTGGGGGGTTTGAATGCCTCAGAGGTGATGCTTGCTGTGAGCTTCCTGTTGTATCACAACAGAGACAATGTCTTGTTCGCTTTTAGTGACGTTAACACAGAAGAGACAATGTTTTTAAAATGGTTTTATTGAGATATAATTTACATACCATACAATCCACCCATTTTAAGCATACCATTCAATATACCATTAGTACATTTACAGAACTGTACAACTACGGCCACAATCTAATTTTAGAACACTTCCATCACCTTAAAATGAAACTGTGAGCGCATTTGCAGTCAATCCCCATTCCTACTCTCAGCCCCAGGCAACCATTAATCTATTTTCTCTCTATATAGATTTGCCTTTTACAGAAACAAATCACATTTTGGGTGCTTCAATGTTCTGGTCTGTTAACTTTCAGTTGGTTTCTGAATTCGATTCAGACATATTAACCTAAGTCTCTTTTTCTTGCTCCTGGTTCTCTCAATCCCTCATTCATTTATCTTGATCCACTTATAAGAACAGTGTTTTGTGCTTACTTTTCTTGCTTTGTGCATTTTGTGCCACCTCATGTTCCATTTCTCAGAAACCATTTCTCTGCTACCTTAGGTTGAGTATCGGGGCCCTGCTAGCCCACAGGGCACTTCTGAGACATAAAACAGGTGCCCTTTCCACATATATGCAGCCCTAGGGGCTCAATGCTTAGCAAGCAAAATGTGCTTTTGATTTAAAATGATGCCTCCTGCAGGTTGATGAAGCCAGGGACCAGGCCTGCTTCTTGGCTAGCCCAGTGCAGGTTGGATTTCGGCTCCACTCCTCCTTGCTCGGCATGTCCTTGGAAAGGGCATCACCTGCATGTCCACACGCAGCCATACTGCTAGTTAAGACTAGACATTCAGCTCTCCTGTTCAACAGTAAATAGACGTTTACTATTAACCATTCAACAAATATTTGCTGAGTGCTTTCCATGTGCTAATCATGTGAGATGCTACAGATATAAGTTGATAAAGTGGACACAGCCCCTTCCCTTATGAAGCTTCCTGTCAGAGTCTTCATTCTCAGTGACATTTTTGCAAGTGCCTTTCTTCTCAAACAGTCCCCATGGTCCAGTTCCAAACACCTATTTTAGCAGGTACTGAAAATCATGATTACACATGCAAAATGTTCAAGTTACAAAATAAAATGAAGAAAAACTATGAACATTTGGGTATTGACTCACCCAGTGATGATGCTTCCTAGGAATCTGTGCTTCTTCACACATTTTAGTCAAATAGTTTCTTTGGGGTAGCTGTGTAGCTTCCAAAAGTAGCCACAATCCTTCACTCTTCCTATATCCACACCCCTTTGCAGTATGACTATATAGCTTCTCCCATCAAGAGGTGAAATCTATTTTTTCACTCCTTGAATTTGAGCTGGCCTTATGACTTGCTTTAAGCAATAGAATGCAGTGGAATTGACACTGTGTCAGTTCTAAGGCTAGGCCTTATGAAGCCTTGTGTGATTCCATCTGTTCTCTTGGAACCCTGTCAATAGCCATGAGAACCAGTGTGGGCTGCTCTGTTGGAGGATGGAAGATCACAGGAAGCAGAGACTAAACTCGGTCAGCTAAGGGCCATCCAAGACCAGCCAGCCCCCAGCCAACCAGAAGCTGACCTCAGATACATCAGTGAGACTAGACCAGACCAGAAGAACTGTCCAGCAGAACCCAACCCAACCCAAACAGCTGAGCTGTAGAATTGTTAAGATAAATGACTGTTGTTTTAAGCCATTAAGTATTGATGTGGTTTATTTTGCAGCAAAAGCTAACTGACACTAACTCTAAGTCCCTAGGAGTAATACTACCCACTGCTCCCACTTGGCTTTTGATGACCTCTAGCCCACCTATCCTGTTTTTCATTCTTTTGTTCAAAATACATACCCTGGGTATCTGCTGTGTGTCAAGCAGAGCTGGGTGTTGGAAATACAATGAGAAGTCTTGGTCTTGTGACAGACACATGCACAGGCAATTTCAGTTCATTGTGACAACTGTAAGCACATATTGCCAAGAGAGGACATGGAACAGATACATAACCCAAATCAGAGTGTCTGGTAAGACTAGTAATCGAAGGTGAGCCAGACAGAGGTACAGACTGTACGAAAGCCTGGAGGGGTGAGCAGGTGGGTCAGGTAAAAAAGTATACAAACTCAGTATGGCTAGAGCCCAGAGTACAGCAGAGAAAGTGACAAGAGGGGAGGCTGGAGAGAGGAGCAGGAACTAGAACATAAAGAGCTCTGTATCCCTTTGCAGGCAGTTTAGATATCTGCTGAAGGAGAATATAATCTAATCTAATCTAAATTATAGAAAGCTCACCAAGGCTGCAATATAACAAAGGGATTGGAGGGACCAAAACTAAAGGCACCCAGGTGGCTTTTGAGCTGATCCAGATGAGAAACATTGGTAGTTTGAACTAAGGTAGCAGCAGTGGGGATGGAGGTAAGTAAACTGATTTTAGATGCTCAGGAGTTAGGACTTGGTAAATGACTAGAAATGGGGTGATGAACTCTCGAGAGGAAGGAATAAAAGACGGTCCCCAGGTTTTTGGCTTAGCCAATTGGTGATAGACATTGAGATAGGGAATGTGTATGAGGGGCAGATAAGGGAAGGGATGATGAATCCAGTTTGGAATATACTGAGTTTGAGGTGCCTTCAAGATATCCAAAAGGTGTCCAGTGGGCAGTTGGATATATCTGAGACCTGACAATATTTTATGTATTTCTTCATTATCTAACTAGAAAAAAAAAGGGTAGTAGATGGCTGGTAGCTGAAGAGTTTAGGAACTAGAAGGTGCCTTGAAATGGAAGAGCAAAGGCTTTGGGAAGACAGTGAGAGAACTGGAAGGCTAGAAAGTAGTGGTCAGGGAGTAAGATGTTTAAGATTCCGGGGATATAACAGTACAAGATAATGGATTTGAGGTGGTCAATAAAGTGAAAAGCTAGGTGATGGATGGGTAACCCCAGAAGACAGCAGACCTTGGCAAGAAGAAACACTGTGAGCCAGACGTCAAAAATCTTTAATAAATGAGGAGAAATTTGATTGGCAACAGTAAAGTGGCAGGGAGCCTAACAGGTTGGCAAAAGCTTCAAAGATGGAGTAACGTACAAAAATGGGGGACAGAAGAGAAGACCCAGTACAGCTTGAGGATGCCAGTGACAAAATGAGAGGTGACTAGGGGGATTTACACTTGGGGCAATTAGCAAAGATGACAAGAATGTGAGCTACGGAATGAGCTGGTTGGCCCTAGGTGTCCTGGTTTGGATTGTTTTTCCTTCAGAAGAATTCAATTCCCGTGGAGGAAAGAGCAGCAGCCCTGCAGCAGTATTTCTCTAAAGGGGAGACCAGGGATAGAACTGCCAGATTTAGCAAATAAAAATACAGGATGCCCAGTTAAATTTCAATTTCAGGTATTACACAGGACAGACATACACTAAAAAGTTATTTATCTGAGGTGCCTGAAGCATCTTATCGATTTCAACAAAGCTTTGGCATCATGTAGTCCTAACAACCTGCCAGTTGGTCAACCTCTCACCTATCCAATTCAACTCCCTTGTGGAGTTGAATTGGATTAGTCGGAGTAGGCTAACTAATGTAACTATTTGACCTTAAAACATATGGTTGAACAAAAGTTTATTTCTTGCTAATTAAGCCAGTCACCAAGCCAAAGAGGCCCTTCTCTGTGTAGTCACTTTGGGCTCAGGTGGATGAAGGATTTGCCCTGGGTGTCATCTCCATTCCCACCTGATGGAAAGGAAGAGCATGGAGGAACACCTGTGGAAGGTTTCTACAGGCCAGGCCTGAAAGTGGTACAGGCACTTCTGTACACAGTCCATTGGCTGAACTCAATCACATGGTCATATGTAATACAAGGAAGCCTGGAAAATGTACGATGCACAGGAAGAAAAGAACATGGCTTTGAGTGAGCTATCTCTGCCACACCCTTTATGAGTCTATCTGCGGATTCCCCAGGGATCAAGATTCTGGATCAATAACCTCTGCTTTAGAAGAACAGGCATCCACACATACACCATGTCCTAATTGCTATTGAAAATGTGATCAAGGACAGAACTAAAGATCATTACATGTATTCCTTTTTTCCTAGACATCAGGGTTTTTTGATAGCCAAAAGTGGTACCTATCAAATAGATCTCACTAAAAAGAACCGGAAAAGTTCATCCTGTTTTTCCCAATTCTAGCTGCTAGCCCACCAAGTTGGTGTTTTACCTTTCCATTACGATGAAATTTACCACAAATCATTCCAAACAAATGTTTTCCCCTAGTTCTTGCTTATGTAAATGTTGGTTGCCATGACAACAAAAAAGACTGCCCTTGATCAAATGGCAGAGCTTGCTAAGGAACAAGAAACAACTGGCTGGTTCAGCCATAAACCTAACCCCTCAGGCATGTTTAACAAGGGAAATAAGAAACTGGGGCAATTTCTTATTCAAAAGAAAAAGTGAAAGTAGAGAAAGAACTTGATTCTAGTGGGAGAAAAGATGTGGCCAAAGAATTTACATAAACCACTTCCTCGTTACCTTCTTTTTTGGGGATGGGATCTGGCTTTCTCCTTTTCTCTTGTTATATCACAAGGCTCATAAAAGGACTTGGGCCTCAGACTCAGGCCAATTTTGTCTTTACTTCCTACCTACTTTCACATTAGAATGGGTTCATGCCCTTTACCATAATGCACAGAGAGAATTTACCTGCCCCTCTTAGATGCTTTCTTGAGTTGCTTCCTCTGAGGTCTGTTACTGAAAGACCTAAATGACAACAGGATAAGGAATAACTACTTTGAATATTGTTTAGGCTATATTAAGCTACTTCCATTACAATTGGTATTTTAGAACAAGATAATTTAGACATAATCTTGACACTTTTGTTAATGAAATTCAGCCTTTTTGAAAATATTGTCAAAACTAGAAATTAAAATACCACCCAGTGAATAATCTTCATTGTATGAATATAGCTCCCCTCTAAATAATCCAGTCACCTCCTTTTCTATGGAAAAACAAAGAACAGGAAAGCACGAGAACTTGAGACTAGGCTTTGTCAAGCATTTCATGTTTCTACAACAGAAAGACCTTCGGAAATGGGTGTTATTCTGACCGATATTAAAACGAACCTACAGCCTTCGAGCATACATAAGACCAGGGATACTGGGGACAGCAGCTGAGAGGTAACAGGTCGGGTCCCTATTCCCCAGACTCAAACCCTGCTAAGGAAAACGTTATTTGATCAACAAATATGTACTGCCGACTGTGAGCCAAGCTCTGTGCTGGGCTCTGGCGATAGAATAATGAACAAATTAGATGTGGCTCCTGCCCTGATGGAACTGACTGACAGTCTAACAGAGGAGGTGGAATGAAATCACAGAAATAATTACAATCTGAGAGGAGCTCTGTGAAGGTGAATGATGTGATGATTATAAATGGGATTTAGGGGTTCAGGGAAGACATCTCTGAGAAAGCGACATTTAAGCCAGAGGGGGAGGCAAGTTAAGCTCGCTTCAACCTGTGTCCCTAGAGGATCCTTAAGCCCTGCTCTTTTTGAACGTCACTTCTTAACAGCTAGCTCTT